>NC_136426.1:264349789-264584789 GCF_052849685.1 Lactuca virosa | reverse complement strand
TGAGAATGCTAAATATGATATACTTTTAGGCGAGATTTTGACTATTGATCGAGACAGTCGGGGTTATTTGAAATATTATGGTTAGGTGTGTGTTCATACACTGGAGGTAAGAAGAAGACATCTACATTAGGGAGGTCGTAGTCAGGCACGGAGTGCCAGTTTGTATTGTTTCTGTTAGAGGCATCTGGTTCACGTATTGTTTTTGGGAAATGTATAAGAAGGAATAAGATGCTTTGATGCGGACTATCATGGATATGGTGCTTAAAACGAATAAATTGGTCCCAATGGTGCAGGAGAGATTAGTTACAAAACAAAGTCGATAGAAGAGCTATGCCGATAGGAGACGATCAGATTGGCAGTTTTAGGTGGGAGACTATGTGATAATGAAGGTTTCACAATGGAAAAGGGTGATATGGTTTTGAAAGAAAGGGAAGTTAGGACCCTGATTTATAGGTCCTTACATGATTGTTTCTCGGGTAAGGAAGGTAGCATACCGCTAGGATATGTCAGATGAGTTGAGTTGGTCTATAACAACTTTCATGCATCATAGCTTTAGAAGTGTTTAGAAGATGAGACAATACTAGTTCCACTGGAGGACATACAAATTGACAAGTATCTTAATTATGTTGTGAAGCCAATTGCCATCCTTGAGAGAAAGAGTAAGACATTACGTAAGAAGTATATTAGATTAGTAAAGGTTTAAGTGGCAACATCTAAACGATCCTAAGTGGACATGGGAACTGAATACGTAGATGAAGAAAAATTATCCATAGTTGTTTACTAGTTGAATCTTTGAGGAAGAAGTCTGATTCAAGCGGGGGAGAGCTGTAACACCCCAATTTTCCATTTAATTTAAATGATTATAATTATGGCTCATAGAATTTAAGTGCGAGCTTATAAATTTGTATCTGTAAAATTTAGTAGTTAATTTTATTGTTCAAGACTAAGTTTGGGGGAATATGGAACGGAATTATAATTACGTGACAGTCAAATACATGATAGTTGGAACTATGAGTAACTAAAATGAGAATTGGGGACTTAAAAGTAAGAATATAGCAAAGAGGTGTCAATGGGGTAATTGTTTCAAAGTTATGGATTTAATGGAAAAGGTTTTGGGTTGAGATATGGGCCTTAGGGCCGAATTAGATCATCTACTTAACCATTAAGGCTTAAACACAACTTAACCCTAATAATCATTTTGCTTTGGAATTCCCCTTTTTGAAGACCTTAGAACAGTGTTTGGACGAGCCCCGGAGATTGAACCGTCGGATCGTCGAGAAATTAGGTTTATTTTTTTCCAAGACATATATTGATGTTTTGAACGTTGTAATTTTAATTCCAAATTCTGAAGCTCGAGTTACAGATCATCGATCATGACAAAAGTTTAAAAGCTGTTGTCGAAATCGTTTTAGTTTTAAGACTTGTATGAAGCTTTCAATATCAAGAACCTAGTTATGGTTTCTTTCTCATTTCTTGGAAAAGTACTATAAGACATAGGTCTGATGTGCTATAGAACTTGAAGGTCTTAATTGAATTTGGGACCTAATGGGTTGAGTGGATTGAACCCTAACCTTAGTTGTATCTTTATGAAAAATCCGCTATTCTGTCTCATTTTTATAAAAACTGTAGAAAAAAAAATGGTATATCATTTTCGGGAGAGACTGGTGCCCATGGATTCGTGTATTAGTCTGGTCCATTTTATTAGTTGTGACCAAAAATCAGAAAGGCACCTAACTAGGGTAAAAATGACCATTTACCCAGACTAGTCCGGAATGAGTTGTTATGCGAGGCAGGTTTGTAAAATTCATCATAAATCATAGAAAAATCAGATGGAGTTGTGCAAGTACTAATTTTAAATCTAAGGACCTGATCTATCTTCACGTGATACAGTTTAAAAAATATGATGTTTAAGGTGGGCAAAACAGGTCCCGAACAGAACAGTACAATCAAATAGAAAATAAGGAAGTACGTACATAAGTTTTAAAAGAGTAATACAGCAAAGAATAAGCTAAATAATGTTATAAATGTTGTGTAGGTTCTCGGAAAGGAAAATATTCATCTAGCTCCCATTAGCTATGTTTTCAATGTCACACGCTGCCCGACCGTCGGCAGAAATGCCAGGCCGTGCGAACGGTGGTATATAGATTACCCAAATGACAGAGCAAAACAATCATGTCTATTACATTAAGTAAACCTTATCTATATTTGAGCTGCAAGTCCTTCCTTGCTTGATCCATCCTCTTCCTAGGAATATATATATTTTAAAAACGTCAATAGGATGTTGGTGATTTCACAGGTTTTTCTTATAACAGATAAACTTTGTTTCAAAACTTTTGGTTTCTTTGTTTATGAATAGGTTTATCTTTTATATTCTTAAGTTTTCTATAATTTTTTAGGAATAATCTCTTTTAAAACATTATATTATGTTACTTGAGAATCCTGACCTCCTATGTATTTTAGAGCATTTTATTTATCCTAGATCTATCATATCTTAGGATATTTTAACATTTTAACTACATGAAGGCATACCTTTTGGTGGTCACCTTCCCTAAGGTTGTTAATCACATTACCATGAGCACCTATAATCGACGTTGTAGAATTATAATAGCACTGCACGATGTTGCAACAGACGTCGTCATATTAACTTATTAAAGAAAGCTATCATATCGGGATTGTAGCTATCAATCGCAGGTGGGGGTGTCAAACCCCGTATAGATCTATACATATATTTCTAGCTCTCTTTAAGATTAACGATTATAGACCGGGGTAGACGAACTTAATCAAGGCTAAAGGATGAATAATTTAAGCTCACTAACACTTTAACCTTGGGTATTTTACGTTATCTTTGAATCTTTTATTTTATAAAAACTTTCCATAATTATCACTATATACTTTTCTTATATATTATAACTATTATTTATTTATCGCATTATTATCTTTGTGTGTGTATATATATATATATATATGTATATGTATATATATATATATATATATATATATATATATATATATATATATATATATGTATATATATATATATATATATATATATATATATATAATCTTTTAACATATATAACCTATAATTATGTTTACTTTAAAAATAGGATATTCGGCAGAATAACAACTAAGTACAGTGCACATCCTAATAATTGGATCAGCATAGCCTTTAGGTACTAAGTTATCCTAAGAATTTTGTCAACATAAAATCTAGGTAAAATCATTTCCTAGACTATTAGGAATCATAACACTTAGGTATAACATCATAGCTTATATTTATGCATGGTCTCTATATATTATTCTAAAGTTATATGCATTTATAAAAACTACTAATATATTTAGAAAATATATTTTTATAATGTAGTTTAAATATAACATGTATTCCCCCGCTTGAAAAACTTTAAAATAGTAAAATGGGGCCGAGAAACTCAGTCTATTAGCATGATCAGATACATCCTTTTCGCTACATTTGAAGCTTCGCGCCATCAGAGGGTGATAATAATCAATCAAGAGAGAGTAGATTTGGGTGTAGGGATGAGGAAATGACGAAGTGAGCACCTCTTTTAGTAGTACTTGTGCATGTGGTGCACTTGGTGTGCGACAGGCACAAGACTTCATGGCTCTATTCCCAGCTTGCCACGTGTCTAATTTATGGTGGTCCAGGTCACTCAAATCTCGACGAATCTGGGTGTCAGAAGCGCGCGACGGGCGTACGCGGGTGCTTCACGCACATAAATGATTTTTGCAAAAATCATAACTCTTCCGTGTGTGATCTAAATTAAACCCTCTTTATATCTATATGTTGCTCTCAAAGAGTACTACAACCTTTCTTTAGGTTGCGTTAACTAGTTTTGACTTTTATATTTACCCCGTATTTTATGATTTTTCAAAAATCATATTTTCCTCCTACGGACTCCAATTTTGACTCTCTTTATCTCAAAGTTCTTATCTTATAGAGTACTAAGACTTTCCTTTTTGTGACTTTAGTCAAAATTTTATCGATCTTACAATACTATTTTGTCGTTAATGGTATTAACTACGCGATTACTTTCATCTTTTTATAAAAATCATAGATTCTCTTCTTGTAGTAAGATCTTTATAATATTTATATCCATGAAACCACGTTGTGGTGTATTTCCCAAATACACTTACCGAACTTAAAAATGTTATGACTTTTGGTCATTCCTTATTGACCCTATTAACCATTTTATTCCTAAAATTGTAACCTATTAAATCATATTTTTCCAAAATATGATAAACTCTATCGTTTTTATTTGCTGATACTAAACCATATGGATAGAAATTTCTCAATTGTTACATTCTCTGCTTGTTTTAAGAATTTCGTCCTTGAAATTCATATTACTTAGTTTACTTAAAAGAAAAACTTTATTTAGTCTATATAACTTCGAGAATTTCCAAATTTTTGGAAAAGCATTACATAATTGGGTCTTTTCACTTACATTTCTAACCCTATATTTATTCTTTCCAGTATTCCTTTACTGGATCTGCTGACCTTTGTAGACACTCGCAATGTGGCCTACTTTACCATATATATTACACTTCAACTCTTTACACCTGCAGAGATGACAGAGTCCACAATTGTTACATAAAGGGAGCTTTCCCAAATTTCCCTTTGGTGGGATAAGTATTCCTTTTAGAGGCTTCCTTTCCCCTTCCACAAGGGTTTGCTTGCTTCACCCTTGGTGATCTTTACCCACTTACTTTTGGGTTCCTTGGACTTCTTCGTACTTTTTTTTTTGGGTTCTGGATCATTGTCTCTCTAAAGTTGAAAGCTAGATTGGGTTGGTATGCACGTATCTCTTCTCTGATATGAGGGACTAGTCCTTGAAGGTATGCATTGATCTTCTTGCTTTCTGAGTCGATCAATTCCTGGCATACTGTGACTAGGTCTTCAAAGCGTAGGGTGTAGAAGGCCAAAATTGATTTCCTACTACTGAATTGGCTGAATTCATGTTCTAATTGAGCCATGTCTCCTGTAAAAAAAATTCCCTTATCATTTGCCTCTTCAACTATTCCCATGAGATTGCATAGGTTGCGTCTACTCCCAATGATTTGACCTGGATACTCCACTAAATGAGAGCTTTTCTCTAAGTGTGGATGTCGCAAACTTAACCTGGTAATCCTTAGTACACTTGATCTCTTTGTCTTTTATCTAATGGATTAACCCATTTACTCCTTTATCTCCATACAAGGGTCCACGTTTACTGTCGATGAATTACTTGTAGGTTTTTGGCTATTTGATTAACCTCCTTATTACTTCCTTCTTCCTTCCTTGCTTCGAGGTTTTCCATTCCACTCGACACTTGACGTTAAATCATGGTTTGTATGGTGGCTAATACGGAAGGGTTGCTTTCCTGAAATGGCGATAACCATACTTACTTAAGTTTTGACTAAAGTGTTGTCTAACCCTTATATGTCTTATTGGGAATACCCTATTTCCCTTTTTTATAGTATCCTATTGTTGCTTTCCTAGCAACTTGTCTTCTTATCGACTTAAAATGGGATTCTTCCTATTGTCGATGGATACTTTCTTCCTTATTTCCTAGATTCCTAGCTAATTTAATGTTGTAAGGGTTTTAGGGTATGTCTTAACTTAAGTGTAATTTTTGAAAATTTTAGAAGGGTGTCACAGACGTACGGTGGGGGTCGCGCACACTCGCTACATATGATATTTAAAGGCGAATTTTCGCTTTATCCTGAACATTCCCCCCCCCCCCCTTCATTTTCGACATCTACTGCTTCTAGGTAACATCTATAACTTCCTAACATAGCTATTACACTAGATTTTGGATTATAAGGTTTCTCAAAAAATTTGACATTTAAAATTTTTTGGTCAATTTTGATGTTTTAAGTGATTGTTTAGCATGCTATACTACCAAAACCACTCCCTAGATACCTAATTTGGTGTTTAATATATCAATTTATCACGATTTTAAGTTTTTTATTTTTGAAATATTTTCAAAATTTTTTGTCATTTTTTTTTCAATTTGTGGTGTTTTGGACGAAATAGGTTGTCGTCCTAGGTTCTAAACACTTAGTCGATCATCCCTACATGCTTTGCATGTTGAATTTTGGACAGAATAGCTAGTTTCCATACCTGTTGTTCCTCGAGTTGTTGAGGCGCGTCAGGCAACTCTATGTGTGCTACGAGCACTCGCAAACTTTCCTAATTTTGAATTGTTTCCCTTTCAAACCAAATACATCCTTTACCTAATCTAACTATCATTTTCCTATTTCCCTACAGATATGTCTAGACGTGGGTGCCAGGCGGCAGTTCAGTTACCTTCTAACTGACCTTCATATCCTTATCTACAGTTTTTGGATGATCTCGAGGATCGGGCTTTCTTTGTTTCCTGGTTGATCAATCTTCTGTCCAAGAAGATTGGTGTTCCACAGGCTCTTGTATGGAGGGTTTCTAATGATTATGGGTTGAAAACTCAGTTAGAGCCCTTTCTTACTCGGGTTCTACGCAATGATGACGGTCTTGAGCTTTTTACCTGTCATGGGTGGAGTCGGGTGCTTAGGATTCGGGAAGTGATCTTCAAGGAACTTTACTAGGAGTTTTTCTCTACAGTTTACTTTTACAAGGCATCGGCGAACTAGGATGATCGGTCAGTCTTTTCCTCTGCCTGGGAGGCGAATCCCGCTTCTACAGCTTGATAGAGCTGGGGAGACGTGTCGGGATCTACATAGAGGAGGAAACTACCAATTGTCACACCCCGAAACCGATGGCGGAAACGTTCCGGGGCGGAGGACGTCATGCGTAGTATCACAACAGTTGTATCATAGTAAGCGAAGTAAACACGACCATTACATTATAATATGAATATTTACATTGTTCAAAACATGATTTATACATAACAGTATATAGCAAAAGTAAAAGACGTGACTTCAGAATATTTCGTCTTCACCAAAAGTCGGCAAGAGTACCTGTATATTGATGTCCAGAGAATACAAGCAGTTTTAAAAATATCAGTATAAAGCTGGTGAGTTCATAAGCGTTTGATTCTGGTGAAAGAATTATCTCTTTGATTATTCGAAAAGTTGTTTTCCCAAGAAAATCCCATATTTTCTTATGAAAGAGGTTTGATTATCCATTGGTTACACGTTAAACAACTTGTTTATGAAAGATTAAGTTATCCCAGGAAAACCCTATATTTTCCTTAAAAGTCGATAGTTGATTTCCGATTTTGATACGAGGTGTACAAGTATCTACCATACTTGTATCGATAGATGTAGTTTCTTTAAAAAAAAAAAACCATGGTTACTCGCTGTGAGATGTATTAGCCTTATTACATAAATAAAACTAATAAAATAGGTAGTGAACTAGGTCCTAAGGGCATTACTAATGCCCTCTAGTAATCAAATCGGTTATTACTCTGAGGTTAGTTCACTAATTTCATTATTACATAAGTAAATTCTCGTTACCTAAGTTATGAGTGCCATAACCGTACTTAGACTGGATAAGGCACGAACGGGGGCCAATATCGTTTATGACTTTGTCACCCCTGGACCTAACGGTTCCGCTGTAGCTAGCAGCGAGGGTGCGGGATAGTCAGTCCCATATAGATCTATACACAATAGTCACGCTCTCCCTCCAAGAGATTCTGGTTATAAGTCGTAGTCCTCCACTCACGAATCCGGGGGAGTGTTACCAAGGACATGTCTCAAACCTAGCCTAACAAATTTACAAGTAATAGTACGAAAATCATGTTTATGATTTGCGTGAATCCTTTATAAGATAATACATATCATTATGTGATTCACGAGTTTCTTGCTTTAGATTTGAAAACTGTTTCTACGAGTTGATTTCTTAATCGATTTGTAAAACGGTTTTCTGAGTTTAAAGCATACTGAACATAAAATCATTTTATGCAAAATGAGATAATTGGAGCACAAGTTTCCTTGTACTTTTGCTTGTATTCCCTCCCCTGAAAACATAAAAAACTCGAGAAAAGGCGTAGGGGTATGAACTCACCGTTTGACATAGGATCTGGGTGTGTGTTCGGTTACAAATGTTGAGTGTCAACCGATGTTTCGTACGCAAGTGGATCCTATTAACATGCGATAACACTTATGTGAATACACTTAGGGCATATAACCACTAGTAGACACATGGACATACCTTAGGGACATGAAAACACTTAGAATTAAGTGTTACAAACACCTATTGAAGTCCCTAAATGAGTGTAGGGCCTTAGATTTGAGTGTAAGGCCACCAAACTCAACTTTTATGTGTGTGCGGCCAGGTGTGCGGCCAGGGTCTACGGCCAAGCTGCGTGTGCGGCCACACAGAGGGTGTGTGCGGCCGTACACAGGAGTGTGCGGCCGTACACTCCTCGTTTGTGTCCGAAATGTCGATTTTGAGGTGTTCTAGTGCTAATACCAAGTCCAACTAGCAAATGGAGGCCAAACTCTTCACTTTGGAGAGTGTTTAAAGCGTGTGCGGCCACCTTATGAAGGTGTGCGGCCGTACACCTTCAAAGGATGAAGAACACAAAGAACACTATGAGTTTTAAGCTTAGATTCAGGTGTCTTACCAATATAACAAGCTGAATGATGGAGTGTTTCACGTTTTGAGGCCCTTAGAGTGTTCTTGGATGATGTTTCTAGAGAGAGAAAGTAGAGAGAGAGAGAGTAGGGTGCAGCCAAGAGAAGAAAAGAGTGAATGAAGGGGGTCTCCTCCTATATATAGGGTCGGGTGTGAGGCTGGAGGGTGTGTGCGGCTGGGGTGTGCGGCTGGTTGGCCGCACACACGGGTGTGCGGCCGCACACACCTTCTTTGGTGTGTTTGGCCCGATTTTGTGATACTACACACTTTCTAATCCTTCTTAAAACTCATTTCTAGGTTATACTAAGCCTAGAGCACTCATGTGGACCCACAATTTCGTTAAAAGATGATAAGAATCGAAATTAATATGGATTTAAAGATCAATTGCACGGGATAAAAGTTCCGGGTTGTCACATCATCCCCCCGTTAGAGGGAATTTCGTCCCGAAATTCGATTATAGAATACAAGTCATGAATTAAGAAAGAGATGAGGATATTTCTGGTTCATCTGATCTTCGCGCTCCCAAGTGAATTCAGGTCCCCGCTTGGCATTCCAGCGAACCTTCACTATCGGGATGCGACTTTGTTTCGTTCGTTTGATCTCTCTATCCATGATTTCGATTGGTTCTTCCACAAAGTTTAGATTCTCTTTGATTTCGATCTCATCGAGAGGGATAGTAAGAGTCTCGTCGGATAAGCACTTCTTAAGGTTCGAGACATGGATGACGGGATGAATGTTACTAAGCTCTTGAGGTAACCGAAGTTTGTAGGCTACAGGACCGATCCTGGCGAGGATCTCGAACGGTCCTATGTATCTTGGATTCAGCTTTCCACATTTTCCGAAGTGTATCATTCCTTTCCAGGGTGAGACTTTTAGCAGAACACGGTCTCCAACCTGGAATTCCAAAGGTTTTCGTCGTTTATCGGCGTAGCTCTTTTGTCTATCGCGTGAGGCTTTCAGTCGTTCTCGGATTTGCACGATCTTTTCGGTGGTTTCGCGGATGATTTCTGGGCCAGTGAGAGTGTTATCTGGGACTTGCCCCTTGGCCAACTGCGTTTCGCCCACCTCAGCCCAGCGCAGAGGGGATCTGCACTTGCGGCCATAGAGGGCTTCGAAAGGCGCAGCCTTAATGCTGGTATGATAGCTGTTGTTGTAGGAGAAGTCGACCAAGGGAAAATGGATGTCCCATGACTTACCGAAATCGATAATACATGCTCTCAACATGTCTTCCAAGGTTTGGATGGTTCTCTCACTCTGCCCATCCGTTTGAGGATGATAAGTTGTACTCATGTCCAGCTTAGTTCCAAGAGCTTTCTGTAGTGATTGCCAGAACCTCGAAGTGAACCTGCTATCTCGATCGGAGATAATGGACACAGGCACACCATACAGTCGAACTATCTCTTGGATGTAGATTCGCGTGAGCCTCTCCATTTTGACTCTTTCCTTGATCGGCAGGAAGTGAACGGATTTAGTCAGTCGATCGACTATCACCCAGATGGCGTCGTACCCACTCGGAGATTTGGGTAATTTGGTGATGAAATCCATGGTAATCCTCTCCCACTTCCATTCGGGAATTTCCGGCTGTTAGAGCAGACCTGAGGGTTTCTGATATTCGACCTTCACTTTGGCGCAAGTCAGACACTTGACCACGAATGTAGCGATCTCCGCTTTCATGTTTGGCCACCAATATAACTTCTTGAGATCGAGGTACATCTTGTCCGAACCTGGGTGAACGAAGTATCTGGTCTTGTGAGCTTCATTCATTACAACCTCTTTGTAACCACTAAACTTTGGGGTCCAGATCCGGTCCATGAAATAATAGACTCCGTTTTACTTGATTTCTAGGTTCTTTTCCATTCCTCTTAAGGCTTCATCCATGACGTTCTCTGGTTTTAAGGCTTCTAGCTGAGCCTCCTTGATTTGCGCGGATAAATGGGAATGGATAGTCATGGTCAGTGCCTTCACTATGCGACCTGAGTACTCTTTTCGGCTGAGGGCATCTGCCACCACATTGGCCTTGCCGGGATGGTAGCGGATTTCGCACTCGTAATCGCTGAGTAGCTCGACCCAACGTCGTTTTTGCATGTTCAGCTCCTTCTGGTCGAAGATATGCTGCAGGCTTTTATGGTCAGTGAAGATAGTGCACTTGGTTCCGTAGAAATAATGTCTCCATATCTTCAATGCGAAGACCACTGCTCCCAACTCCAGGTTGTGCATTGTGTAGTTGACTTCGTGTACTTTCAGCTGTCTCGAGGCATAAGCAATAACTTTTCCCCGTTGCATGAGCACACAGCCCAAACCCTGATTGGATGCATCGCAGTAAACAACGAAATCCTCCGTCCCTTCGGGCAGAGACAAGATAGGCGCGCTGCACAGGGCCTGTTTCAAAGTCTGGAACGCGGAGTCTTGCTTTTCACTCCAACAAAATGGTACGACTTTCTGAGTCAGAGTGGTTAAAGGTTTGGCAATTCTGGAGAAATTCTAGATAAATCTGCGATAGTAGCCAGCGAGACCCAAGAATTGACGGATTTCTGTGGGTGTCTTCAGTGCTGACCAGTTCTCTATCGCTTTGATTTTGGAGGGGTCCACGTGTATGCCTTCTTCGCTTACTACGTGACCTAGGAAGGTTACTTTTCGAATCCAGAATTCGCACTTGGAGAATTTTGCGTAGAGCTTCTCCGTCCTTAGAGTTTCCAGCACTGCTCTCAAGTGCTGTCGATGATCTTCCTCGCTTCTGGAATAGACAAGTATATCGTCGATGAATACGATGACGAACTTGTCCAAGAAAGGACGGCACACCCGGTTCATCAGGTCCGTGAACACTGTCGGTGCGTTGGTTAGACCGAAGGTCATTACTACGAACTCGTAGTGACCATATCGAGTCCGAAATGTTGTCTTAGGAACATCATTCTCATGGACTCTAAGCTGATGGTACCCTGATCTTAGATCTATTTTCGAGAAGTAGCTGGCTCCCTGAAGTTGGTCGAAGAGGTCGTCGATTCGAGGAAGAGGGTAACGGTTTTTTACTGTGAGCTTGTTCAGCTCCCGATAATCTATACACATCCGAAAGGATCCATCCTTCTTTTTCATAAATAAGATCGGGGCTCCCCAGGGTGAGGAACTCGGTCTGATGAATCCTTTGTTGAGCAGCTCATTGAGCTGACTAGATAGCTCCTGCATTTCTGCTGGTGCTAGGCGATATGGAGTTTTAGCTACGGGAGTAGCTCCGGGGACTAAGTCGATGCGAAACTCGACTTGGCGTTCAGGAGGGATTCCTGGAAGATCTTCGGGAAAAACATCGGGAAAGTTGCAAACTTCGGGGATGCTCTCGAGGTCTTTAACTTCCTGCTTTTCGTTAATGACGTGGGCTAGGAATGCATAACACTCCTTCCGCAGGAGTTTCTGGGCTTTGATGCACGAAATGATGCGAAGGTTTGAACTGAGTTTATCGCCGTAGATTACTAGAGTTTCATCCGGGGAAAGGTTGAGACGGATAGCTTTTTCGAAACAAAGGATATCAGAATGATTGGGGCTCAGCCAATCCATGTCGATGATGACATCGAAGCTCTTTATGGAAACTGGCATAAGATCGATGGGAAATGAATGGTCGTTCAGAGTAAGGGTACAACCCACGAATATGTCATTAGTGCTCTCTTTCTCACCGTTAGCCATTTCGACGATAAACGTTTCGGTTAAAGGTTGGGATTTATGTTTAAGAAAATGATTGAATGCATGACTAACAAAACTTCTTTCAGCACCAGAATCGAAAAGAATCCATGCACAAGAGTTATCGCTAAGAAACGAATAGGTAGCAACACTAGGAATGAATTTCTGCAAGGTATTCGGCTCTAACTAAAATACTCCTATAGTATTTTAAGTTCTATGGATACTGGGTAAGTTTTAGGCCTGTTGCAACACCAAAGTCACTCCCAAGCACATGTTGGTCATGTCTCGAATGAATATAGTTGATCAGGCTATATTGACCCTAGACATGATTACATAACTGCCTAGGTTTAACCGCAGTGTTCAACATCCAAAATACTTTTGTTTTGTTCCACTTTAGACACGAATTCTGGTACTCAGGTATACTTGTATACTTTTTGTAAAAATACTTATATTTTAGAAGTATACTTTTAGTTCAGAGCACTTCAGCCCCTTTGTGTTTATAATTGTATACCATGTAAGGTTCGGTATACTTAGTTCACTATAAACAATAGCTCTGATACCAATCTGTCACACCCCGAAACTGATGGCGGAAACGTTCCGGGGCGGAGGACGTCATGCGTAGTATCACAACAGTTGTATCATAGTAAACGAAGTAAATACGACCATTACATTATAATATGAATATTTACATTGTTTAAAACATGATTTATACATAACAGTATATAGCAAAAGTAAAAGACGTGACTTCAGAATATTCCATCTTCTCCAAAAGTCGGCAAGAGTACCTGTCTATTGATGCCCTGAGAATACAAGCAGTTTTAAAAATATCAGCATAAAGCTGGTGAGTTCATAAGCGTTTGATTCTGGTGAAAGAATTATCTCTTTGATTATTCGAAAAGTTGTTTTCCCAAGAAAATCCCATATTTTCTTATGAAAGAGGTTTGATTATCCATTGGTTACACGTTAAACAACTTGTTTATGAAAGATTAAGTTATCCCAGGAAAACCCTATATTTTCCTTAAAAGTCGATAGTTGATTTCCGATTTTGATACGAGGTGTACAAGTATCTACCATACTTGTATCGATAGATGTAGTTTCTTTAAAAATAACCTGGTTACTCGCTGTGAGATGTATTAGCCTTATTACATAAATAAAACTAATAAAATAGGTAGTGAACTAGGTCCTAAGGGCGTTACTGATGCCCTCTAGTAATCAAATCGGTTATTACTCTGAGGTTAGTTCACTAATTTCATTATTACATAAGTAAATTCTTGTTACCTAAGTTATGAGTGCCATAACCGTACTTAGACTGGATAAGGCACGAACGGGGGCCAATATCGTTTATGACTTTGTCACCCCTGGACCTAACGGTTCCGCTGTAGCTAGCAGCGAGGGTGCGGGATAGTCAGTCCCATATAGATCTATACACAATAGTCACGCTCTCCCTCCAAGAGATTCTGGTTATAAGTCGTAGTCCTCCACTCACGAATCCGGGGGAGTGTTACCAAGGACATGTCTCAAACCTAGCCTAACAAATTTACAATTAATAGTACGAAAATCTTGTTTATGATTTGCGTGAATCCTTTATAAGATAATACATATCATTATGTGATTCACGAGTTTCTTGCTTTAGATTTGAAAACTGTTTCTACGAGTTGATTTCTTAATCGATTTGTAAAACGGTTTTCTAAGTTAAAGCATACTGAACATAAAATCATTTTATGCAAAATGAGATAATTTGAGCACAAGTTTCCTTGTACTTTTGCTTGTATTCCCCCCCTGAAAAAATAAAAAACTCGAGAAAAGGCGTAGGGGTATGAACTCACCGTTTGACATAGGATCTGGGTGTGTGTTCGGTTACAAATGTTGAGTGTCAACCGATGTTTCGTACGCAAGTGGATCCTATTAACATGCGATAACACTTATGTGAATACACTTAGGGCATATAACCACTAGTAGACACATGGACATACCTTAGGGACATGAAAACACTTAGAATTAAGTGTTACAAACACCTATTGAAGTCCCTAAATGAGTGTAGGGCCTTAGATTTGAGTGTAAGGCCACCAAACTCAACTTTTATGTGTGTGCGGCCAGGTGTGCGGCCAGGGTGTGCGGCCAGGCTGCGGGTGCGGCCACACAGAGGGTGTGTGTGGCCGTACACAGGAGTGTGCGGCCGTACACTCCTCGTTTGTGTCCGAAATGTCGATTTTGCGGTGTTTTGAGGTGTTCTAGTGCTAATACCAAGTCCAACTAGCAAATGGAGGCCAAACTCTTGACTTTGGAGAGTCTTTAAAGCGTGTGCGGCCACCTTATGAAGGTGTGCGGCCGTACACCTTCAAAGGATGAAGAACACGAAGAACACTATGAGTTTTAAGCTTAGATTCAGGTGTCTTACCAATATAACAAGCTGAACGATGGAGTGTTTCATGTTTTGAGGCCCTTAGAGTGTTCTTGGATGATGTTTCTAGAGAGAGAAAGTAGACAGAGAGTAGGGTGCAGCCAAGAGAAGAAAAGAGTGAATGAAGGGGGTCTCCTCCTATATATAGGGTCGGGTGTGAGGCTGGAGGGTGTGTGCGGCTGGCTGGCCGCACACGCGGGTGTGCGGCCGCACACACCTTCTTTGGTGTGTTTGGCCCGATTTTGTGATACTACACACTTTCTAATCCTTCTTAAGACTCATTTCTAGGTTATACTAAGCCTAGAGCACTCATGTGGACCCACAATTTCCTTAAAAGATGATAAGAATCGAAATTAATATGGATTTAAAGATCAATTGCACGGGATAAAAGTTCCGGGTTGTCACATCATCCCCTCGTTAGAGGGAATTTCGTCCCGAAATTCGATTATAGAATACAAGTCATGAATTAAGAAAGAGATGCGGATATTTCTGGTTCATCTGATCTTCGCGCTCCCAAGTGAATTCAGGTCCCCGCTTGGAATTCCAGCGAACCTTCACTATCGGGATGCGACTTTGTTTCGTTCGTTTGATCTCTCTATCCATGATTTCGAATGGTTCTTCCATAAAGTTTAGATTCCCGTTGATTTCGATCTCATGGAGAGGGATAGTAAGAGTCTCGTCGGATAAGCACTTCTTAAGGTTCGAGACGTGGAAAACGGGATGAATGTTACTAAGCTCTTGAGGAAATCGGAGTTTGTAGGCTACAGGACCGATCCTGGCGAGGATCTCGAACGGTCCTATGTATCTTGGATTCAGCTTTCCACGCTTTCCGAAGCGTATCATGCCTTTCCAGGGTGAGACTTTTAGTAGAACATGGTCTCCAACCTGGAATTCCAAGGGTTTTCGTCGTTTATCGGCGTAGCTCTTTTGTCTATCGCGTGAGGCTTTCAGTCGTTCTCGGATTTGCACGATCTTTTCTGTGGTTTCGCGGATGATTTCTGGGCCAGTGAGAGTGTTATCTGGGACTTGCCCCTTGGCCAACTGCGTTTCGCCCACCTCAGCCCAGCACAGAGGGGATCCGCACTTGCGGCCATAGAGGGCTTTGAAAGGCGCAGCCTTAATGCTGGTATGATAGCTGTTGTTGTAGGAAAAGTCGACCAAGGGCAAATGGATGTCCCATGACTTACCGAAATCGATAATACATGCTCTCAACATGTCTTCCAAGGTTTGGATGGTTCTCTCACTCTGCCCATCCGTTTGAGGATGATAAGCTGTACTCATGTCCAGCTTAGTTCCAAGAGCTTTCTATAGTGACTGCCAGAACCTCGAAGTGAACCTGCTATCTTGATCGGAGATAATGGACACAGGCACACCATACAGTCGAACTATCTCTTGGATGTAGATTCGCGTGAGCCTCTCCATTTTGACTCTTTCCTTGATCGGCAGGAAGTGAGCGGATTTAGTCAGTCGATCGACTATCACCCAGATGGCGTCGTACCCACTCGGAGATTTGGGTAATTTGGTGATGAAATCCATGGTAATCCTCTCCCACTTCCATTCGGGAATTTCCGGCTGTTAGAGCAGACCTGAGGGTTTCTGATATTCGACCTTCACTTTGGCGCAAGTCAGACACTTGACCACGAATGTAGCGATCTCCGCTTTCATGTTTGGCCACCAATATAACTTCTTGAGATCGAGGTACATCTTGTCCGAACCTGGGTGAACGAAGTATCTGGTCTTGTGAGCTTCATTCATTACAACCTCTTTGTAACCACTAAACTTTGGGGTCCAGATCCGGTCCATGAAATAATAGACTCCGTTTTCCTTGATTTCTAGGTTCTTTTCCATTCCTCTTAAGGCTTCATCCATGACGTGCTCTGGTTTTAAGGCTTCCAGCTGAGCCTCCTTGATTTGCGCGGATAAATGGGAATGGATAGTCATGGTCAGTGCCTTCACTCTGCGACCTGAGTACTCTTTTCGGCTGAGGGCATCTGCCACCACATTGGCCTTGTCGGGATGGTAGCGGATTTCGCACTCGTAATCGCTGAGTAGCTCGACCCAACGTCGTTTTCGCATGTTCAGCTCCTTCTGGTCGAAGATATGCTGCAGGCTTTTATGGTCAGTGAAGATAGTGCACTTGGTTCCGTAGAAATAATGTCTCCATATCTTCAATGCGAAGACCACTTCTCCCAACTCCAGGTCGTGCATTGTGTAGTTGACTTCGTGTACTTTCAGCTGTCTCGAGGCATAAGCAATAACTTTTCCCCGTTGCATGAGCACACAGCCCAAACCCTGATTGGATGCATCGCAGTAAACAACGAAATCCTCCGTCCCTTCGGGCAGAGACAAGATAGGCGCGCTGCACAGGGCCTGTTTCAAAGTCTGGAACGCAGAGTCTTGCTTTTCATTCCAACAGAAAGGTACGCCTTTCTGAGTCAGAGTGGTTAATGGTTTGGCAATTCTGGAGAAATTCTGGATAAATCTGCGATAGTAGCCAGCGAGACCCAAGAATTGACGGATTTCTGTGGGTGTCTTCGGTGCTGACCAGTTCTCTATCACTTTGATTTTGGAGGGGTCCATGTGTATGCCTTCTTCGCTTACTACGTGACCTAGGAAGGTTACTTTTCGAATCCAGAATTCGCACTTGGAGAATTTTGCGTAGAGCTTCTCCGTCCTTAGAGTTTCCAGCAATGCTCTCAAGTGCTGTCGATGATCTTCCTCGCTTCTGGAATAGACAAGTATATCGTCGATGAATACGATGACGAACTTGTCCAAGAAAGGGCGGCACACCCGGTTCATCAGGTCCATGAACACTGTCGGTGCGTTGGTTAGACCGAAGGGCATTACTACGAACTCGTAGTGACCATATCGAGTCCAAAATGCTGTCTTAGGAACATCATTCTCATGACCTCTAAGCTGATGGTACCCTGATCTTAGATCTATTTTCGAGAAGTAGCTGGCTCCCTGAAGTTGGTCGAAGAGGTCGTCGATTCGAGGAAGAGGGTAACGGTTTTTGACTGCGAGCTTGTTCAGCTCCCAATAATCTATACCCAACCGAAAGGATCCATCCTTCTTTTTCACGAATAAGATCGGGGCTCCCCAGGGTGAGGAACTCGGTCTGATGAATCCTTTGCTGAGCAGCTCATTGAGCTGACTAGATAGCTCCTGCATTTCTGCTGGTGCTAGGCGATATGGAGTTTTAGCTACGGGAGTAGCTCCGGGGACTAAGTCGATGTGACACTCGACTTGGCGTTCAGGAGGTATTCCCGGAAGATCTTCGGGAAAAACATCGAGAAAGTTGTAGACTTCGGGGATGCTCTCGAGGTCTTTAACTTCCTGCTTTTCGTTAATGACGTGGGCTAGGAATGCATAACACTCCTTCCGCAGGAGTTTCTGGGCTTTGATGCACGAAATGATGCGAAGGTTTGAACTGAGTTTATCGCCGTAGATTACAAGAGTTTCATCCAGGGAAAGGTTGAGACGGATAGCTTTTTCGAAACAAAGGATATCAGCATGATTGGGGCTCAGCCAATCCATGCCGATGATGACATTGAAGCTCTTTATGGAAACTGGCATAAGATCGATGGGAAATGAATGGTCGTTCAAAGTAAGGGTACAACCCACGAATATGTCATTAGTGTTCTCTTTCTCACCGTTAGCCATTTCAACGGTAAACGTTTCGGTTAAAGGTTGGGATTTATGTTTAAGAAAATGCTTGAATGCATGACTAACAAAACTTCTTTCAGCACCAGAATCGAAAAGAATGCATGCATAAGAGTTATCGCTAAGAAACGAATAGGTAGCAACACTAGGAATGAATTTCTGCAAGGTATTCGGCTCTAACTAAAATATTGCTATAGTATTTTAAGTTCTATGGATACTGGGTAAGTTTTAGGCCTGTTGCAACACCAAAGTCACTCCCAAGCACATGTTGGTCATGTCTCGAATGAATATAGTTGATAAGGCTATATTGACCCTAGACATGATTACATAACTGCCCAGGTTTAACCGCAGTGTTCAACATCCAAAATACTTTTATTTTGTTCCACTTTGGACACGGATTCTGGTACTCGGGTATACTTGTATACTTTTTGTAAAAATACTTATATTTTAGAAGTATACTTTTAGTTCAGAGCACTTCAGCCCCTTTGTGTTTATAGTTATATACCATGTAAGCTTCGGTATACTTAGTTCACTATAAACAATAGCTCTGATACCAATCTGTCACACCCCGAAACTGATGGCGGAAACGTTCCGGGGCGGAGGACGTCATGTGTAGTATCACAACAGTTGTATCATGGTAAGCGAAGTAAACACAACCATTACATTATAATATGAATATTTACATTGTTCAAAACATGATTTATACATAACAGTATATAGCAAAAGTAAAAGACGTGACTTCAGAATATTCCGTCTTCTCCAAAAGTCGGCAAGAGTACCTGTCTATTGATGTCCTGAGAATACAAGCAGTTTTAAAAATATCAGTATAAAGCTGGTGAGTTCATAAGCGTTTGATTCTGGTGAAAGAATTATCTCTTTGATTATTCGAAAAGTTGTTTTCCCAAGAAAATCCCATATTTTCTTATGAAAGAGGTTTGATTATCCATTGGTTACACGTTAAACAACTTGTTTATGAAAGATTAAGTTATCCCAGGAAAACCCTATATTTTCCTTAAAAGTCAATAGTTGATTTCCGATTTTGATACGAGGTGTACAAGTATCTATCATACTTGTATCAATAGATGTAGTTTCTTTAAAAAAAACCCTGGTTACTCGCTGTGAGATGTATTAGCCTTATTACATAAATAAAACTAATAAAATAGGTAGTGAACTAGGTCCTAAGGGCGTTACTGATGCCCTCTAGTAATCAAATCGGTTATTACTCTGAGGTTAGTTCACTAATTTCATTATTACATAAGTAAATTCTCGTTACCTAAGTTATGAGTGCCATAACCGTACTTAGACTGGATAAGGCACGAACGGGGGCCAATATCGTTTATGACTTTGTCACCCCTGAACCTAACGGTTCCGCTGTAGCTAGCAGCGAGGGTGCAGGATAGTCAGTCCCATATAGATCTATACATAATAGTCACGCTCTCCCTCCAAGAGATTCTGGTTATAAGTCGTAGTCCTCCACTCACGAATCCGGGGGAGTGTTACCAAGGACATGTCTCAAACCTAGCCTAACAAATTTATAAGTAATAGTACGAAAATCCTGTTTATGATTTGCGTGAATCCTTTATAAGATAATACATATTATTATGTGATTCACGAGTTTCTTGCTTTAGATTTGAAAACTGTTTCTACGAGTTGATTTCTTAATCGATTTGTAAAACGGTTTTCTGAGTTTAAAGCATACTGAACATAAAATCATTTTATGCAAAATGAGATAATTTGAGCACAAGTTTCCTTGTACTTTTGCTTGTATTCCCCCCTGAAAACATAAAAAACACGAGAAAAGGCGTAGGGGTATGAACTCACCGTTTGACGTAGGATCTGGGTGTGTGATCGGTTACAAATGCTGAGTGTCAACCGATGTTTCGTACGCAAGTGGATCCTATTAACATGTGATAACACTTATGTGAATACACTTAGTGCATATAACCACTAGTAGACACATGGACATACCTTAGGGACATGAAAACACTTAGAATTAAGTGTTACAAACACCTATTGAAGTCCCTAAATGAGTGTAGGGCCTTAGATTTGAGTGTAAGGCCACCAAACTCAACTTTTATGTGTGTGCGGCCAGGTGTGCGGCCAGGGTGTGCGGCCAGGCTGCGTGTGCGGCCACACAGAGGGTGTGTGCGGCCGTACACAGGAGTGTGCGGCCGTACACTCCTCGTTTGTGTCCGAAATGTCGATTTTGCGGTGTTTTGATGCGTTCTAGTGCTAATACCAAGTCCAACTAGCAAATAGAGGCCAAACTCTTCACTTTGGAGAGTCTTTAAAGCGTGTGCGGCCACCTTATGAAGGTGTGCGGCCGTACAACTTCAAAGGATGAAGAACACGAAGAACACTATGAGTTTTAAGCTTAGATTCAGGTGTCTTACCAATATAACAAGCTGAATGATGGAGTGTTTCACGTTTTCAGGCCCTTAGAGTGTTCTTGGATGATGTTTCTAGAGAGAGAAAGTAGAGAGAGAGAGTAGGGTGCAGCCAAGAGAAGAAAAGAGTGAATGAAGGGGGTCTCCTCCTATATATAGGGTCGGGTGTGAGGCTGGAGGGTGTGTGCGGCTGGGGTGTGCGGCTGGCTGGCCGCACACGCGGGTGTGTGGCCGCACACACCTTCTTTGGTGTGTGGCCCGATTTTGTGATACTACACACTTTCTAATCCTTCTTAAGACTCATTTCTAGGTTATACTAAGCCTAGAGCACTCATGTGGACCCACAATTTTGTTAAAAGATGATAAGAATTGAATTTAATATGGATTTAAAGATCAATTGCACGGGATAAAAGTTCCGGGTTGTCACACCAATCCTCACTTCATTGCTTATCTCACCAACTGTATCACTAAGCAACCTTAGGAGTAGCATTATATGGACGTTTGAGGTCATGTTAGGGGATCCTATGTTTCTAGGAAGGTGAAGGATATGGCTTTTAGATCTCATATTTATTGGTTGCTTCACCGATTGATCATCTCTACTATTTACCATCGCGAGAAGCATGAAATGGTTCCTTCTGGAGATTTATTTTATATGTGGTGCTTGACTCGGAGTGAGGTTTGCCTCCATCTTCCCTTCTTTCTTTCTTTTTAATTTTCTAGTATGGGTATAGGTTCCATGTCGTCTAGCAGGATTTGTGGGGGTCACCGGGTCACTTGTAACGCCCGCAGATTCGGGCTAGTCAATTTAGAGATAATAAGCGTTAAAAATGACTTTTAGATAGAAGATTATTTAGGATAAATAATCTCAACCAAAGTTATATTATATTTCACAAGTTTTCCGTACATATAAAGAACGTTGAAATCCGACTTATAACGAAGTTATGACCCGTTGAAGTTTTGCGATTAAATTGACACGGCTCCGCGTATCGTAAAAAGTGAATTTTTGACAAAATATTTTTTAGACTTAGCAATCTAAACGAAAGTCATTGTATATGTTAAACCAAGAGAGTGCATATAGAGAACGTCAATATCTGACTTCGTTAGAGGAAGTTATGATTTTTCTAAGATTCAGTGTAGCAGTATACAGCCCGAAAATCGAATTTTAGATCGACCGATTTTTAGCCGACACAACCTAAATGAGAATTGAATATCTCATTAATAGGAGCTTAACAATATAAATACATTCGAAAACGGAGATCGTATGCAAAAGATATGGACGAAACTTAGTCCCTATTCTTCAAGCACGGCGAACTCGATACAGATTTGTAAATCGGAGATAGAATGAGAATTAGTCGATGGAGTCTAAATGAAAGTTATAGCACTAGTAAATACCAACATGTGAATATAAATAATGACGAGAATAGAGCTCGTATGTTAAAGATATGGATGAAACTCAGTCCCTACTCTTCGAGCACGATAAATTCGATAGAGATTTGTAAATCTGAGAAAGAATGAGAATTAGCCGACGGTGTCTAAATGAAAGTTGTAGTACTCATAAATACCAACATGGGGATATAAAGAACGTAGAAAACGGAGCTCGTACGCGGAAGATACATATGAAACTTAAGGCCTACTCTATGATCAAACCCCTATAAATAAAGGATGAATTCTTCATATTTCCTTACTCAATTCCTCTAAACACTCTCTAGAATTCTTCTTTCTTTCTTGTTCGATTTCTCCTAGTTTTGTGTGTGATAGAGAAACTATGATCTTCAAAAAGTTGACGAAAGAAGTTTTTAGAATCGGAGTTCTGCCTGCGTAATTTCCCGGTTTCGTTAAAAGCATGGTAAGTTAAGCTACACTATTATGTTTTCAGTGTAACTTATATTTATAGTCATAAGTTGTTATTATGAATCTATAAATAAGATTTATCAGGAATTCTAAGTCATTATACTTATTGATCTATTTACATGAGAGGTGTCTAGAATGGTCACGTTGGCTTGGTTGTTGGATTTCAGAAAGGCTATACGCCGAAATGGTCCTGCCTCCCAACCGTCCTGCATGGCTGATCCTTACTTGATAGATCATGAAGTAGACTTTGAATTAATGACAAATCTATAAAAAAAATTAGCCGCAATAAATATTAGACTAAAACTTAGTAATAATAATTCTAGGTTAAGTCAAAGGAAAAGACAATTGCTAGAAGCGAAGTGCTATCAAAATTTTGAATCGTCACTATAACAAGTGAGTGCATAGAGGTTGATTTAAACTGTATCAAAGGTAAAGACAATTGCTAAGACTTATTATCTATGTTCCTGATATCTATTCTAGATGAACGACTTATACATGCTTTACTTGATTTAAACTGTATATGTATTTTTATACCTATAAATACATTAAGTAAATGCGGGTAGATGAACGATGATATGGATGATGAGAGATGATATAGAGGTTGAGAGGTTTAAGATGATGAGAAGCCTTGACTTCAAATTTGATCCAGTAATCTACCAGAGTATAGATGACGACCACAGACTATTCTAGACAGTCTAGTGGAATGCGAGCAAGCTCGCAACCTGTTGGTGTTTGTGAACGACGTGTTCACCAGATGTACTCCAAAAACCCTGGTAGCTAAGGACTTATTGCCTTATAAATGAACATCGGCAGCTACGGACTTAGTGCCTAATAGATAACATTGGCAGTTGTGCCTAATGGATAACACTGTCAGCTATCGAATTAGTGCATGTTAGATAAACCCTGGAAGCGATGGACTTCGTGCCTATTCCTTATTAATGAATAAATGTAGAATAGATGATTCTTAGGGAAGATCGTTAATGTAACGACCCAAATTTTTTAAAGGAAGTTTTTAATTTTTAATTAACCAAAATTTTGTCCACAAATCATGAAATCCCAAATACAATTGTTTTCAAATTCATATTAAGTACAATTTTATTTCGAATAATCAAAGTGTCCGATAAGAAAACGCCTGGGAGAGTGCACGCTGCGCCATCAAGCCTTGACCTTGCCCTTGGGCTCATATGTACCTGAAAAAAATCCACAAACTGTAAGCTAATGCTTAGTGAGTCCCCTAGAGCATACCGCACATATAATCCACATAACAGATATCATATTAGCAATAAAAGCTACACAAATCACATAAGCCATGAATACCAACATATAAGGAAGACATGGAAACCCTCCAGGGTCTTACTCTGGGTGCCATGGGAACCCCCACATGGTCTTAGCCCAATGCCTTGGGAACCCACCGAGGTCTTGACCTAGGATACCAGGGAAACCCTCCAAGGTCTTACACCTAAGTTCCATAGGAACCCCCCGAGGTCTTTGCCTAGGATGCAGTGGAAACCCTCCACGGTCTTATACATAAGTGCCTCGGGAACCCCCCTGAGGTATTCCATACAAGTTTCATAGATACAACTAGAATATATAACATATCACATAACCCAATAGCACATACGTAACAAATAATGGGTCGGCCTTGGTGCCTTCGACCCATTGATATGGTGAGGTGACTCACCTCTCATGAATGTTGTGCTGACAAGATAAGATCCAATAAGTTCCAACATGTAACTCCAACTCAACTTCCTATAAGCATCATAAGATTAACTTGTCATAATCCCATATTTACCCTCAAAGTCAACTCTGGTCAACCCTGGTTAGAGTCAAGGTCAACAGTCAAGGTCAACAGTCCATGTCGACCCCAACTCGTTGAGAGCATCTAGCAACTCCTCGAGTTCCTACGGAGTCCAGAAAACCTGAACAAACTGTAGCCAACTCGTCGAGTTGTTGCATCAAGTCGACGAGTTCACTCGATATCCAATAGACGGGGAAACCCAATCGGACTCGTCGAGTTGCTAGGGCAACTCGTCGAGTCCCCCTCCCTATTTGCTTATTATGATGATTCACCGAATACAGGGACTGCAGGGCTTAGATCTGAAACCCTAAGGTGTCTAGAGGGATAAAGTTTCCAACTTTACCCTCTAGAATCACTCCGAATGCTCTAAGGCCCTTATCAAAGGTTGAAAAGCTCAAAAGTCTTGCCATGCATTCCCAAAACTTTAGGGATCTGGAATCCCTCCTTTCCAGAGGATTTTCTAGTCCTCAAAACGTTCCAAAAATGGAGGCTTTATGGACATGCATGTCCAATGCATGTCTTTAAGTCAAAATGGCCAAAAGGGGAAATATACTCTAAAAATTCTTTCATGGCATCCTTGCTTGATCAAAAGCTTGATCTATCCCACCTTGGGACTCTTTTTCCCTGGAGATCCATAAAGTTGCAAACTTTATGAACCCCATGCATGCATCCAATAGGAATGATAGGAAATAAGGAGTAAACTCAAGATCTAGCCGTATTCTAAGGTAAAAATCGAATCTTGAAGACTTACCACATTCTATAAGATGGGCAAGCTCAAGAGTGAGGGGTTGGTTTGCTGGATTTTCTTCTTCTTCTCACTATCTCCTTCTTTTTAAGCTTCACAAGCCACTCTAGCTCACAAAATGAAAGAGAACATGGATTAGGGTTTAGCACAGATGTTCTTAGTGTTTGGAGGCTGATGGAAGGTCAGCCTCAAGGTTCTTAAGGAGATTATATAAGGTGCAAACCCTAAAATTAGGGTTTTTTCCTTTATAGTACCTACTCGTCAAGTTGGCCTTCCAACTCGTCGAGTAGGGCCTAGATCCCGCGTGCTCGAAATCTTCTTCTTCTTCTCACTAAAACTTAGAAAATTAACTAATACCTGGGACAGGTGTTATAAATCTCCCCCAATTGAACTAGACTTCGTCCTCGAAGTCTGTTGACCCAAAAAAGTCCGGGTAGTGGTCTCGCATCTCATCCTCTGGCTCCCATGTCCATTTGGAGCCCCTTCGGTGCTGCCATTACACCTTTACCAGCTTCACTTCCTTGTTCCGAAGAACCTTGGTCTTCCTATCTATAATCACGACAGGCCTCTCAGTGTAGTTCAGGCTTTCATCTACCTGAATTTCGTCCAGCGAAACGACTGCGGACTCGTCAGTGACACACTTCCGAAGCTGTGACACATGGAAGGTGTTGTGAACCTGGCTAAGCTCATCCAACAGATCCAAGCGATACACCACTTTGCCCACCCAAGCCGAAATCCTGAACGAGCCTATATATCGGGGTCCTACTTTGCCCCTCTTTCGAAATCTGATGACCCCTTCCATGGTGACACTTTCAGTAGTACAAAATCTCCCACCTGGAATTCGAGATTCGATCGCCGCCGGTCAGCATAACTTTTCTGGCCGCTCTGTGCGACCCGTAGCCGGTTGTGCACCTGCTGAATCAGTCTGGTACTCTTGAGCACTACTTCAGTGCTCCCCATGACCCGGTGTCCAACCTCTCCCCAACAGACCGGGGTTTTGCATCTCTGTCCATATAACGTCTTGAATGGGGCCCAGTCGCTACTGGAATGATAACTGTTATTGTATGAAAACTCTGCCAGCGTGAGGTATGTATCCCAACTACCCCCAAAGTCCAACATACAAGCTCACAGAATATCCTCTAGTGTCTGGATCGTCCTCTCACTCTGACCATCTGTCTGGGGGTGGTATGTCGTGCTGAAATGCAACTGAGTGCCCAGTTCCTCATGAAATTTCTTCCAGAACCTAGATGTAAACTGAACATCCCTATCAGAGACTACCGACACTGGCACCCCGTGTCACACCCCGCTAAAGCGGAAACACAGGGCGTGGCAGTACAAAGGGTTTCATCGCAAAAGTTAAAAGACAACACCAACCATAGTATTAAAAATCATTACAAATTCACAATGGGTTTGAACAACTTTTAAAAGAAATTACAATGTAAATTGAAATACAACACATGCGAATGCTCCTAAAGGTGAAGTGTCCCTAAGTGCCACTTACTCGATGATTCCTGAAAAAGCATGTAAAACGAGCGTCAACTATAAAAATAGTTGGTGAGTACTCACAGATAAACAAAATGATACTGGTTCCATGAATTGAAATCAAAGTTTTGATAAAAGTTTCCAATAATAAAAGTATATTGTTAAGATGAGTAAATAAGTTTGTAAAAACAAAGTTCTTTGTCATCATGAGAGATAAGGTATGTTGCCCAAATAAGATGCAACATTCATATTCTCATGGAAGATAAAGTTCGTTACTCAAACGAGTAAACAAGTTTCACTGCTAAAATGAGCAATCAATTTCGTTGCT
This sequence comes from Lactuca virosa, assembly GCF_052849685.1. Taxonomy (NCBI): domain Eukaryota; kingdom Viridiplantae; phylum Streptophyta; class Magnoliopsida; order Asterales; family Asteraceae; genus Lactuca; species Lactuca virosa. Next base: position 264,557,896 of record NC_136426.1, on the reverse strand, counting down.
ACAAGGAGCAAACAATTTCATTGCTAAAACATGTATATAAGTTTTCAGTAATAACAGTTCGTTGTTGTAATGAGAAACAAAGTTCATTGCTATAATTAATAAACAAGTTTATTGTTATAATAAGTAACGAGTTTGTATGTGTATGAGCAAACAATGAGTCTCAACCAAACCTATGACTGAAGCCCTATCAAGATCTATGTTTATCGTTCCATAGATGAATATGGTATCATGCACTCCAGCAATAGGGCGAGTGAGGAGTTGTCAATTCCTAATAGCCCTATCCATAATGACCATTGGCTCAAAGAGTTAATGGTTAGAGATAAGGGAAGGGCCTTAGTACGATAAGTTCTCATGTTCCGTGTTGCATAGACATACATAGAGAGACATAGCAATAAAATAGCAATCATGTTTGATACAAAGCAATTTAAATACAACATTCAAATAATAGTTTTTCGGGACATGCTTTTCCACCCCAAAACATAAAAACTGAAAATAGGGGAGTGCGTGAATACACACAATGCATTGAGATGATGCAAATGGTGCCTTGAACTACGCTCCACTCGTACCACTATCGTTTTCCTACAACGATGTTACACACTAATGAGTCTCTAATCGAAATCTAACACTAGTATACATACTACTACAATAGAATTATGCCAATATTGTGTCAAAATTTAATATAGATAAGTTACAAACATTTTTCTATGAAAATTTAATTTCAATGAATCAATTGTTATATAACAATTTAAGTGGAAAATTTCCATTATTGAAATGTTAATATTTAACATTTTAGAGGTGTTCCAATGATTAAATATTCAAAACTAAATCAATTTAGTTCTAAAAGTTCCCAAACTTTGCATTTCAGTTTTAATTGAAGTCAAAGACCTCAAGATAAATTTTCTTGAATTTTTGATTTGTCTAACTATTTTTCACCATTTTAGTTTCTTGAATAACCATAAAATCATGAAAAATACTAAACAATTAATAAAAATCACCAAACTTCATATTTTGGTTCTAAATATGTTAAAAGACTTCTAGATAAATTTTCATGGATTATGGATATGCATAACCATTTTTCATATATTTAATTCTCTAAATATATAAAAATTCATGAAAAATAGAAATCGGTTAAGAAAATGCCCCAAACTTTTTATAGTAATGTCATTACACGTACTTAACCTGGGAAAAATATAAAAATAGATTTCCAGACAATTTAACCAAATTTTATGATTTTTGAGCATTTATTCTATTAAAAATTGAAATAAATAGAAAATAGTTTCCAAAATTGCCCAAAATTTTTGTAACGCTGTTATTGGTCATTATTAAGCTAGGAAAAATATAAAAATGAATTTCTAAACTGTTTATCCCAATTTTATGATTTTTGTGTATGTATTCTAATAAAAAATTGGTTTAAGTGTATTTAATCTTGGGAAAATAGAAGAAAAATAGTATACAGAAGAGAAAAATCATCAAAATTTTTATGTAGCATCCTAATATACTACAAGGTGTTCTGGTAAGTTTGAATAATGTTTGGATGAGTAAAACTATTTTTCCTGTTTTTAGTCCATTATAAATACAAAAATCGGAGAAAAATAGGAATACATTATGAAAAATTCTGAAAATATTTTTCTAAGTGTTCCACAGAGAGTATAAGCTGCGAAAATTATTAGATACCATTTTTATATTCCCTAATGTGGTTTTATGATTTATTAGAGCTAAACAAAAAGAAAATTCAAAACCATATTAAACAGTAACAAAAATGGATGAAACTTAATGGGAGATGTTTATTAACTTAAATGATCATCCAAGAATTTTTCCATAATTTATTTACTAACTTAAGTATTTTATATGATTTAACACTTTATTTTCTTATTATTTTCATATAAAAATAAAGAAAATATATATTGAGCTGACAATTTCCAGAATGCATCTTCATACAATTTGATAACAATGACAATTTGTGTTCTTATTTTTGATGTTGAACACCATGCCTAAAGGCTCAATAAATTATAGAGAAAACTTGGTTCTTGTGATTTATGTAAAGATTATTGATGTTACTTTGACAATTTTTGCAACATGTTACAAAGACTTTTGAATCAAGATCTTTTTGTACCTATTAATACATGATATTAAGAGTTCAAAATAATTTTTGAATGATTTTTAGTGATGAATAAGTTCTTTGAACATGCAACACAAAACAAATGTTCATAAGGAAAGTGCTGTTTGAGCAACAGTTTTGTAAAACTTGGTAAAAATCGAAATTTTGGAATTTTTCAGTGAGGTCAGATGGGTTTGAAAGCTAACTCAAAATATTATATTTCAGAGAAAGAATCACGAATTTTGGCTAAGAAATGAGTGAGATATGACAGTTTAAAGTCAGGTAAAGAAATCTGGCAGATTGCATGCATGATGATTGGTTAGAAAATTGAGTTTTCATCATTTCCTTGAGTAAATCTTTTGAAGTATTTTAAATATATCATGATAACCTCATATTTTGGTCATGTTTCCAGAGATCAAAAGATTAAAACTTATCAAAATGTATACATGCATTTATGAAGAAAATTTTGTTTCTAAAAAACTCTTAACTTGAGTTTGATGTTTTAATCCTTAAAATCGATTTTTGCCCTAAGATCATGAACATGCAACCTTGTTTATCATACATGCATGGTGTTAAAACACATCCATCATGTTCTAAAAACCATTTTAACAAAAATAAAACAAGTTTGAAGAAGATGAAGAAGGAGAAAGTGTAAGAAAAAGAGCAAAACTTGAAGGAAAAGTGAAGTAGAAATCGATTTTACCTTCAAGAATACCACAAGATGATGAAGATTTCGAGTTTGAGGAGTGTTCTTGGGTTTGTTTTCTGGAATATTTCTTGGTTCTTAGAGGGAGGAAGAGAGAATGGAGTGGTGTTTGGAGAGAAAAAGTAGAGAGAAGGTAGAGAGAGTTTTCTAGAGAGAGAAAGAAGAGAGATGTGTGTGTGTTGGAGAATGAGAGTGTGAGAGAGAGATATGGGGAGAGAGGGATCCGATTTTAGGGGAGGAGAGGCTCCCTCTCTCTTGTTTCTTTTATAAAAATTCAAATCTTTTATAAAAATATCCAACTTTTTATAAAATGTGCACCTTAACCTAGTTTTTATGCATAAAACTCTTGATTTTTGGCTTATAAATCAAGGGTAAATGTTAATAACTAAATCTTTATTTTTCATTGAATTGTATTTCATAATAATTATTATGATAAGATAATATTATAAGGTTCATAATTGTTTTTATAGGATTTTTAAGGTTAAAGTTTATAAATATGAGTTTTTAGGGCTTTTAGTGTTTTGGAGCTTAATAAACTTTGAATATCAAAATAAATAGAATATTTGAGACTTTAAATTATCTTATGGTATTATAACTCTTTTATAGTTATAAATAATGTTTGTAATTTTTTTTTATCGGTTTATTGGCATTCTATGTAGTGATTCCGAGATTTAAATGAAATTGAGGAATCAAGTATACTAGTCCTAGTCTTCAACTTTGACTTAAGTTCCTACGAGACTCGGACCTAATTTATACCACTAGGTCAAGTGCATGATGTGTGTGTATGATTCATGAAAAGGTGTTCGAGTCAAAGAGTGACCCAAATATGGATAGTCTCTACAGTTAAGTAGTTATAGAATTCACATATCAATGTGAAATCTAAGTACACTATCCATTGATTCTAATTGTTTCCAAGTTTCTAGTAGGTTATAACTTAGCTTCTAGTTACTAAGTCTAGTATGTGTAGTGCCTATATGTGCAACTAAGTCTAGTTAAATCTAGAACCGACTCCAATTTTGACGGTTGTCACACCCCGTGCCTCGCCGCCACCTCCCATAAATAAATATCCTCCAATTTCTCAGCAGAGATGCTCTCAGAGATCGGGATAAAGTGGGCACTCTTCGTCAATCTATCCACAATCACCCATATTGCATCCATACCCCTCGCTGTCCTCAGTAACTTCGTGATGAAGTCTATAGTGATCTCCTCCCACTTCCACGTGGGAATGGGTAGCGGCTGAACTATGCCATGAGGCCACTGATGCTCGGCCTTGACCTTCCGGCAGGTCAAACACCGCTCCACAAAACAAGTGATCTCCCGCTTCATGCAGGGCCACCAATAACTCAGTCCCAAATATCTATACATCTTTGTAGCCCCTGGATGTATAGAAAATTTGGACTTATGTGCTTGCTCCAATAATTTCTGTCTCACAACCCCAGATGTCAGGACCCACACGCGGCCACACTGGGTCAAGAGGCCCTGACTATTCTGGACGAACAAGGGAAGTTGCCCCCGAATCTGCTCCAACTTCCAATTTTCTCTCTTCAAACCCTCCACTTGAGCCTCCTTGATCATATCCGACAATTGAGAGATCATGGTCATCCTCAAACAAACGTTCCTAATCGGGGAACCTGCCGCCTTGCGGCTCAATGCATCGGCCACCACTTTGGCCTTCCCAGGATCATACATGATCTCACAATCATAATCCTTCAGTGCGTCCAGCCACCTCCTCTATCGCATGTTGAGGTTCTGCTGATCCATCAAATACTTCAAACTTTTGTGAATAGTATAGATGGTACACCGTACTCCATACAAGTAGTGCCTCCAAATCTTGAGGGCAAACACCACTGCCCCCAATTCCAGGTCATGGATGGGGTAATTCGCCTCGTGAGGCTTCAACTGCCTCAAGGCATACACGATCACATGCCCCTCTGCATCAGTATCGCACCTAACCCTTAAATCGATGTGTCACAGTACACTACCAAATCATCTAACCCATCGGGTAGTACTAGAATCGGAGCCTCGCATAACATTCGTCTTAGGGTCTCAAAAGCCAACTGCTGATCCGTTCCCCATCGAAATGTCACATTCTTCTTAGTCAAGCGGGTCAATGGCACAACAATCTTAGAGAAATCTTGGATGAATCACCGATAATAGCCCGCTAGACCCAAGAAGCTACAGATCTCGGAAGCATTCTTCGGTACTTCCCTCCGCATCACTGCCTCAACCTTGGTTGGATCAATCGAAATACCCTCATGGTTGATGATGTGCCCCAAAAACTGTACATCTCGTAGCCAAAAATCACACTTGGAGAACTTCGCATATAGCCTCTCCTCCCTCAAGATCTCCAATACCTCCCTCAGATGATGCTCGTGCTGCTCCTTGGTCTTAGAATAGACCAGGATATCATCAATAAAAACAATCACCGACCGATCCAGCATCGGTCTAAACACCCTGTTCATGAGATCCATGAATACTACTGGAGCATTGGTGAGCCCAAATGGCATCACCATCAACTCATAATGTCCATACGGTGTCCTAAAAGTTGTCTTCGGTATGTCCTCATCTCGAATCCTCATCTGATGGTATCTCGACCGAAGATCTATCTTGGAAAACCAAGATGCACCATGCAGCTGGTCCAACAAATCATCGATCCTCGGTAATGAATAACGGTTCTTCACCGTTAGTTTGTTCAGCTCGTTGTAATCAATACACATCCTGTGTGACCCATCATTCTTTTTCAAAAACAGGATCGGTGCTCCCTACGGGGAACTACTCGGGCGTATGAACCCTCGGTCCAGTAGTTCTTGAAGCTGTGTACATAGCTCCTGCATTTCAGGTGGAGCTAGTTGGTACGGTGCCTTGGCTATCGGAGCGGCACCCGCCACCAAATCAATGTGAAATTCCACCTGCCTCTCTGGAGGCACCCCTGGTAACTCCTCGGGAAAGGCATCCCGGAACTCCTGTACAATCGGAATGTTGTCCACGTCCCTCGTGGTCTCAACCCTCGTATCGGAGATATAAGCCAAAAATCGCAAACAACCCTGATGAAGAAATCTCCTGGCCCCCACAGCTAAACAGAGGGTCGGCCCCTATAAGGCTCTTTCCCTGTAAATAACCAGTTCTCCCCCACTTGGGTTTCGAACCCTCACCAGCTGGCGCTCACTTTCGGTCATGGCCCCCATCGGCCCCCAGCCAGTCCATCCCAACAATCACTTTAAGTCCTCGTAGCGGTATCAGGACTAGATCAACATGAAACCTCTCCTCAAGAACATTCAGAACACAGTCCCGATACACCCTCGCAGCACTCACAGTGCGGTCATCTGCAATTTCTACATAGAGCGGGGAATCCAAAGTTCCTCGTGCATCCATAAACTTCTTTCTAAGTGCAAGAGATACAAACGATCAGGTAGCCCCCAAGTTGAGTAGAACGTGAGCCGACATACCATTGACCAAAAAGGTCCCAATACATAAGAACAATAAACACATAAGCAAGGAAAATAAATATAGAACGGGATAATAGAATACGTACTAGCTACAATGTCTGGCGTTGCCCGAGCCTCCTCGGTAGTCATCTGATATGTGCGGCTCTTCACCGCTGGAGCATCGGACTTAGCAGGGCGGCCATCTGTGATCCTCAGTGTAGCGAGCGCAGACACTGTCCTGTTCCTGCCCCTCCCTGCAACTTCGGACAATCGGCCCGCTTGTGGCCGGTCTGGTTGCACTGAAAACAAATCAAGCCCTTCTTGGGGCAGTCCCTGCTCACGTGGCCCGGCTTACCACAAGTAAAACACACCGTGCCCTGCCCTCGACATGCTCCACCATGTGATCTCCCACACTTGGCACACCGGCCCCGGCCCTGCTGGCCCTTACTGGATTAATCGGAGGTCTTAGGCTTTTTAGCCTGACCTACTGTTGTCTGCGCCTGCTTAGGCTTCTGCTTGGTGCGGAAGTCCAGCTCCATCTCCCATTCGCGGGCCTTCTCTACCATCTCATTCAGGGTTTTGCACCATGTGAAGCTCACAAACTCCTGGATATCATCCCTTAGCATGGAATGATACCTCGTCCTCCTCATGTCCTCATCGGTGGCATACTGAGGAATCAACAATGCTCATTCCCGAAACTTGGCGGTAATTTCCGCCACAGTCTCGATGGTGTGCTACAGGTCATGAAACTCCCTCACTAATCGTTGCACATCGATCGGTGGTGCAAACTCCAGATCAAATCGCCGAACAAACTCGGCCCATGTCATCTCAGCCCCACCGGCTGCTCCCACTTGACTAGTCACCTCTTCCCACCAGTCTCGGGCTCTATCTCTTAGCATACACAAGGCAAAACCCACCTTTGCCGCATCAGGGCAAGAACTCATGCGCTGGGCATTTTCGATATCCACCACGCAGCGTCGGCTAACAATGGGGTCCCTGGCCCCGAAAAACTCTGGCGCCCCACACGCCTTGAACTCCCGGAATGAGGGAGTTCGGGCCCCGACCCGGCTCGCAGCAATCTCAGCTCTGAAAGCCCTGAGCCTCTCCTCAATGATCTCCATCATACCCTCCTTGACTGTACCAAAGATAATTAGGGTAGCGTTAAGGATGCCCCTCGTAACCTCAGTTGCGATGAGCTCACACAGCCTCTTGTCAATGGGATCAGTAGTGTCGCCTAACCCTAACCCAGATCCTGACCCCGATCCTGATCCTCCTCCTCCAAATCATGTAACCAGCATACTATTCAACAATATCACAAAATATAATCATCAGGATGTCAGTAGAGGGGATCCTCCCATACCGGTCCTCTTTAGAGTTTCCAGGTCTAACATTAGTTCGGGTACAGGTCTTGTGCTTTCAGTAGTACAGGCCCAATACTACCTTCCACACCTACTTGTACCTTTCCTAAGGCTATACCTGATAACTCTAATTCGTCACAAAACAAACCATATCTCTTAGGCTACTGTATTCCTCAAATCCTAGGTTGTCCTAAGATTTTTTGTACCCATATCAATCATAACAGGTTGCCTTATGCATGCAAATTATACATAGAAAAGGATCAAATAGACTTTCAAATAATAGACTCTACCCTAAGACCACAACCAAACAAGGAACATGAAATAAGGCCAAATCAATCATTCCGAGGCTATAAGACCCTAACTGTATAAAATTTAGAAAGCATACATGTAGCAAGCTTCATACAATTATCATAACTCACATATCAGTATACATGGCTAACATACTGGGGAAACACTTACTTGGTTCAGCTGATCACGCGCGTTGCACTCTCCTCTTTTCCATACTTTAAATATTCTAACTTGTATTTATTATTTTGAAAACAATTTTATCATTTCCTCAATTTGGGTCCGGACACACCCGAGGGTGTGCCCGAATCCCGCAAACCAAGGCTCTCATACCAACTTGTAACGACCCAAATTTTTTAAAGGAAATTTTTAATTTTTAATTAACAAAACTGCTGTCAACAAATCATGAAATCCCAAATACAATTGTTTTCAAAATCATATTAAGTACACTTTGATTTTGAATCATCAGAGTGTCCCATAAGAAAATGCCTGGGAGAGTGCACGACGCGCCATCAAGCCTTGCCCTTGTCCTTGGGCTTAGATGTACCTAAAACAAATCCACAAACTGTAAGCTAATGCTTAGTGAGTCCCCCAAAGCATACCGCACATACAATCCACATAACACATATCATATTAGCCATAAAAGCTACACATATCACATAAGCCATGCATACCAACATATAAAGAAGCCCTGGAAACCCTCCAGGGTCTTACTCCGGGTGCCATGGGAACCCCCAGATGGTCTTAGCCCAATGCCTTGGGAACCCCCCGAGGTCTTGACCTAGGATGCCACGGAAACCCTCTAATGTCTTACACCTAAGTGCCTCGGGAACCCCCCGAGGTCTTTGCCTAGGATGTCGTGGAAACCCTCGACGGTCTTATACTAAGTGCCTCGGGAACTCCCCGATGTCTCCCATACAAGTTTCATAGATACAACTAGAATATATCGCATATCACATAACCCAATCGCACATACGTAACAAATAATGGGCTGGCCTTGGTGCCTTCGACCCATTTATATAGGGAGGAGACTCACCTCTCACGAATGCTATGCTGACAAGATAAGATCCAATAAGTTCCAACACGCAACTCCAACTCAACTTCCTATAAGCATCATAAGATTAACTTTTCATAATTCCATATTTACCCTAAAAGTCAACCCTGGTCAAAGTCAAGGTTAACGGTCCATGTTGACCCCAATTCGTTGAGTGCATCTAGCAAGTCGTCGAGTTCCTATGGAGTCCAGAAACCCTGAACAAACCCTAGCCAACTCGCCGAGTTGTTGCATCAAGTCGATGAGTTCTCTCAATATTGAGTAGACGGGGAAACCCAATCCGACTCGTCGAGTTGCTAAGGCAACTCGTCGAGTCCCTCTCCCTGTTTGCTTATTATGATGATTCACCGAATGTAGGGACGCCAGGGCTTAGATCTAAAACCCTAAGGTGTCTAGAGGGATAAAGTTTCCAACTTTACCATCTAGAATCACTCTGAATGCTCTATGGCCCTTATCAAAGGTTGAAAAGCTCAAAAGTCTTGCCATGCATTCCCAAAAATTTAGGATCTAGAATCCCTCCTTTCCAGAGGAGTTTATAGTCCTCAAAACGTTCGAATGATGGAGGCTTTATGGACATGCATGTCCAATGCATGTCTTTAAGTCAAAATGGCCAAAAAGGGGAAATATACTCAAAAAAATATTACATGGCATCCTTGTTTGATCAAAAGCAAGATCTAACCCACCTTGGGACTATTTTGCCCTGGAGATCCACAAATTTGCAAACTTTATGAACCACATGCATGCAATCAATAGGAATGATAGGAAATAAGGAGTAAACTCAAGATCTAGCCATATTCTAAGGTAAAAATTGAATCTTGAAGACTTACCACATTCCACAAGATGGTCAAGCTCAAGAGTAAGGGCTTGGTTTGCTGGATCTTCTTCTTCTTCTCACTATCTCCTTCTTTTTAAGCTTCACAAGTCACTCTAGCTCACAAAATGAAAGTGAATGGGGGTTAGGGTTTAGCATCAAATACAATAGAAAACAATCCTAGGCTCAGATACCATTATTGGGTTTTGAGCACTATAACACTTCCTAAGTGCACATGAAACCCTAAATGCTTTGGATCTATGTTTTCTCTAATTATACATGCATTTTCTATTTCCATAGCATTCACCCTAACTAGCATACAATTGAAGCTATATAACAAAACTTTGGTTTCGATTCTTACCTCTCGAGTAGGGTAGAGTTCTTGACCTTTGAAAGCTTGAGCACCTCAAGTGTGATGCCTGTAATGGTTCACAAACACCATTATGCAAAAGGAGGTTCTAAGAGAATAAGTTACTTGTCTCTATTGAAGGTGCAACCGATTTTCGAGCATGGAGGACACTATTTATAGTTGTGGCAAGTGCTAGGGTTACACTTTGTAAACCCTAATGATCCATGACTTTCCACATTCCTATGATCCATGGGTTTAACCTCCATGAACTATCCATGGGTTATATTAGTGGTTTAGCCCACTTACATAATCATGGATCACTTAGACCATACTATAAGTATCATTGATTTACATAATCAATCCCTCCATATTTAATTAGTCTTTTTTGACCACAAAATTAACTCCAAAATAATTCTTGGACAATACTAATTCAATAACCATATTAGTATATTATACTTATAATATATTAATAAATCGCAAATAACCTTATTCTCATAAAACCATCCTATCAAATTGCACTGGTGAAGGAAACCCAAAAGGACCATTCTACTATCGGGTCAAGTACATACCAGTTATAGTTATGGGCTTAGACACCAAATCCAACTGTCTCCCACTTGGATAAGTCTAATAACTATAGCTACCTATGTGACTTCAGGATCCAACTTAGCAATCGTAAGCTTCCAAAATCCATTGTCAACTCTGACCCAGTCAGTGACGCATCGTTTAGATAATGGATCATATATAGGGGTGAGCATGGGTCGGTTTGGGTCGGTTTTGACCGAAAACCGAACCCAACCCAATAAAATCAGTTTTCAAACAAATAAAAACCGAACCAAGAACCCAAACCGTCGGTTCGGTTTCTCGGTTTTTAATTTCTTCGTGGGTCGGTTCCGGGTTTAAACCCGAACCCAATATTAATCTCAAATAAACTGATATGGGGCAGGATAGAGGTACCGATTTGTTATATTAAGGGTGAAACATGCGTAACTTTCATACATCCGTCGATGTGGGATAGACCAAGTTCCAAATTAAAATAGAAAAGTTGGGGAAAATTTTGGCAAGGAGGAAGATTCGAACCCTTGACATCAGGTTCAAGGGGAAGACGCTCAACCGCTAGGCCAAGAGGGTGTTTGCATATCTAATTTGCGCCTTAGCTATATATATTAATATGATTATATATACAAAAACATGGCACTCAACCGTTGAGTCGGTTTCTCGGGTTGGATGGGTCGGTTTCTACGCAAAAACCGAAACCGAACCCAATATTTTGGTTTTTAAAAATTTGAAACCCAAACCGTCGGTTTTGCTTCGGTTTCGGTTTCGTCGGTTTTTGTCGGTTTTCCGGTTTCTTGGTTCGGGTTTGCTCACCCCTAATCATATACTCCTCTGTTCTCAATATATCAGCTGGACAAATACATGGAACAATGTCATACTTATTGTCCAACAGTTCGTTTCCCGATTTCCGATTTGTCTGACATAGAACATAACTGAACACATCAATTTAGTTCTGACCGGGCCCGACACATAAGTCAAAACAGAATCATCGAAGGGCCCAAGATATTGATTTTAATCCTCTTAGGATAAAAGGAACAGATAAACTTCGACATTATATGCTTGTACTAACTACTCATTAAATCATGCATAACGACACGTTTTATAACATCAAGTTACTGATGCGTTTTCGTGCTATCAATGCATGACTAACTCATAATCAACAACTCATATATCTAGGTTTGAAGACATATATATGATATTATCATCTCACGATCACTCTTGATAAATTCTATGAAGTGATTCAAGTGAGCGCGGGTTGATCCAATACTCAAATCTTATTTCAGAAGTACTCATGAATGGTGTAGCAAACCTGTTGCAATGCCTAACTCCTTAGACAATCCTACAACCCAACTCATGATAGTCTTCTTTCATACCTACTTCCAAAGTATGAACGACTGTGGATACTTTGAATAAATGTTATTTATTCTGGAAGTCAAAACATGCAAAGTGAAACAATAGTAAATAATTGATAAAAGACATAACTTTACTTATAAATAAAACTCCTTTTATTCATCATCAAATGTCAACTACAATTTAGCTATTACAAGTTTCGCTTTATCTAATCACTAAGACTAATATCGTCCTTTAGCCTAATGCCCCTCGCATGCTGCAAGTGCCTAACCCTAGTCAGTCCCTTTGTGAGGGGATCTGCTGGGTTGTCCTCTGACGATATTCTATTTACCACGATGTGCCCTTCTTCTACTTGATGTCTTATGAAATGGTAGTTTCTGTCGATATGTCTCGATCTTCCATGATCTCTCGGTTACTTGGTTAAGGCAACTGCCCCTTCATTATCTCAGAAAATTTCCACAGGCTCCTTTACGGATGGAATAACTCCAAGGTCTCCGATGAAGTTTTTCAACCATATCGCCTCCTTCACTGCTTCGCTTGCTGATATGTACTCTGATTCACATGTTGAATCAGCTACAGTCTCCTGCTTGGAACTTTTCCATGTCACTGCTCCTCCATTCAGGGTAAACACCCAACCCGACTGAGAGCGGAAATTATCTTTGTCGGTCTGAAAACTCGCAATGCTATACCCCGTTATTCTCAAGTCATCACTCCCACCGAGGGTAAGGACCCAGTCCTTAGTCCTCCGCAGATACTTAAGAATGTTCTTAACTGCAGTCCAATAAGCTTTACCAAGTTTTTCTTGATATCTGCTGACCATGCTCAAAGCAAAGGCCACATCAGGGCGAGTAGAAGTCATAGCATACATGATCGAACCAACTGCAGAAGCATATAGTATATGACTCATTTCTGCTATCTCAGCCTCTGTACTCGGACTCTGAGTCTTACTCAGTTTGGTATTTCCTTGGATAGGTAAGTCACCTTTCTTGAAGTTCTCAATGCTGAAACGTTTCAGCATCTTGTCCAAGTAGGTACTTTGACTAAGTCTTATTAGTCTTTTACTTTTGTTTCTCAATATCCTTATCCCCAGGATATAGGCATCCTCTCCGAGGTCTTTCATAGCGAAACACTTCCCAAGCCAGGACTTGATCTCCTGCAAGGTTGGGATGTCATTTCCTATGAGTAGTATGTCATCCACATACAACACTAGAAAGATAACTATACTCCCACTAGCTTTGACATATACACAGTACCCATCCTCGCTTGTTGAAAATCCGAACTCTTTGACTTTCTCATCAAAACAAAGATTCCATCTGTGAGATGCTTGTTTCAATCTATATATGGATTTCTCAAGCTTACACACTTTATTAGGGTACTCTGCATTGACAAAACCCTCTGGCTGACTCATGTAAACATCCTCAACCAAATTTCCATTAAGGAAAGCGGTTTTGACATCCATTTGCCATATTTCATAGTCATGAAATGCAACCATGGCTAGCATAACCCTTATAGATTTAATCTTCACTACTGGTGAGAAGGTCTCATCATAGTCAACTCCTAGAGTTTGAGTAAAGCCCTTTGCAACCAGTCGCGCCTTATATGTGTGTACATTCCCATCCATGTCGGTTTTCTTCTTGATGATCCATTTGCACCCGACTGTCTTACGGCCTAGTACATTATCAACCAAGTTCCAAACTTGATTATCATACATGGACTGAATCTCGTTGTCCATAGCCTCTTTCCACTTAGCAGCCTTGGGGCCTGCCATGGCTTCCTTGTAGTTGTTAGGTTCATCCAAATTTATCAGTGTGCTATCACTAATAAATGTATCACCTTTAGCTGTTATATGAAAACCATATAACAAAGGTGGAACACTAACTCTACTGGAACGCCTCGGAGCTACGGACTTGTCAATCGGTTCAACCGGAGTTTCCTCCTCGGGTTGAGTGCTAGTGTTTGAGGTTCCTTCATCGCTTAACTCTTAAAGCTCTTCAAGGTCAATTTGTCTCCCACTGTCCTCTTGGCATATGATTTCTCTCTCTTGAAAGACTACTCTCCTCGCAACGAAGACAACATTGTCACTCGGTCTATAGAAGAGATATCCAAAGGACTTCTGCGGGTAGCCGATGAAAATACATCGCTCACTCTGAGGTTCGAGCTTGTCGTGAGTTTCTTTTCTCACAAAAAGCCTCACAACGCCAAACTTTGATGTGATCTAATATAGGAACCTTCCCAGTCCACATCTCGTGAGGTGTCTTGGAAACCTTTTTGAAGGGGACTAGATTAAGGATATGGGTGGCAGTCGCTAAGGCATACCCCCATAATGAGATTGGTAACGAAGCTCGACTCATCATTGAACGAACCATGTCTAGCAAGGTCCTATTGCGCCTCTCAGTCACATCATTAAGCTGTGGTGTCCTAGGTGGCGTCAATTGTGAAACAATTCCACATTCCTTAAGATAGTCAAGGAACTCGATACTAAGATACTCTCCTCCACGATCGGATCGTAGCATCTTTATCTTCCTGCCCAATTGATTCTCCACTTCTTGCTTAAACTCTTTGAACCTTTCAAAAGTCTCTAACTTATGCTTGATTAAGTAGATATAGCCATACCTACTGTAATCATCAGTAAAAGTCACATAGAAGCGATTAGCATCCCTTGTGGCGGTTCTGAATGGTCCACACACATCATTGTGTATGAGGTCCAACAAACCTTCACCCCTTTCACAAGTACCAGTGAAGGGTGACTTGGTCATCTTTCCAAGTAAACAAGATTTGCAAGTGTCATCCAACTTTAAGTCAAATGACTCCAAAACTCTATCCTTTTGGAGTTGGGCTATGCACTTCTTGTTGACATGTCCAAGACGACAATGCCACAAGCATGCCTTGTCCAAAGCATTGGACGAATCAATATTCAACACATTATTTCCTAATTTATATACAACATTCACAGTTTCATACACCATTGCAAGGTAATGCTTCAAAATAAAATACACCATTATAATAAGCATAAATAGCACCAACTTCATTATTAAACGAAAAGGTAACCTTGTTTGTACAAACTATCAAAGGAAATAATATTTCTCGCCATATCGGCCGAGTAACAACAATTATTCAAATCTAAATTTAAACCACTTCGAAGCAATAAAGAATAAACTCCAATCTTGGTCACATGCGACATTTTGCTATTTCCCATGATTAAGTTTATCTTCCCGTGCTCCACATCCCTACTTCTTTTTAGTCCCTGCAAATCAGAACAAATGTGAAATCCACAACCTGTATCAAGGACCCAAGAATTAGAATGTGATGAGTTATTATATTGAATAGTGTTTATACCTTCAAAGGAGGGTTTCATCTTCCCATCCTTTATGTCCTGCAAGTACTTGGGGCAGCTCCGTTTCCAGTGCCCTTTTTCATGACAATGGAAGCAGTCAGCATCCTTCGGATTAGAAGAGGGGTTATAGGAACCAGATTTGATCCCACAAGAAGAGGATCCATCAAGGGACTTTCCTTTGCGGCTCTTGGAGGGAGCCTTCCTCTTCTTTCCCTTTCCATGTCCTATTGCTAGAACAGGGGCAGAAGTAGTAGTAGGAGTAGACACAACCGACTTGCCTTTAAGGTTGCTTTCTGCAGTCCTTAAAAGCCCTTGAAGCTTTCTAATAGTGACCTCCTCCTTGTTCATATGATAAGTCATACGACACTGATCATAACAAGAAGGTAAAGAGTGTAGAATTATATCTATGGCCAACTCTTCATCAAAATTGACATTAAATTTTAGCAAGCGGTCCACATATCTTTGCATCTTCTGCAAGTGGGCTGTGATGGGTTCACCATCCTTCATTTTGGTTGTGATCATGGAGGCAATGATCTCATACCTCTCTTGCTGAGCACTTTGATGGTATCTTTCCATCAAATCATGATACATTTCATAGGGATAGTAGTCCTCATAGGACTTCTGCATCTCAGCAGTCATGGTTGCAATCATAAGACATGAAACCTTTGTCACATCCCTTTCATGAGTAGTGTGTGTTCAATGATTTGTTCAGGAGTAGCAGTGGTGACATCATTCTCCTTGAGCTCTTTATCAAGGACATATCCTACCCGTTCGGCTAACGACCCTCCACCAGTCAAGGAAGCGGTGCGTGAGAGTGGATACCCATTAAAACACCATTTTATAGGCAATAACCTTATAGACCAGCTTCGTGAATGAGGCTTACTAACGGTAAGACTAACTTGCTCTTATATATATATATATATATATATATATATATATATATATATATATATATATATATATATATATATATATATATATTACGTAACTATAATATTATAAAGTATAAGGGTTGGATTTTAACTTTTAAAATTCTAGGGTTTGGAATTAAAATTTCATTTAATGAGACTTTGCAAATTCTAAAACTTGAGGGTAAGTTTTGAAACTTGTCAAAACTCTTCACATTCATAACCTATGAGTTTAATTTGATTTTAATGATGAGACATTTCATTTTCCATAACTTGAGAGGTCATTAAACATCAATTAGATCATTTTACTAACAACTAAATTATCACATAATTCATAATCTAACTAAACTCATAAACAAGACAATTCCATATCAACAATTTAAAAACAATTTGGTTTATCATATAAAACAACTATTTTAAAACTTTGATAATTATCTTTCAATTGGATGAGTGTTGGGTCAAAAATATGGTTTATACTTTGCTTTTCTGCGCAATTGTATTTTTATGTAATATTTTATGAGTTTACGGTCAGGTTTACGGCCAGGAAGGTGTTTACGGCCGTAAACAGGTTTACGGCCGTAAACCCTGTTTACGGCCCAATGGGTGTTTACGGTCGTAAACCCATTTACGGCCGTAAACCCATTTATGGCCCATATTCCCCAAGTATATATATAGGTGTTAGGTGGTTGAGGAGGGATTGATGAACATAAGAGAGTGTACGGTCTAGAGGAGCTTATGAGTGTGTATTTGAAGGTGTTCTAGAGAGAGAGAAAAGAGAGTGAGTGTTAGTGTGTGTGAATCTTGTATCCGGATCTTCATTCATATCAATACATACAAGATTCATCATCTTCTTCTTCTCCTTCTCTTCTATTTGATCTGACATCATCCGTTTGATTGGGATTCCGCACCATCAAACAGATCTGATTGATACACAAGCATTTTGGGGACTTACAAGTGTAATCAGAGCCTGGATTGTATCAGTCAATTTTGTCAGATATGGAGCTTATTTGATCTTATTTTCGAAAGATTTTTGCGTTTTTGGATAAATCTCTGAAAATTAGGGGGGGTTTGTTCTTCGCGTTTTTCATAAAAACGGGTTTTTGATCGAGTTTTGGAGCAAAAAGGGGCAAAAATCGATGTTTTTGGTCGTAACCAGCGAGGGGGTGGCGGCGTTTACGTCCAGCAGCTAGGGTTTCCGGAGTTTACGGCCCCTGATTTTTGCGGTCAGAGATTACGGCCCTCAAAGGTTTACGGTGCGAGCTTACGGTCCGAAGTTCACGGTCACGTGTTCGGTCTGTGGTTCATGGTCAGCATCGCATCACACGTGTACGGTCGAAGCTTACGGTTCTCGCCTCGGATTACATCTCGTCCTCGCATCGCAATCTCGGCCTCGCACATTCGAAGCTCGCATCAGCGCTTTACTAAAAAAAAGTTGAAGCGAAATTGAGGGTGCCGGGTATCGAACCCGGGACCTCTGGTTCATAAACTCAGCGCGTTACCCAACTTGACTTGCTGATTCCTTGTGCCACTCCTCTCATATTTAATTCATAAGGCGTCCTTCTCGGTTCCAATTTCGAATTTTTTACATTTTTAACCCAAAAATCAATTTCTTTTATTTTTAAATTCCTTTTTCTTCCAAAAATTTTAGGTTTTAATTTTTGACTTTTATTTTTGACTTTTGACTTCAAAAATTGACTTTGACTTTCAAGTTTGACCTTTGACTTTAAACTTTGACTTTCTCGTTTGACTTTTAAATTTTCAAATTTAGCTTTTCGGTTTGACTTTAGAGTTTGACTTTTTAAATTTGACTTTTAAGGTTGACTTTTGAGGTTTATAGTCAAAGGGCATTTTTAAATTTGACTTTTAAGTTTGATTTTGGCTTCTAGTTGTGCTTTTAAAGGTTTTTGAGGTCTACGAGGGAATTGAAGACATGAAAGAGAGTCGTCAGGAGATGTTAAGACAAAACTTCAACATGTTCAATTATATCCGTGGAGAAATCCTGGAAGCTCAGTTGCAGCGATTTACCATACTCACTACTGAGATGAATATAGTTGGGATCTTCTTGACCAAATCTGAGATAAACAAAAAGCTATTGAATTCACTTCCGAAATCGTAGGATATGAACGTAGCTGTCATCAAGAAGCTAAAAGATCTCAATCATCTTAGTCTTGCTGCTGTAATTGAAGAACTTGATGCTTTGAAGTGTGGAAAAACAATGAGTTCCGCAAACATCCCGATCAATGAAGTTTCATGTACTCCATCTTATGAAGATACGATTAAAATTCTTCGTGAGGAAATAGCATCATTACGTAGAGAAAATGAGGACCTGAGATATGAAGGTTATCAACTCAGGAAAGGACAGAAACCCCTGAAGGCTGAATTAGAAGCAAAAACCAAATAATTTAGGAAGCTTCAGGAAGACTATAGTAATAAATGTGAAAATTATGACTATGTTAAGAGACAACTTGCTGAATTAACTGCTGAGCTTGACACATTAAAAAGCAAATTTGAAAATGCAGATTTTGATTTTAGAAAATTTTATGTGTCAAGCGAAGTAGTTGCGAACATGATAGATCATTGCATGCAATTTAAACATAACCAGCAAAAGGGTTTAGGATACGATAAAGTGCCTCCTCCTTTCAATCACACGTATCAGTATCACCCTTTGACTAAAGAGGAGATTGCCAACGAACCATTCATGGTTTATGGCAAACCAGCTGGTTTTGTATCAGGAGGCATTATTAATGTTGAAAATACTAATGTTTCTACTTCCCATGCAGATACATCTTTAAGCCAGGGAAAGCAGGAGTCTAGAGAGAATTGTGCAGGTAAAGTAGTGGAAGAAGAGAACAAGGAGAACACTTTTGAACAATCCAATGACTCCTTGAACTCTGAATCTGTTGCTTCTAATTCTGTTACTCCTAACAAGCCTGCTGTTGAGAAATACAGGCCACCAATTCCAGTGAAACAGAGTGCCTGTTGTAATTGTGCTTGTGGGAACAATAAGAGACAAGGAAAGGATACGCCACCAGGGGCAGGAAGAAACAACTTCCCAGTGAAGAAAAAGACATGTTTTCACTGTGGAACACCTGGACACATTGCCAGAAACTGTCCAAATCGCGCATATGTTCCCTACTATGCACAAGGATGGCAGAACGCACCAAGAGGGAGATACTTCAAAAGAAACCCCTCAAGGTCACGTTCAGACCATGATGACTGGAACGCGCAGAAGGCCAAGAATCCAACTCCCAAGAACAAGAAGGGAATGCCAGGCAAGAAGTCCAATCCAAGAGATGCTCCAGCAAAACCAAGACCGACTAGGTCAAAGTCATCTCAAAGATCGGCTTCAAGTTCCAAAGCAAGTACTGAGCCACCCATCGGATCGAAAAGAAATGGGTTAAACCCAACTATAAATGGGTACCAAAGATTCAGTCTCCCAAATCTCCTAATGAATCTAATGTTTCTACATCTTCTGTTTCTGATAAGCAGGATATGCCATGGGAGAATGTATCTTGCGTAGATGAAAAAGGTCGACCCAGTTTCAAAATGGACTGGGTTCCAAAGACCAATTGATCTCGCTCTGTGTCGGAGCAGCTATGGAGGCATATCATCAGACTTCGGTTTGTTGGTAGTGGCTGTTCCTGGCACATGATAGGAGGCATCTCTCAACTGTACAACACTCAGAATATTATTTGAGAGTATGTGTCCTTTGCGGGAAAAGAAGAAAGGAAGAGATCACAAACGGGGTTAGTGCTTAATGACATGAAGAATTTTTGGATCTGTTATGAGATTACGCGTGCTGTTCTCAGACCTTCTGGATGCAAATTCAATCGGTGACTTACGGTTTGAGTTTTCTTCTCTATACTCCTGAGTTTTTCTTAAGCTGATTCGCTTTGAAGACTACTTTTTGTTTTAGGATAGTTTAAATTTGCGCATTTACTTTCGTTTCTCTCCTATGCACAGATTTAGGGGGAGAAATAAAAACAAAACAAAAATTAGAAAATTTAAAATTTAAAAAAAAAATCCAAAAACATTAGAAAATCAAAAAATCCAAAAATATGGTGTTAATGAAATGTTCTTGAGGGAGATGTTTTGGGATGTGATATAATCATGTGATAACAGGAAATCTGACTCTGTGTAAGGGACTGGATCTGAATTGTCTAGGCTCTGTGTTCGATGCGTTGGTAGGCACGAAAGATTAAAATGGACCTGAGTAGGCATTAATGAACTTAAGGAATCTCTTAATGAACTTAAGGAATCTGGAGACTTGAAAAATCTTGACCTATATAGATCCATTCAGCCTGACAATACGACGCTCAGATAGATTGAGCGTGGAGATATACATGAGAATCCACCGGTCACACTAAAATAATATGTATCTAGAACCGTGGTTTAACTCTTCCTCGATGTACGGACTTTGTCCTTAATTTCGGTATTGATGGGGCGACTGGGGAATTCCAATAAAGTAGGTCTGTAAGAAATTATTTTCTTGCTTTCTTTCTATTAGTAATATGTTGCCTACTCTGCGTGATTGAAATACATCCGACCTGGATTGCAACATATGCAATTCTATTTCTCTGCATCTTCTATCTATGCAATTCTTCCTGTCTGTTAGTCATATGCTGTCTCGTTTGCGTGATTGAAATACATCCGACCTGGTACACATCATATGCACCATTCTACTTCTCAATCCCTCTAAATCTGGTTAGTCATATGTTTCACCCTCTGCGAGATTGGAAGAGATCCGACCTGGGTGTATAGCATATGCATTCTAAATCTGACTTCTTCCTTAATAATTGTTTGCTCACCTAAAGTAAGGAGTACTTTGGAAGTTCCTGAATATTGGGGTATGTTAGGAAGCGGGAAACATGTTCTAGTACATTTAAAATTGAACAATCACTAGGTTGTCTGTAGATCTCGCTGCTCAATTTAGGTGGACAACAATATCTTTGGTTGTCGTCAGCTGAATGGTCCTTAAGGAATATTATCTAGGAACTTAGGATCACATTGTCTTGTCACTTATAGTATGTCCTAGTTTTTTCACAATCTCTCGTGTTTAAGTGGACCACAATACCGGCGATTGACCAGATCTATTCATGAAGGGAGAGGTACTGATAAACGGATAAAGGTTGTCTAAAAACTTTGATCCCAATCACTCTTAAGGTTAGATACCATTTTTATTTTTGTTAAATTTGTTCATAGTTTTCTTCTAATTTAAATATTAGGGGGGGGAATTCAAAATTTTGAAAACCAAACAAAAATCAAAAAAATTAAAAATCCAAAAATAGTGTTATTTCTGTTTTATTTCTTTTTTAGAAAATATGAAAAACCCAAAAATATTGTGTGCTAAATTTTCTTTTAGCTTTCTTTTGTCTTGAAAAGTGAATTCAGGTGAAGATGAAACTCATGGAGTTTGTGTCGAAGATTTCTGAGCCAAGGATTCATCCGTGATCATCGAAGAATTCTCATTCGAAGGAGCATGAAATGAAGATTATTCTTTCGACATTCAATCTTTCAACCCCAGAAGCAAGGTGAAGCTGAAACTGAAGATTATGTGACGGATTGCATTGAAGCCTCCTCAATCAGTCTGCTGCTATCTTGAACCTGCTGAAGTGATCCAAAAGATTTGTTCTCTCTGATGTTCTCTCGGAAGATTCTCAAGCTGAAAGCGCTATCTTTCAAGAATCAGTACATCAAGCCTCCTCACCCAACGTGTGTTCAATGCCAAATTCTGAAGACAAACCCAAGTGCTCAAGATGAAGTCATTTATTGAAGATTCATCATGTTCATCTTGAGGATGTGAAGAAACTGAAGATTAAAGCTGAAGACAAAGCTCCCAATGAAGATTAACAAGAAAAGCCAGCTACTGTTTAGGGGGAGCTTGTTGGGTCAATTAAGAAAAGAAAGCTATAAACCAAGGGGGAGATTGTTGGGTCAAAAATATGGTTTATACTTTGCTTTTCTGGGCAATTGTATTTTTATGTAATATTTTATGAGTTTACGGTCAGGTTTACGGCCAGGTGGGTGTTTACGGTCGTAAACAGGTTTACGACCATAAACCCTGTTTACGGCCTAATGGGTGTTTACGGCCGTAAACCCATTGATGGCCCATATTCCCTAAGTATATATATAGGTGTTAGGTGGTTGAGGAGGGATTGATGAACATAAGAGAGTGTACGGTCGAGAGGAGCTTATGTGTGTGTATTTGAAGGTGTTCTAGAGAGAGAGAAAAGAGAGTGTGTGTTAGTGTGTGTGAATCTTGTATCCGGATCTTCATTCATATCAATACATACAAGATTCATCATCTTCTTCTTCTACTTCTCTTCTATTTGATCTGACATCATCCGTTTGATTGGGATTCTGCACCATCAAACGGATCTGATTGATACACAAGCATTTTAGGGACTTACAATGAGTATGATCACTACCATATAAAAGAAAACAATCCTAGGCTCTGATACCACTGTTGGGTTTTGAGCACTATAACACTTCCTAAGTGCACATGCAACCCTAAATGCTTTGGATATATGTTTTCTCTAATTATACATGCATTTTCTATTTCCATAGCATTCACCCTAACTAGCATACAATTGAAGCTATATAACAAAACTTTGGTTTGGATGCTTACCTCTCGAGTAGGGTAGAGTTCTTGACCTTTGAAAGCTTGAGCACCTCAAGTGTGATGCCTCTAATGGTTCACAAACACCAATATGCAAAAGGAGGTTCTAAGAGAATAAGTTACTTGTCTCTATTGAAGGTGCAACCGATTTTGGAGCATGGAGGAGGCTATTTATAGTTGTGGCAGGTGCTAGGGTTACACTTTGTAAACCCTAATGATCCATGACTTTCCACATTCCTATGATCCATGGGTTTAACCTCCATGGACTATGCATGGGTTATATTATTGGTTTAGCCCACTTACATAATGATGGATCACTTAGACCATACTATAAGTATCATTGATTTACATAATCAATCCCTCCATATTTAATTAGTCTCTTTTGACCACAAAATTAATTCCAAATTAATTCTTGGACAATACTAATTAAATAACCATATTAATATATTATACTTATAATATATTAATAAATCATAAATAACCTTATTCTCATAAAACCATCCAATCAAATTGCACTGGTGAAGGCAACCCAAAAGGACCATGCTACTATCAGTTCAAGTACATACTAGTTATAGTTATGGGCTTAGACACGAAATCCAATACCTAGATCCCGCGTCCTCGAAATATTCCTTACTCGACGAGTTGGGGCTCCCAACTCGTCGAGTCCCAGCATCAAAACCCTAAAACTTAGAAAATTAGTTAGTACCTGGGACAGGTGTTACAGTTAAGAATAAAGAAAATAATGGGGACGGGAAATTGGGCAAATTGTTTGATGATTAAACATAATAATTATATTATTGTGGGTTGAAAAGCCTATGTACTCGCCAGGTTTCACAACCTGACCCACTCAGTTATTGTATCACGGGTGGCTATATGAAAGATACATTATGCTAAGAGATTCAAGGAGTATTAGGCCACTAGTTTAATTACTGTATGGCTTGTAATAGTTCGTTATGCTTATGTTTCTGTATTGACGTTGACATCCCAATGTTTTAATATAAATAAAAATACATTTCTTCAAAAATGCTTTGATAACATCTTTATCATGTTTTCTGGGAACAAATTCTGCAATATTGTTCTTCAAAAAGGATACTGTGATTTTTAAATAAGCATAAACAAATCTGTCTTTTCTGGCCGTGAAAATGGGGATGTCACATCTCTCGATTGGCCTATTCCTATGGGGTTGATACTAGCGGAATGGTTCCTATTCTTATCAGAGACATGGGTACGACAGATCTAGGGAATACGTGTGTCTTTTTTCATAGGGATGACAGGGTTTGGAAGGTTCCTGACGATGACATTGTATAGTCGGTCAGACAGGTGGCACCGGAGCCAGATCCTGATACTGAGAGGCATCAGAAGCATAGATTTGATGAGCCTGAGAAGTTGGAGCCGACCTTGCGTGACATGATGCATCGATTAGAAATTATGATAGAGGAGCACCGTTGGACAAGGCGACAATTACTGACATTTTGGTGCGTCAGGGCTCAAAATTTCCATCCTTCCATAGGGTGGCACCTGTTGGTCCTGTTGAGCAGGGTCACGTGGGCGCAGGTCCTTCATACAACTGATAGGAGGGAGCTGGTCAAGGCGAGGCTAGTATGTCGCGTAGGCTGTAGGGAGGCGATGAGGATAATGATGATGATGGTGACGAGGATTCAAACAAGTACTATGATGTCAGTGGTGGTGAGGAGATGTGATGGGATTGTATGTACTTTGATACTTGTTTTATGGATTTATTAGGATAGTTCTAATACATTTGTATGTTTATACTTTTAATTTTTTGTTTGTATTATATGTATATATATGGCTTCTATTTTTTTAATTCCTCCAGTCCAAACTCAGTTGGTGTATTGGTTTAGCCAAGACTAAGCATAGTTGATCAGAGTACGTCTAGTTGTGGCTCAACCCTTACACACTAATTTAGCTTAGATAATTAAGTTTTATATTTGATTTGGGTACTATGTATTTTAAATTATGACGTTTATGTTTCTGTTTTTTACCTTTAGATCATTCCGTAGGAATCAGACTGCTAGGAAGTGTCGGAGGGCAAGATTGTTTTGGCATAAAGTTGTTCTAAAATCCAACAACCCAAGGCGACCGTTCCAGCATAGTCACTTCTTCCTTTAGAATGATTTATTGGTAGGGTATTTAATTTTAATACTTTTTATTTATAGGTTTGAGGACAAACCTTTTTATCGGAGTATATGTCCTATGCTATAGTCGTAATTTCCTAAAGGGATTACTAATTTACTATAACCTTCTGCTCTAATACCATTCGGTCACACCCTGCCTGGCCGTTGGACGAAACGCCAGGCAGTGCAAGCGGTGGTACATAGATTACCCAAATCAAAAAGCAAAACAATCATGTCTATTACATGAAGTACACCTTATCTATCTTTGAGTTGCATGTCCTTCCTTGTAAGATCCATCCACTTCCTAGGAATACATGTATTTTAAAAACACCGAAAGAGTGTCGGTGTTCACATGTTTTACTTATAAAGAATAAACTCTTTTTGAAAACTTTTGGGATCTTTGTTTGTGAATAATTTTATCTTTCATATTCCTAAGTTTTCAATAAATTTTTTCGAACAATCTCTTTAAAAAACATTTTATTATATTATTTGAGAATCTTAGCCTCCTAAGTATTTTAGGGTATTTTATTTATCCTAGATCTACCATATCTTAGGATGTTTTAATATTTTAACAATGGGAAGGTGTCCCTTTTGGTAGTCGCTTCCCCTAAGGTTGTTAATCGGATTACCATGAGTCACTATAATCGACGTTGTCGAATTATAATAGCCCCGCACGATGTTTCATCGGACGTCGTAATATTAACTTTTAAAGAAAGGTATCCTGTCGGTATTTTAGCTAGGAATCGTAGGTGGGGATGTCAAACCCAGTATAGATCTATATATATATATATATCTTTCCAGCTCTCTTTAAGATTAACGATTATAGGTCGGGGTAGCCGAACTTAATCAAGGCTAAAAGATGAATAATTTAAGCTCCCTAACTCTTTAACCTTGGTTATTTTATGTTATCTTTGAATCTTTTATTTTATGAAAACTTTCCGTGATTATCACTATATACTTTTATTATATATGATAATTATGTACTTAACCCGGTTGTGCATGGTCCTTTTGGGTTGCCTTCACCAAAGCAACTTAAGTGGAGGAATAATATAGAAAGAGGTGATTATGGATTATTAATATATTATAAGACAAATATATTAAAAGAGAAATCATATTTGTTTAATTAACATTGGTCAAGAATTAATTAAGAATTAGTTTTGTGATCAAAAGAAGTTAATTGAACTAGGGGGCTGAACTGTAATTATCTGATAGTTGCAAAGTTGGGCAAGGAAACCCTAATAGATAGGGTAGACGAATTCTAAGGATAATGCCTTTAGAATTCGTCCAAAATGAAGGGTTCTAGAATTATCTTATGGGCTGCTTGGTGGCTAAGTAACCAGATAAGGATAATGACTGAAACCCTAATTCCTACACCTATATAAAGACCCATTGGGCATGGGAAATTCGGCCACTTGAACCCTAGAAGTCCTAGAGCCGAATTTCTCCTCTCCCCTCTCTCTCTTGCTTCCTCCAATTGCTATTGGTGTTTGTGATTCATTAGAGCCACAACACTTGAGGTGCTAAAGTTCTCAAGGCTTCAAGATCTTCAATCAACAACAAGGTAAACATCTAGATCTGTTTTATTATGTCACTTTCGATTATATACACTAGATCTAGGGTTTGAAAGTCTTGCATGAATTGCACGTACAATAGAGAAGCCTAGATCCAAGCATTAGGGTTTGAATGAGCACATAGGATGCTATTTTGTGTAACACCATCAATGGTATCAGAGCCAGGTTGGCTTCTTTTGTATTTGATACTATGTATTTCATTCTTGCTTGAAAATTGAGTTTTTGGGTCAACTGCCTGGCAGACTCGGCGAGTCCCAATGTGGACTCGACAAGTAGGATGAACTTAACGAGTGCATTGTCACACCCCGAAACTGATCGCGGAAACGTTCCGGGGCGGAGGACGTCATGCGTAGTATCACAACAGTTGTATCATAGTAAGCAAAGTAAACACAACCATTACATTGTAATATGATTATTTACATTGTTCAAAAACATGGTTTATACATAACAGTATATAACAAAAGTAAATGACGTGACTCCAAAATGCTCCGTCTTCTCCAAAAGTTGGCAAGAGTACCTGTCTATTGTTGCCCTAAGAATACAAGCAGTTTTAAAATATCAGCATAAAGCTGGTGAGTTCATAAGCGTTTAGTTCTGGTGAAAGAAATGTTTCTTTGATCCTTTGAAAAGTGTTTCCCAAGAAAATCCTATATTTTCTTATGAAAGATGTTTGATTATCCATATGTTAAACAACCTGTTTACGGAAGGTTGAGTTATCCCAGGAAAATCCTATATTTTCCTTAAAAGTTGATAGTTGGTTTTCTGTTCTGAAATGAGGTGTACAAGTATCTACCATACTTGTATCGTTAGGTGTAGTTTCCTTGAAAAACCATGTTTGTTCCCTATGAGGTGTATTAGCCTTATTACATAAATAAAACTAATAAATAAGTAGTGAACTAGATCCTAAGGGTATTACTAATACCCTCTAGTAATCATATCGGTTATTACTTTGAGGTTAGTTCACTAGTTTCATTATTACAAAAGTAAATCTCTGTTACCTAGGTTGTGAGTGTCATAACCGTACTTAGACTAGATATGGCACATAACGGGGCCAGTATCTTTTTATGACTTTGTCACCCCTGAACCTAATGGTCCCGGTGTAGCTAGCAGCGAAGGTGCGGGATAGTCAGTCCCATATAGATCTATACACAATAGTCACGCTCTCCCTCCAAGAGATTCTGGTTACAATGGTTAGTCCTACACTCTCGTATCCGGTGGAGTGTTACCAAGGACGTGTCTCAAAACTTAGCCTAACAAATTTACATGTAATAATACTGAAAATCCTGTTTATGTTTTGTATGAATCCTTTGCACAATATCACATTTTATGACAAGATTCACAAGTTCCTTGCTTTAGTTTTGAAAACTGTTTTTACGAGTTGATTTCTTAATCGTTTGGTAAAACTGTTTTCTGTGTTAAAATCATACTGAACATATAATTATTTTAAACAAAATAATATACTTGAGCACAAGTTTTCTTGTACTTTTGCTTGTATTCTCCTCCTGAAAACATGAAAAACTCGGAAAAAGGCGTAGGGGTATGAACTCACCGTTAGACGTAGGATCTGGGTGTATGATCGGTTACAAGTGCTGAGTGTCAACCGATGTTTCGTACGCAAGTGGATCCTATTAACATGTGATAACACATATGTGTGTTAGATTTAGGGTGGTTCATGACTAAACATGACGGGAAACAACCCTAAAGACTTGGAAATACTTGCCGGGACCCTATATGATCAAACAAGGGAGGTGTACGGCCAAAAGAGTGTGTGTGCGGCCAGGGTGTGCGGTCAGCATGTGTGTGCGGTTGCACACAGGAGTGTGCGGCCGTATAGAGGACGTGTGCGGTCGTACATGGGGGTGTGCGGCCGTACATAGGGATGTGCGGCCGTACTCTCTTCATTCATGTCCAAAATATCGATTTTCGGAAGTTTCAAGTCCAAACTCTCACCTTGGAGAGTTTTTGAGGTGTGTACGGCCACCTTATGAAGGTGTGCGGCCGTACACCTTTAAGTGATGAAGAACACGAAGAACATGATGAGTTTTAAGCTTAGATCAAGGTGTCTTACCACTATTATAAGCTGAATGATGGAGTAATTCACGTTCTTGAGGCCTTTAGAGTGTTCTTGGATGAAGTTTTTAGAGAGAGAAAGTAGAGAGAGAAAGTAAAGTGCAGCCAAATGAAAGGAATGAGTGAATGGGGTAACCTTATATATATAAGGGGGAGTGTGCGGCTGGAGGGTGGGTGTGCGGCCGCACACTCAGGTGTACGACCGTATACTCCTCCCGAGAGGGTGTATGGCCCGGTTTTGTCTCTAAACGACTCGTTGACTCAGTTCTAATCTCATTCCCTGCTGTACTCAAGCTTAAAACACTTAAACTAACTCTTAAACGGCGATAAAAAGTGACGGAAATCAAGTTAAATGTTGATAAAGTTGACCAAGTGTACAGAATGAAAGTTTCGGGTTGTCACATTATCCCCCCGTTAGAGGGAATTTCGTCCCGAAATTCAAACATAGAATACAAATCATGAAATATAAAAGAGATGTGGATATTTCTGATTCATCTGTTCTTCACGCTCCCAAGTGAATTCGGATCCCCGCTTGGCATTCCAGCGAACCTTCACTATCGGGATGCGACTTTGTTTTGTTCGTTTGATCTCTCTATCCATGATTTCGACTGGTTCTTCCACGAAGTTCAGGTTCTCATTGATTTCAATCTCATCGAGAGGAATCGTCAGGGTTTTGTCGGATATGCATTTCTTAAGATTCGAAACGTGAAAGAGAGGATGAATGTTGCTAAGTTCTTGCGGTAAACGAAGTTTGTAGGCTACGGGGCCGATCCTAGCGAGGATCTCGAATGGTCCTATGTACCTTGGGTTTAGCTTTCCACGCTTTCCGAAGCGTATCATGCCTTTCCAGGGTGAGACCTTCAACTGAACATGGTCTCCAACCTGGAACTCCAAGGGTTTTCGTCGTTTATCGGCGTAGCTCTTTTGTCTATCTCGTGAGGCCTTAAGTCGTTCTCAGATTTGTACGATCTTTTCGGTGGTTTCGCGGATGATTTCTGGACTAGTGAGAGTGTTGTCAGGGACTTGCCCCTTAGCTAGCTGCGTGTCGCCCACCTCAGCCCAGCACAGAGGGGATCTGCACTTGCGGCCATAGAGAGCTTCAAAAGGCGCAGCCTTCATGCTTGTGTGGTAGCTGTTGTTATAGGAAATTTCGACCAAGGGCAAATGGGTGTCCCACGACTCACCGAAGTCAATGACACATGCTCTCAACATGTCTTCCAAGGTTTGGACGGTTCTCTCACTCTGCCCATCTGTCTGAGGATGGTACGCTGTGCTCATATCCAGCTTAGTTCCAAGAGCCTTCTGTAGTGACTGCCAGAACCTCGAAGTGAACCTGCTATCTCGATCGGAGATAATGGACACAGGTACACCATGTAGTCGAACAATATCTCGGATGTAGATTCGCGTGAGTCTCTCCATTTTGAAGTTTTCCTTGATCGGCAGGAAGTGGGCGGATTTAGTCAGACGGTCGACAATTACCCAAATGGCATCGTGCCCATTCGGAGACTTGGGTAGTTTGGTGATAAAATCCATAGTAATTCTCTCCCACTTCCACTCAGGTATCTCCGGCTGGTGGAGTAGACCTGAGGGCTTCTGATATTCGACCTTCACCTTGGCGCAAGTCAGGCACTTGCCCACGAAGGTAGCGATTTCTGCTTTCATGTTCGGCCACCAATATAGTTTCTTGAGATCGAGGTACATCTTGTCCGAACCTGGGTGAACGGAGTATCTAGCTTTGTGAGTTTCGTTCATTACAACCTCTTTGTAACCACCGAACTTTGGGGTCCAGATCCGGTCCATGAAATAATAGACTCCGTCTCCCTTGATCTCTAGGTTCTTTTCCATTCCTCTCAAGGCTTATCCCGGCATGTTCTCTGGTTTAAAGGCTTCCAGCTGAGCCTCCTTGATTTGCGCGGATAAATGGGAATGGATAGTCATGGTCAGAGCCTTCACTCTACGTCCTGAGTATTCCTTCCGGCTGAGGGCATCTGCAACCACATTGGCCTTACCGGGATGGTAGCGGATTTCGCACTCGTAATCGTTGAGTAGCTCAACCCATCGCCGTTGTGTCATGTTTAGTTCCTTCTGGTCGAAAATATGTTGTAGGCTCTTATGGTCAGTGAAGACAGTGCACTTGGTTCCGTAGAGATAATGTCTCCATATTTTCAGTGCGAAGACTACTGCTCCCAATTCCAGGTCGTGCGTCGTGTAGTTGACTTCGTGTGCTTTCAGCTGTCTTGAGGCATAAGCAATGACGTTTCCTCGTTGCATGAGCACACAACCTAGGCCCTGATTGGATGCATCACAGTAGACAACGAAGTCCTCCGTCCCTTCGGGTAGAGACAAAATAGGTGCGCTGCACAGGGCCTGCTTCAATGTTTGGAACGCAGTGTCTTGCTTCTCACTCCAACAAAAGGGTACGCCTTTCTGAGTCAGAGTGGTTAAGGGTTTGGCAATTCTGGAGAAATTCTGGATAAATCTGCGATAGTAGCCAGCGAGACCCAAGAATTGACGGATTTATGTGGGCGTCTTCGGTGCTGACCAGTCCTCTATCGCTTTGATTTTGGAGGGGTCCACGTGTATGCCTTCCTCGCTTACCACGTGACCTAAGAAGGTTACTTTTCGAATCCAGAATTCGCACTTGGAGAATTTCGCGTACAGCTTTTTCGTCCTTAAGGTTTCCAACACCGATCTCAAGTGCTGTCAATGATCTTCTTTACTTCTGGAATAGACAAGTATATCGTCGATGAACACGATTACAAACTTTTCCAGGAAAGAACAGCACACCCGATTCATCAGGTCCATGAATACTGCCGGTGCGTTGGTTAGACCGAAGGGAATCACTACAAATTCGTAGTGACCATACCGAGTCCGAAATGCTGTCTTTGGAACATCACTCTCATGGACTCGCAGCTCATGGTACCCTGATCTTAGGTCTATTTTGGAAAAGTAGCTGGCTCCTTGAAGTTGATCGAAGAGGTCGTCGATTCGAGGAAGAGGGTAACGGTTTTTGACTGTGAGCTTGTTCAGCTCTCGATAGTCGATACACATCCGAAAGGATCCATCCTTCTTTTTCACAAATAAGTACGGGGCTCCCCAGGGCGAGAAACTCGGTCTGATGAACCCTTTGCTGAGCAGCTCATTGAGCTGACTAGATAACTCTTGCATTTCTGCCGGCGCTAATCGGTATGGGGATTTAGCTACGGGGGTAGCTTCGGGGACTAAGTCGATGCGAAACTCGACTTGGCGTTCGGGAGGGATTCCCGGGAGATCTTCAGGAAAAACATCGGGAAAGTTTCAGACTTCGGGGTTGCTCTCGAGATCTTTAACTTCCTGCTTCTCGTTAATGACGTGGGCTAGGAATGCATAACACTCCTTTCGTAGGAGTTTCTGGGCCTTGATGCACGAAATGATACGGAGGTTTGAACTGAGTTTATCGTCGTATATGACAAGAGTTTCATCAGAGGAAAGATTAAGACGGATAGCTTTTTCGTAACAAATAATATCAGCATGATTGGGGCTCAACCAATCCATGCCGATGATGACATCAAAGCTTTTTATGGAGACTGGCATAAGGTCGATAGGAAAAGAATGATCATTCCAGGTAAGGGTACATCCTACGTATATATCATTAGAGCTCTCTTTCTCACCGTTAGCCATCTCGACGGTAAATGTTTCAGTTAGTGGTTGAGGTTTATGTTTCAGAAGATGTTTGAATGCATGACTAACAAAACTCCTCTCCGCACTAGAATCGAAAAGAATGCATGCATAAGAGTTGTCGAGGAGGAACGTACCCGAAACAACTGTGGGATCTGCAACTGCCTCTTCTTGACCCATTGTCAGTACTCTCCCCGTGCCACCTGCTGTTGTTGCCTTGGGGCAGTTTCTCTTGTAGTGCCCGATTTCTCCACAACCATAACAGGCTTGACCGACGCCTGCTCCAGATGCCTGATTGGCTGGTGGTACTGGTGTTTTGCAAACTCGAGTTGTGTGTCCCTTTCTGCCACAGCTGGTGCATGACATTTCTCGGCATGGGCCGGGATTATGATGATAATTGCACTTGTCGCACCGAGGAAGGGTACCAGCATATTTACTGGTAGGTGTTTGCATGGCAGGAGCAGCGGCAGGAGTAGTAGCAGCGTGGACTGCCACCGTTTGCTGTTTCTTTGAGGGATCCTGTGAAGACTGGCCCTTTCGCTGCTTCTAGAACTTTCTTTTCTCACCACTCCCTTTTGCTGGCTCAGGAGTGGCTGTCACAATATCGAGATCAACTCCATGATCTATGAGAGTTTGCGCCAGACACTTAGCGCTGTCAAAGGTGTTTGGCCTAGTAGCCAGGACATTTCCTTTTGTGGGTGCGTCAGTCCCCATATGAATCTCTCTATCTTCTTGGTTTCCAGGGTGACCATTCCCGGACAAAGAAGTGCTAGGTCTTCAAACCTAGAAGTGTAGGCAGCAATGTCGGATTCCTTCATCCTTAGGTTCCGGAGTTCCTGCTCTAGTTTCTGCATCTCGCCCCGTGGGCAGTACTCAGCTAACATTAGTTCTTTTAAACTTTCCCAACCCATAGCATTCGCCACTGGCAGGGTTAGTGATTTGAGTCGACCATTCCACCAGGTCAGTGCTCTGTTGGCGAAAGTGCAAGCGGCGAATTTTACTTTGTTGGCCTCAGAACAGGAACAGATTCCGAAAATGGACTCAATCTTTCCGAACCATTGAGTCGGGGCAATAACACCTCCTTTGCCGTCGAAAGAGGTGGGTTTTGCGTTCATGAAGTCCTTATAAGAGCACTCCTTTTGGTGTCCCTGACCACCTTCATGATTTTGGGGATGAGTACCACCTCCCTGTCCACCAGATCCGCCAGGATTAACTTGTTACATCGCGGCAGCCACA
The DNA here is from genome assembly GCF_052849685.1 of Lactuca virosa. Classification (NCBI taxonomy): domain Eukaryota; kingdom Viridiplantae; phylum Streptophyta; class Magnoliopsida; order Asterales; family Asteraceae; genus Lactuca; species Lactuca virosa. Next base: position 264,524,375 of record NC_136426.1, on the reverse strand, counting down.
TCAGCAGTAACAGATGCTTGGAACATAACGGGATCGAACTGAGGGGGCGGTGGTGGTGGTGGAGTGTCGTCGTTCCTTCTGATAGGTCTTTTTCGGGGAGGCATCTTGTTCTAGAAACAACCAGGAAGAAGAGGATGGTAAGTCCTCTAGAATCGAATCAAGAGATATAAAGATGTATCTCAATATGATGGCTAGAGTGTTCTACTAAGCGATAAACAAAGCAAAGCTACCAATGCAAATAAGTTATCGCTAAGAAACAAATAGGTAGCAACACTAGAAATGAATTTCTACAATGTATTCGGCTCTGACTAAAATACTCCTATAGTATTTTAAGTTGCATGTTTTGTTCTTTTGATACCTTGTTGAATGGATATTGGGTAAGTTTTAGGCCTGTTGCAAAACTAAAGTCACTCCCAAGCACATGTTGGTCATGTCTCAAATAAATATAGTTGATCAGGCTATATTGACCCTAGACATGATTACATAACTGCCCAGGTTTAACCGCAGTGTTCAACATCCAAAATACTTTTGTTTTGTTCTACTCATGATATTGTTTCTGGTATGTAGGCATACTTGTATACTCTTTGTAAAAATACTTATATTTTAAAAGTATACTTTTAGTTTAGAGCACTTCAGCCCCTTAGTGTTTATAGTTGTATACCATGTAAGGTTCGGTATACTTAGTTCACTATAAACAATAGCTCTGATACCAATCTGTCACACCCCGAAACCGATGGCGGAAACATTCCAGGGCGGAGGACGGCATGCGTAGTATCACAATAGTTGTATCATAGTAAGCGAAGTAAATACAACCATTACATTATAATATGATTATTTACATTGTTCAAAAACATGGTTTATACATAACAGTATATAATAAAAGTAAAAGACGTGACTCCAAAATGCTCCGTCTTCTCCAAAAGTTGGCAAGAGTACCTGTCTATTGTTGCCCTGAGAATACAAGCAGTTTTAAAATATCAGCATAAAGCTGGTGAGTTCATAAGCGTTTAGTTCTGGTGAAAGAAATGTTTCTTTGATCCTTTGAAAAGTGTTTCCCAAGAAAATCCTATATTTTCTTATGAAATATGTTTGATTATCCATATGTTAAACAGCCTGTATACGGAAGGTTGAGTTATCCCAGGAAAATCCTATATTTTCCTTAAAAGTTGATAGTTGGTTTTCTGTTCTGAAATGAGGTGTACAAGTATCTACCATACTTGTATCGTTAGGTGTAGTTTCCTTGAAAAACCATGTTTGTTCCCTATGAGGTGTATTAGCCTAATTACATAAATAAAACTAATAAATAAGTAGTGAACTAGATCCTAAGGGTATTACTAATACCCTCTAGTAATCATATCGGTTATTACTTTGAGGTTAGTTCACTAGTTTCATTATTACAAAAGTAAATCTCTGTTACCTAGGTTGTGAGTGTCATAACCGTACTTAGACTAGATATGGCACGTAACGGGGCCAGTATCTTTTTATGACTTTGTCACCCCTGAACCTAATGGTCCCGCTGTAGCTAGCAGCGAAGGTGCGGGATAGTCAGTCCCATATAGATCTATACACAATAGTCACGCTCTCCCTCCTAGAGATTCTGGTTACAAGGGTTAGTCCTACACTCTCGTATCCGGTGGAGTGTTACCAAGGACGTGTCTCAAAACTTAGCCTAACAAATTTACATGTAATAATACTGAAAATCCTGTTTATGTTTTGTATGAATCCTTTGCAAAATATCACATTTTATGACAAGATTCACAAGTTCCTTGCTTTAGTTTTTAAAACTGTTTTTACGAGTTGATTTCTTAATCGTTTGGTAAAACTGTTTTCTATGTTAAAAGCATACTGAACATATAATTATTTTAAACAAAATAATATACTTGAGCACAAGTTTTCTTGTACTTTTGCTTGTATTCTCCCACTGAAAACAAGAAAAACTCGGAAAAAGGCGTAGGGGTATGAACTCACCGTTAGACGTAGGATCTGGGTGTATGATCGGTTACAAGTGCTGAGTGTCAACCGATGTTTCGTACGCAAGTGGATCCTATTAACATGTGATAACACATATATGTGTTAGATTTAGGGTGTTTCATGACTAAACATGACGGGAAACAACCCTAAAGACTTGGAAATACTTGTCGGGACCCTATATGATCAAACAAGGGAGGTGTATGGCCAAAAGAGTGTGTGTGCGGCCAGGGTGTGCGGTCAGCATGTGTGTGCGGTTGCACACAGGAGTGTGCGGCCGTATAGAGGACGTGTGCGGTCGTACATGGGGGAGTGCGGCCGTACATAGGGATGTGCGGCCGTACTCTCTTCATTCATGTCCAAAATATCGATTTTCGGAAGTTTCAAGTCCAAACTCTCACCTTGGAGAGTTTTTGAGGTGTGTACGTCCACCTTATGAAGGTGTGCGGCCGTACACCTTCAAGTGATGAAGAACACGAAGAACATGATGAGTTTGAAGCTTAGATCAAGGTATCTTACCACTCTAACAAGCTGAATGATGGAGTAATTCACGTTCTTGAGGCCTTTAGAGTGTTCTTGGATGAAGTTTTTAGAGAGAGAAAGTAAAGTGCAGCCAAATGAAAGGAATGAGTGAAGGGGGTCACCTTATATATATAAGGGGGAGTGTGCGGCTGGAGGGTGGGTGTGCGGCCGCACACTCAGGTGTACGGTCGTACACTCCTCCCGAGAGGGTGTATGGCCCGGTTTTGTCTCTAAACGACTCGTTGACTCATTTCTAATCTCATTCACGGCTGTACTCAAGCTTAAAACACTTAAACTAACTCTTAAACGACGTTAAAAGGTAACGAAAATCAAGTTAAATGTTGATAAAGTTGACCAAGTGTACAGAATGAAAGTTTCGGGTTGTCACATCCATAAGGGGACTCGGCGAGTCGGAGCGTCTGGCAGAGGGATTTTCGGGATTTCTTGTTGTTTTGCTTAAGGATAATTGGCTAAATCGTTTTTAACTAATGAAATCCGAATTTTATTGTTAGTTTATGATTATCCTTGCCAAACCAAAAGATAATTACCAATTTTTTGAATAATAAATTCCTTATTTGATAATTATTTGATTATTTAAATTAATTGTTGAATTATCTTGTAAATAAAATGGATTAGGTCAAATTTAGATAATCATTAAATTAAATGTTTAATTTCAAATTATTTGCTATTTGATCATATATATTTTGAAAAGTTCAAAACTTGCCCACAAGTTTTGAAATTTAAATTTTTGCTTAAAAGTTTAATTTGAATTATTTAAATTTCAAACCCTAGAAATTTACAAGTTTAAAATTCACCATATACTATTATAATATTACAAGATTAATATATATATATATATATATATATATATATATATATATATATATATATATATATATATATATATATATATATATATATATATATAACTTAAAATGCTAGTCTTACCGTTAGTAGGTCTCATTCACGAAGTCGATCTATAAGGGGGGTATAAGGTTATGGCCTATAAAATGGCCGTTTAATGGGTGTCCACTGTCACCCACCGCTTCCTTGATTGGTGGAGGGTCGTTAGCCGAACGGGTAGGATAGGGCAACCCTTTCCTCATTAAAAGTATAATGAATTTATAAAAGTAACTAAATGTTTTTCAAAATTTCCAATCCTAGTTACTTTAGGCATAAGTGAATTGATGCAATCCCAAGAAATTACACTTTGTGCCCTTGCTAAGATGTTAGTGGAGCGTGTGTGGTTAACCGGCACACTAATTGGGCTCTAAGCAAAGGTAGCAAATGGTGACTCATTGTTTGTCATAGTTCGATGGAGCGTGTGTGGTTAACCGGCACATTGAATAGGTGACCGTAGCAATGAGGGAACCATATACATTTGCATGGTTATTCACACCCGCTTTGTGATCCTCGGCATCCCAGTCACAAACTAGAGGGGCATATCGAGATTTAAACATGCCATTGAAAAGTTTAATGAATCTCAAAAGATCTAGGAGTTTTCAATACATTTAAAACTTAATCTCTTTTTCGTTTTTCATGGTGGAAAATTAGTGAATCGTCATTTACTTACCTTCAAATTATTTGCGTGTTAGATTACGACATCCCTCTTCTAATTTGTAAATAATGTTGTTGGATCCTAGCCCTAATTTCTCATTTGGGTGTTTAATTGGGGATTCATTTCTAATCAAACTTTGTCCTTTTCTATTTCAGATATCGAACGTCAACAACAACGCTTCCGGCTCGAACTCCTCCGGCTTATTCTCACTCATGAACTTGTATGGGAGAGTGATCTTTGACGGGTCCAATTTCAATGATTGGATCCGCAACATCCGAATGGTCACTCGTTATGAAGACAAAGAGTATGCCCTTGATGACAAGCTGAAGGAGATCAACCTCAACACTGCCACTGCTGATGAGATCGCTGCCTTTGAGGCCCACGAGCGTGATGCCACGAAAGTCCATTGCATCATGCTAGCGACCATGACTGCAGAACTCCAAAAGTCCTATGAGGACATGTATCCCTATGAAATGCATCAAGACTTGCTGGACCGGTACCACCAAAGCACTAGGCAAGAAAGGTACGAGATCATCACTTCGATGATCACTGCCAAAATGGGTAATGGAGAGTCCCTTACCGCTCATCTGCAAAAGATGCAGAGATATGTTGATCGCCTGCTGAAGTTAAGTGTTAACTTTGATGAAGAGTTGGCAATCGACATCATCCTTCACACCTTGCCTCCCTGCTACAACCAATTCTGCATGACCTACCATATGAATATGGAAGAGGTCACCTTGAGCAAGCTTCAAGGCTTGTTAAGGACTGCTGAGAGAAATCTCAAGGATAAGTCTGTTGCATCGACTCCTACTCCCGTTGCTGCCCCTGTCTTGGCAATAGGGCAAGGGAAGGGTAAGAAGAGGAAGGCTCCCTCAAAGGGCCACCACAAGGGAAAGTCCCAATATGGTACCTCCTCTAGTGGAACAAAAGTTGGTTCTGCTAAACCCAACTCTAACCCCAAGGAGGCAGAGTGCCACCACTGCCACAAGATAGGGCATTGGAAATGAAGCTGCCCAGAATATCTGCAAGCTATCTGTTGGGTTTTGAGCATTCTAACACTCCTAAGTGTACATGCAACCCTAAATACCTTGGATCTATGTTTTCTCTATTATACATACAATTATGAACATCCAAGGTATTATCCTAATCTAGCATACAAAATAATAAATATAACAAGATAGAATACATACCTCTTTGATGTAGAATGTCTTCATGAAGCTTGAGTGCCTAGTGCCCCAAGTGTGACACCTCAAATGGTTCACACAACACCAAATACACTTGGAATAACTTGAGAGAAACTTGAACACTCCTTGAAATCGTCTAGCCCTCACACTCACACATTAGTGCATGATTTCTTGAGCCATGGGATTCTTTTATATGGTGGCTATTAGGGTTACACCATGTAACTCATAACTTTACCCATTCCTTATGCTCCATGGATTTTAACCTCCATGGAGTATCCATAGGTCACCCCATGGACTTAGTCCAACATAAGGAATCTTGGATCATAAGCCCACATATATAAGAATGAATGATTTACACAATCAACTCATATATTTAATTAGTCTCCTTTTGATCACTTAATTAATTCCAAATTAATTCTTGATCAATACTAATTAAATAACCTTATTAATATATTAGATCTTATAATATATTAACCAACCTTAAGTGTTATTTCTCTCATTATAGTCTATCCAAATGCATGATGCCATGCAACCCAAATGGACCATGTCGGGTCGGGTCAAGTCTTACCAATTATAGTTATGGACTTAGACATTAATCCAACAGTCTCCCACTTGGATAAGTCTAAAACTATTATTGCGTATGACTTCAGGAACCGATCAGCAATCGTAGCTCTCAAAAGCTTCTGTCGAACTCTGACCTTGTCGATGAACTCTGACCTTTGTCAATGACTTGTCCATTAGATAAGGGATCATATATTCCTCCATTCTAGATATCATATGGATTGAGACATGGATTATCAATCATTCTCTCTGTCCATTTGTTGTTTCCCGATTTCCGATTCATGATGACTGACTGATTGAACAAATCAAATCAGTCCTAGCTTGGCCAAGCACTCACATGTATCATCTTTAAATCATCGAGGGGCCCATAAATATCGCTTTTATCCCGAAGGTAAAAGGAATGGATAAACTTCGACTCATATGGCTTGTTCTACTACTTGTTGAATCATACACAAAGGCACGTTTTATAACATCGAGTTACCAATGCGTTTTCGTGCAATCAATGTATAACCAACTCATAGTAACAACTCATATCTCTAGGTTTGAAGAATATAAGATATTATCGTCTCATGATCACTCGTGATAAAATCCATGAAGTGATTCAAATGAGCGTGGGTTGAATCCAATACTCAGAACTTATGAGCACTCATGAGTGTTGTAGCACCACTTTGTCCACCAACTTGGACCTCTACAAACCAACCCATGACAGTCTTGATTCATATCTACTTCCAACATATGACCGACTGTGGATGGTTTGAATAACTTAATCATTCAGGAAGAGCGACTTAGTTATTCTGGAAGTCAAAACATGCAAAGTGAAACACAAGAATAAATGAATCAAATATGGTATCAAACCCTATGAATATAAATAAACACTTTTATTTATCACCATACTGATTACTCATTATTCATTGTTTCGGTTTTATCAACTTTATACTTGAATTTAAATACACTATGTTTTCTAAACACTAGTCATGCCATACACCAAGTATGCATACTATGTTTATCTATGATCTTTACTTTGTAAAATAGATCAATTGAACATCACTCCAATGATCCTCTTTTCACAGTCCCAAATCCTTACTGCAAATGCAAGACTTCCAAATTCATGCCATTTACTGAAATCTGTTAGATTCTAAACTTATATGCATTGATCCTCTTAATGATTATGCACGAAGTCAGAAAGACTTGACAACAATCATTACAGAGCATTCCAAAGGAGATCAGCTCCTTGGAAACATCCTTCTTTCATTAAGTTTCCTAATCTTACACAGATTGAATAATTTCTAACTTTGAAACATTTCCATATTCCATTTTGACTATCACTTCTGAACAAGAGTTGCCTTCTTACAGATTATGTCAATATGGTCCTTCCAGAATTAACATTATACTTCCAACTGTCCTTGAGCAACCAATCTTTGGTAAACCTTAGATTGTCCTCGACAATTGCTTAATCATTTTAGTCATATCCAATTCTAGACCTTTTCCCTTCATAATGCCCAGGCATTTGGAAAATTTTAGAAAGGATGAATATAGCACATGTAATCGATCCTATATCCGAAGCATATGGGACACGATTCATGATGTCTCACATAAAGACTAAACCAGTCTTTTGCTATAATATTTCCATTTCAATTTGCCAAGTTCTCAAAATTCAGATTATGAAAAGGGATGCCGTAATCATAATCGAATTTTAGAACGCAAATAATGGACCCATATATAGAATTTCCTTATGTTGAGCCATTCCAACATGAAATTCATATATATATCCTTGATTAAATACGATTAAAATCTCAATCTAAGCTTTTAGAATTGAAATGAAGTATAATTTCCTCTCCCTTAATTATAGCAAAACAACTTTTTCAACCCCTGCAACCTCACGAATTGAAACTTTTGTTTTCTATAATTAACATTGCTAACTTGCAACCTTTGTCATAATTATCATGCTCCCACTAACATGATGATTATTAGCATAACACTTATGCTCCCACTAGCTTTGACATGTACTCAGAAATCAGCTGACTTTCTTACCAAAGTTCAGATTTCTGATACTAGATTGTTTTGATAAAACTTTATCAAAATCATACACCTCTCTTAGATAGCTCACATGTGTGTCTAAACAATTTTAGAACTATGAAAAGGGATGCCGTAATCATAGTCTCAATTGTTTAGACCTTTGCCACTTCTCACAAGTCCATGTTAGTGTGCCGGTAAACCACGCACGCTCCACTAACGACTTTGAGAATGCAAATATCACAATTGCTATCTAGCTAAAATCTACTTAGTGAAAGTGTTTCCTCACCATCATTTTCATGAATCGAAGAGAAACCTTATGACACTTAGATTTAATAGTGTATGTGTTCTTATCCATGTGAATTTGTCAAAACCATAATCACAAGACAAGGTTAGTGACAAATCCAAACTCATATTGATTAAACTTGTGCAATCTTAAATTCTTGCCATTTGGCAGCTCAGGTGCCTGCCATTGCTTCCAAGTAGTTGTGCAACCAATTGAGAACTCTCAGAACTCCTATGCAAAGCCAACTTGAATAGGCACAAAAATTTCAACACGATAGGTTATAAACCTCAAGTCGTGTGCTAGTGAAGGACTTTAGGTTTTATTCTTGATTAAGTCTTGAAACTTTCAAGAGCTTTAAGACTCCCACTGTCCTCTTGACATATAAGACTCCCTTGTCAAATATTCAAGATATAGTGCGGATTCTTTATCAAGACTAACACTTTACACAATTGGCCTAAGTTGGTCTCTGTTTTATCCAAAACATCACAACTTACCAATTTCAAATGTACAAGAGTAGATAACCTTTTACTCTTACATTTGACTAGTGTTAACAAACCCTCTTTAAGATATGTCACTCAAGTTACAATCTTGGAGTATGACTCTAAGAATTGTTTTGGAACGAAGTAGGACTCATCTTTTTGATTTAACCATTTCAACAATTCATGACTCCTCTTCTTAGTCATAAGAATGCACTAAGATGACTTTAGAGGACCAATTGTGATATGGTATCTTAATCATTAAGATGATCATAAACATGATACTAAAGTACTCTCCCATCTTTTCAGATTTGAGAAACTTTTATCTTTCTGCCATACTTTGATTCTTCTTATTCGTTCTTTCTCACATTGAAACTTCTCCAATGCTACAGACTTATACTTAAACTTATAAGTATAACCATATTTACTGAACTTAAGTAAATCATGACGAATAGTCTTCTTGATCTTTTGTGGTGGACTTGACCAGTGCACAAGAATGTGTACTCGATCCCTTAGTCCTTTCCTTATTCACATAAGGAATTAGTCTTAATTTTCCAAGCTGAAAGTTCTCATTCATCATACTATACAACTTGCATGATTCCAAGTTTCGGTCCAATTGAACCTTGGGTGATGAGAATCTTTCCTTATTTGGTAATATTAGACACTACCACAACCGAAAGAATCAAATCCATTTTTCCAATATTGCTATCAATGGAATCTTATAAGCAACAACTTTTCACAAATGCCATTGTAAGGATACTTAAAATAAATAAAATCAAAACCTTTTTCTTTTATTTTAAAACTTTGCGGAAAAACTTATCCTTACAATCCATATGAAAACCTTGTTGTTATCTATTCCTAAGCAATATAAATATCATAACTCTTAAGTAATAGCCCAAAATTCTGATCACCGAACCATGCGATTGAAATCCATCTTCGCGATCAGAATCAGCATGTACTTAATAGAGTTAGACAATGGACTTTACCTGAAGTAGAGCCAAACTTATTGACTTTAACATCCTTAGGTAAATTTGGCAGCTTCGTAACCAATGCCCCTTCCTTTGGCAATAGTTACCTATGGACCCTTGATAATGGGACTATCTCAGACTTCGTCTCTCTCTTTACCATTGGGTCAACCGAGTTGACTATGGCCGATCCCTTTCCATTGGGAAGAGAGAGCTTTACTGGATATCCAATGTCATCATTGTCAATGTCCATAGCGTTTTATGAAGTTGATCTTAGCAAATAGATAAGATCATTAAGGGTCTTGTCTTAGTCTGTTTCATAGGATTCCCAAAAGAACTCACTATGTGACTTAGAAAGTAGTTGAGCCACCAACTTTCTCAAGACTTTGACACCCAACTCTCCCGGCTTGTCAATATGTGACTACATCTCCAAGATGTGATCACACCTAGACCTTGCCTTGCCAATAGGGCTTGAGTGACCTTAAACTTTTTAGGAACTTGTGGGTTAGGGAGAATAATTGGAGGAGGTGAAAGAAGTATGATATCCATGGGACATCATCTTCATTTAGGAAAGCTTGTTTCAAGAGATTTGGGAAGATCACAAATGTCTAGACCAGACATCTTTTTGGGAGATATTCAAGATAGTTGATTTAAAGTCCTTAATATGACACCCAATATGAAATATTAAGGCTAGGACCCAACAAACTATTTTATAACTTAAAAGAGGGATGCCGTAATCCAAGCTATAAAATATTTGAAGGTAGGTGAATGACGATTCACCAATTTCCGCCATGAAAAACGAAATAATTTATTAGGTTTTAATTGGATTTGAAAGTCCTAGATCTTTGAGATTCATTGAACTGTTCAAAGGCATGTTTCAATCTCGAGTGTGCCCTTCAGGTTTTGTGACTGGGATGCCGAGGATCACAAAACAAGGTGTGAATAACCATGCAAATATACTTGGTACCCTTAATATTTACCCCTTAATCAGTGTGCCGGTTAACCACACACGCTCCACCGATACTATGATAAATATTAAGTTACCCTTTGCCTACCTTGTTAAGTCCAGGTTAGTGTGCCGGTTAACCACACACGCTCCACTAACGACTTAAGCAAAGTGCAAAGTGTAATTTCATGGGTTAGCACCAAATTCACATTTTCCTAAGTAACTAAGATTGGGTATTAATAAGAGTTTAGTTACTTAGTATTTATCATTAATACTTTTAATGAAAGGAGAATTATAGTCCTTGTCCTACCCGTTCGGCTAACGACCCTCCACCAGTCAAGGAAGTGGTGGGTGAGAGTGGACACCCATTAAACTGTCATTTTATAGGCAGTAACCTTATACCCCCCTTATAGACCGGCTTCGTGAATGAGGCCTACTAACGGTAAGACTGACTTTACTCTTATACATATATATATAAATATTATTAACTTATAATATTATAAAGTATAAGGGTTGAATTTTAACTTTTAAAATTCTAAGGGCTAACTTGGAATTAAAGTATTCATAAGTGAAAACTTTTCAAATTCCAAAACTTGAGGGCAAGTTTTGAAACTATTCAAAACTAATTAATTCCATAACTTATGAGTTTAAAGTAGTTTTAATTAAAAAAAAAACTCTTCAAGTTCCATAACTTGAGGACAAGTTATGGAAGACTTTAAACTAATTAATAAAAAAAATAACTTTTTTTTATTGTAACTTATGGAACTAATTAAGGTTACACTTTTTTTTAATTTAATGAAGAGACTCTTGAACCTCCATAACTTGAGGACAAGTTATGGAGTCATAAAACCATTTAATTAGAACTAGACTCTTCATTTTGTAACCTTTGCCAACTTTTATGAGTTTTATGATTCTTAAATGTGACTTTTCATATAACTTGAGGACAAGTTACAAAAACACACTTTGGAATCAACTTTTAGATTAAAATGGATTGAAAACAACTATTTCACACAACTTTTCTATTAATCTAAGAACCTCATAAGAACAAGATAATTCAAATCATCAATCTTCAAGAAATTAGCATGAACATACAAACTAATACAAATCTTGAAATTATGACAATTATCTTAGAAATTTGATTAGCATGAACATTACCACATCAAAAACAAGTTTATAAGTCCAAAAACATCTTAGGGTAATGTTCCTAGTCCAATTCCAGCCAAAACAATCGAATATATACATCCAACTCGATTTTTCAGCTACTTTTGCAAGTATAACAAAAAAACAAGCCTAGGCTCTGATACCACTGTTGGGTTATGAGCATTCTAACACTCCTAAGTGTACATGCAACCCTAAATACCTTGGATCTATGTTTTCTCTATTATACATACAATTATGAACATCCAAGGTATTATCCTAATCTAGCATACAAAATAATAAATATAACAAGATAGAATACAAACCTCTTTGATGTAGAATGTCTTCATGAAGCTTGAGTGCCTAGTACCCCAAGTGTGACACCTCAAATGGTTCACACAACACCAAATACACTTGGAATAACTTGAGAGAAACTTGAACACTCCTTAAAATCGTCTAGCCCTCACACTCACACATTAGTGCACGATTTCTTGAGTCATGGGATTCTTTTATATGGTGGCTATTAGGGTTACACCATGTAACTCATAACTTTACCCATTCCTTATGCTCCATGGATTTTAACCTCCATGGAGTATCCATGGGTCACCCCACGGACTTAGTCCAACATAAGGAATCTTGGATCACAAGCCCACATATATAAGAATGAATGATTTACACAATCAACCCATATATTTAATTAGTCTCCTTTTGATCACTTAATTAATTCCAAATTAATTCTTGATCAATACTAATTAAATAACCTTATTAATATATTAGAACTTATAATATATTAACCAACCTTAAGTGTTATTTCTCTCATTATAGTCTATCCAAATGCATGATGCCATGCAACCCAAATGGACCATGCCGGGTCGGGTCAAGTCTTGCCAATTATAGTTATGGACTTAGACATTAATCCAACATTCTGATGGGATTCGTTGAATTAGTGCTGGTATGATCGCACCCGAAATACAATCCATGCTTATTGCTTTTATGTCTTGAAAGACGCATAACCTCCTTTGTTTTCGTACGCGAGGCGTGGTACCCACGTGACCGATCGGCTCCGTTCCAAAAAAACGAAAACCATCAACCATGAAACGGAGGCCACCCGAGCATAGAAATAGCAAGAAAGAAAAAAAAACAAAAAAAAACCGCACGTAAAATTTAAAAAAACGCAAACGGGCAACGAAAAAGGAGGGTGCAACACGAGGACTTCCCAGGGGCTCACCCATCCTAGTACTACTCTCGCCCAAGCACGCTTAACTGCAGAGTTCTGATGGGATCCGGTGCATTACTGCTGGTATGATCGCACCCGAAATACTATCCATGCTTATTGCTTTTATGTCTTAAAAGACGCAGAACCTCCTTTGTATTTGTACGCGAGGCGTGGGACCCATGTGACCGATCGACTCCGTTTCAAAAATACGAAAACCATCAACCATGAAGCGGAGGCCACCCGAGCATAGAAATATCAAGAAAGAAAAAAAAACAAAAAAAAACCGCACGTAAAATCTAAAAAAACGCAAACGGGCAACGAAAAAGGGGGGTGCAACACGAGGACTTCTCAGGGGGTCACCCATCCTAGTACTACTCTCGCCCAAGCACGCTTAACTGCGGAGTTCTGATGGGATCCGTTGCATTAGTGCTGGTATGACCGCACCCGAAATACTATCCATGCTTATTGCTTTTATGTCTTAAAAGACGCAGAACCTCCTTTGTTTTCGTACGCGAGCCGTGGGACCCACGTGACCGATCGGCTCCGTTCCAAAAATACGAAAACCATCAACCATGAAGCGGAGGCCACCCGAGCATAGAAATAGCAAGAAAGAAAAAAAACAAAAAAAAAACCGCACGTAAAATCTCAAAAAACGCAAACGGGCAACGAAAAAGGGGGGGTGCAACACGAGGACTTCCCAGGGGGTCACCCATCCTAGTACTACACGAGTACGCAGAACCTCCTTTGCTTTTATGCCCGAGCATAGACATAGTAAGAAAGAAAAAAAAACAAAAAAAAACGCACCTAAAACCTAAAAGAACGCAAACGGGCAACGAAAAAGGGGGGTGTAACACGAGGACTTACCAGGGGGTCACCCATCCTAGTACTACTCTCGCCCAAGCACGCTTAACTGCAGAGTTCTAATGGGATCCGTTGAATTAGTGCTGGTATGATCGCACCCGAAATACTATCCATGCTTATTGCTTTTATGTCTTAAAAGACGCACAACCTCCTTTGTTTTCGTACGCGAGGCGTGGGACCCACGTGACCAATCGGCTTCGTTCCAAAAATACGAAAACCATGAACCAAGAAGCGGAGGCCACCCGAGCATAGAAATAGCAAGAAAGAAAAAAAAACAAAAAAAACCGCACGTAAAATCTAAAAAAACGCAAACGGGCAACGAAAAAGTGGGTGCAACACGAGGACTTCCGAGGGGGTCACCCATCCTAGTACTACTCTCGCCCAAGCACGCTTAACTGGTATGATCGCACCCGAAATACTATCCATGCTTATTGCTTTTATGTCTTAAAAGACGCAGAACCTCCTTTGTTTTCGTACGCGGGGCGTGGGACCCACGTGACCGATCGGCTCCGTTCCAAAAATACGAAAACCATCAACCATGAAGCGGAGGCCACCCGAGCATAGAAATAGCAAGAAAGAAAAAAAAACAAAAAAAAACCGCATGTAAAATCTAAAAAAACGCAAACGGGCAACGAAAAAGGGGGGTGCAACACAAGGACTTCCCAGGGGGTCACACATCCTAGTACTACTCTCGCCCAAGCACGCTTAACTGCGGAGTTCTGATGGGATCCGGGTCATTAGTGCTGGTATGATCGCACTCGAAATACTATCCATGCTTATTGTTTTTATGTCTTACAAGATGCAGAACATCCTTTGTTTTCGAACGCGAGGCGTGAGACCCACGTGAGCGATCGGCTCCATTCCGAAAATACGAAAACCATCAACATTGAACTGGAGGCCGCCCGAGCATAGACATAGCAAGAAAGAAAAAAAAACAAAAAAAAACGCACTTAAAACTTAAAAAAACGCAAACGGACAACGGAAAAGAGGTGCAACACGAGGACTTCCCAGGGGTCATCCATCCTAGTACTACTCTCGCCCAAGCACGCTTAACTTCGGAGTTCTGATGGGATCCGGTGCATTAGTGTTGGTATGATCGCACCCGAAATAATATCCATGCTTATTGTTTTTATGTCTTAGAAGACGCAGAACATCCTTTGTTTTCGTACGCAAGGCGTGGGACCCACGAGAGCGATCGGCTCCGTTCCAAAAATACGAAAACCATCAACCATGAAGCGGAGGCCACCCGAGCATAGACATAGCAAGAAAGAAAAAAAAAACAAAAAAAACCGCACGTAAAATCTAAAAAAACGCAAACGGGCAACGAAAAAGGGGGATGCAACACGAGGACTTCCCAGGGGGTCACCCATCCTAGTACTACTCTCGCCCAAGCACGCTTACCTGCGGAGTTCTGATGGGATCCGGGGCATTAGTGCTGTTATGATCGCACCCAAAATACTATCCTTGCTTATTGCTTTTATGTCTTAAAAGACGCAGAACGTCCTTTGTATTCGTTCGCGAGGCGTGGGACCCACGTGACCGATCGGCTTCGTTCGAGAAATACGAAAACCATCAACCATGAAGCGGAGGCCACCCGAGCATAGAAATAGCAAGAAAGAAAAAAAACAAAAAAAACCGCACATAAAATCTAAAAAAATGCAAACGGGCAACGAAAAAGGGGGGGTGCAACACGAGGACTTCCCAGGGGGTCACCCATCCTAGTACTACTCTCGCCCAAGCACGCTTAACTGCGGACTTCTGATGGGATCCGGTGCATTAGTGCTGGTATGATCGCACCCGAAATACTATCCATGCTTATTGCTTTTATGTCTTGAAAGACGCAGAAACTCCTTTGTTTTCGTACGCGAGGCGTGGGACCCACGTGACCGATCGGCTCCGTTCCAAAAATACGAAAACCATCAACCATGAAGCGGAGGCCACCCGAGCATATAAATAGCAAGAAACAAAAAAAAACAAAAAAAAAACGCACATAAAATCTAAAAAAACGCAAACGGGCAACGAAAAAGGGGGGTGCAACACGAGGACTTCCCAGGGTGTCACCCATCCTAGTACTACTCTCGCCCAAGCACGCTTAACTGCGGAGTTCTGATGGGATCCGATGCATTAGTGCTGGTATGATCGCACCTGAAATATTATCCATGCTGATTGCTTTTATGTCTTAAAAGACGCAGAACCTCCTTTGTTTTCGTACGCGAGGTGTGGGACCCACGTGACCGATCGGCTCCGTTCCAAAAATACGAAAACCATCAACCATGAAGCGGAGTCCACCCGAGCATAGACATAGCAAGAAAGAAAAAAAACAAAAAAAAACCGCACGTAAAACCTAAAAAAACGCAAACGGGCAACGAAAAAGGTGGGTGCAACACGAGGACTTCCCAGGGGGTCACCCATCCTAGTAGTATTCTCGCCCAAGCACGCTTAACTGCGGAGTTCTGATGTGATCCGGTGCATTACTGCTGGTATGATCACACACCGAAATACTATCCATGCTTATTGCTTTTATGTCTTAAAAGACGCAGAACCTCCTTTGTATTCGTATGCGAGGCGTGGGACCCACGTGACCGATCGGCTCCATTCCAAAAATACGAAAACCATCAACCATGAAGCGGAGGCCACCAGAGTATAGAAATAGCAAGAAAGAAAAAAAAAACAAAAAAAAACCGCACGTAAAATCTTAAAAAACGCAAACGGGCAACGAAAAAGTGGGTGCAACACGAGGACTTCCCAGGGGGTCACCCATCCTAGTACAACTCTCGCCCAAGCACGCTTAACTGCGGAGTTCTGATGGGATCCGGTACATTAGTGCTGGTATGATCGCACCCGAAATACTATCCATGCTTATTGCTTTTATGTCTGAAAAGACGCAGAACCTTCTTTGTTTTCGTACGCGAGGCGTGGGACCCACGTGACCGATCGGCTCCGTTCCAAAAATACGAAAACCATCAACCATGAAGCGGAGGCCACCCGAGCATAGAAATAGCAAGAAAAAAAAACAAAAAAAACCGCACGTAAAATCTAAAAAAACGCAAACGGTCAACGAAAAAGGGGGGTGCAACACGAGGACTTACCAGTGGGTCACCCATCCTAGTACTTCCCTCGCCCAAGCACGGTTAACTGCAGAGTTCTGATGGGATCCGTTGAATTAGTGCTTGTATGATCGCACCCGAAATACTATCCATGCTTATTGCTTTTATGTCTTAAAAGACGCAGAACCTCCTTTGTTTTCGTACGCGAGACGTGGGACCCACGTGACCGATCGGCTCCGTTCCAGAAATACGAAAACCATCAACCATGAAGCAGAGGCCACCCGAGCATAGAAATAGCAAGAAAGAAAAAAAAACAAAAAAAACCGCACGTAAAATCTAAAAAAACGCAAACGGGCAACGAAAAAGGGGGTGTAAGACGAGGACTTCCCAGGGGATCACCCATCCTAGTACTACTCTCACCCAAGCACGCTTAACTGCGTAGTTCTGATGGGATCCGGTGCATTAGTGCTGGTATGATCGCACCCGAAATACTATCCATGCTTATTGCTTTTATGTCTTAAAAGACGCAGAACCTCCTTTATTTTCGTACGCGAGGCGTGGGACCCACGTGACCGATCGGCTCCGTTCCAAAAATACGAAAACCATCAACCATGAAGCGGAGGCCACCAGAGCATAGAAATAGCAAGAAAGAAAAAAAAACAAAAAAAAAACCGCACGTAAAATCTAAAAAAACGCAAACAGGCAACGAAAAAGGGGGTGCAACACGAGGACTTCCCAGGGGGTTACCCATGCTAGTACTACTCTCGCCCAAGCACGCTTAACTGCAGAGTTCTGATGGGATCCGGTGCATTACTGCTGGTATGATCACACCCGAAATTCTATCCAAACTTATTGCTTTTATGTCTTAAAAGACGCAGAACCTCCTTTGTATTCGTACGCGAGGCATGGGACCCACGTGACCGATCGGCTCCGTTCCAAAAATACGAAAACCATCAACCATGAAGCGGAGGCCACCCGAGCATAGAAATAGCAAGAAAGAAAAAAAACAAAAAAAAACCACGCGTAAAATCTAAAAAAACGCAAACGGGCAACGAAAAAGGGGAGGTGCAACACGAGGACTTACCAGGGGGTCACCCATCCTAGTACTACTCTCGCCCAAGCACGCTTAACTGCAGAGTTCTGATGAGATCCGTTGAATTAGTGTTGGTATGATCGCACCCGAAATACTATCCATGCTTATTGCTTTTATGTCTTAAAAGACGCAGAACCTCCTTTGTATTTGTACGCGAGGCGTGCGACCCACATGACCGATCGGCTCCGTTCCAAAAATACGAAAACCATCAACCATGAAGCAGAGGCCACCCGAGCATAGAAATATCAAGAAAGAAAAAAAAAACAAAAAAAAACCGCACGTAAAATCTAAAAAAACGCAAACGGGCAACGAAAAAGGGGGGTGCAACACGAGGACTTCTCAGGGGGTCACCCATCCTAGTACTACTCTCGCCCAAGCACACTTAACTGCGTAGTTCTGATGGGATCCGTTGCATTTGTGCTGGTATGACCGCACCCGAAATACTATCCATGCTTATTGCTTTTATGTCTTAAAAGACGCAGAACCTCCTTTGTTTTCGTACGCGAGGCGTGGTACCCACGTGACCGATCGGCTCCGTTCCAAAAATACGAAAACCATCAACCATGAAGCGGAGGCCACCCGACCATAGAAATAGCAAGAAAAAAAAACAAAAAAACCGCGCGTAAAATCTAAAAAAACGCAAACATGCAACGAAAAAAGGGGGTGCAACACGAGGACTTACCAGGGGGTCACCCATCCTAGTACTTCCCTCGCCCAAGCACGCTTAACTGCAGAGTTCTGATGGGATCCGTTGAATTAGTGCTGGTATGATCGCACCCGAAATACTATCCATGCTTATTGCTTTTATGTCTTAAAAGACGCAGAACCTCCTTTGTTTTCGTACGCGAGGCGTGGGACCCACGTGACCGATCGGCTCCGTTCCAAAAATACGAAAACCATCAACCATGAAGCAGAGGCCACCCGAGCATAGAAATAGCAAGAAAGAAAAAAAACAAAAAAAAACCGCACGTAAAATCTAAAAAAATGCAAACGGGCAACGAAAAAGGGGTGTAAGACGAGGACTTCCCAGGGGGTCACCCATCCTAGTACTACTCTCACCCAAGCACGCTTAACTGCGTAGTTCTGATGGGATCCAGTGCATTAGTGCTGCTATGATCGCACCCGAAATACTATCCATGCTTATTTCTTTTATGTCTTAAAAGACGCACAACCTCCTTTGTTTTCGTACGCGAGGCGTGGGACCCACGTGACCGATCGGCTCCGTTCCAAAAATACGAAAACCATCAACCATGAAGCGGACGCCACCCGAGCATAGAAATAGCAAGAAAGAAAAAAAACAAAAAAAAATGCACGTAAAATCTAAAAAAACGCAAACGGGCAACGAAAAAGGGGGTGCAACACGAGGACTTCCCAAGGGGTCACCCATCCTAGTACTACTCTCGCTTAAGCACGCTTAACTGCGGAGTTCTGATGGGATCCGGTGAATTAGTGCCGGTATGATCGCAACCGAAATACTATCCATGCTTATTGCTTTTATGTCTTAAATGACACAGAACCTCCTTTGTTTTCGTACGCGAGGCGTGTTACCCATGTGACCGATCGGCTCCGTTCCAAAAATACGAAAACCATCAACCATGAAGCGGAGGCCACCCGAGCATAGAAATAGCAAGAAATAAAAAAAACAAAAAAAAATCGCACGTAAAATCTAAAAAAACGCAAACGGGCAACGAAAAAGGGGGTGCAACACGAGGACTTCCCAGGGGGTCACCCATCCTAGTACAACTCTCGCCCAAGCACGCTTAACTGCGGAGTTCTGATGGGAT
This sequence comes from Lactuca virosa, assembly GCF_052849685.1. Classification (NCBI taxonomy): domain Eukaryota; kingdom Viridiplantae; phylum Streptophyta; class Magnoliopsida; order Asterales; family Asteraceae; genus Lactuca; species Lactuca virosa. Next base: position 264,504,758 of record NC_136426.1, on the reverse strand, counting down.
CCGGTACATTAGTGCTGGTATGATCGCACCCGAAATACTATCCATGCTTATTGCTTTTATGTCTGAAAAGACGCAGAACCTTCTTTGTTTTCGTACGCGAGGCGTGGGACCCACGTGACCGATCGGCTCCGTTCCAAAAATACGAAAACCATCAACCATGAAGCGGAGGCCACCCGAGCATAGAAATAGCAAGAAAAAAAAACAAAAAAAACCGCACGTAAAATCTCAAAAAACGCAAACGGGCAACGAAAAAGGGGGGGTGCAACACGAGGACTTCCCAGGGGGTCACCCATCCTAGTACTACACGAGTACGCAGAACCTCCTTTGCTTTTATGCCCGAGCATAGACATAGTAAGAAAGAAAAAAAAACAAAAAAAAACGCACGTAAAACCTAAAAAAAACGCAAACGGGCAACGAAAAAGGGGGGTATAACACGAGGACTTACCAGGGGTCACCCATCCTAGTACTACTCTCGCCCAAGCACGCTTAACTGCAGAGTTCTGATGGGATCCGTTGAATTAGTGCTGGTATGATCGCACCCGAAATACTATCCACGCTTATTCCTTTTATGTCTTAAAAGACGCAGAACCTCCTTTGTTTTCGTACGCGGGGTGTGGGACCCACGTGACCGATCGGCTCCGTTCCAAAAATACGAAAACCATCAACCATGAAGCGGAGGCCACCCGAGCATAGAAATAGCAAGAAAGAAAAAAACAAAAAAAAAACCGCACGTAAAATCTAAAAAAACGCAAACGGGCAACGAAAAAGGGAGGTGCAACACAAGGACTTCCCAGGGGGTCACCCATCCTAGTACTACTCTCGCCCAAGCAAGCTTACCTGCGGAGTTCTGATGGGATCCGGTGCATTAGTGCTGGTATGATCGCACTCGAAATACAATCCATGCTTATTTCTTTTATGTCTTGAAAGACGCATAACCTCCTTTGTTTTCGTACGCGAGGCGTGGTACCCACGTGACCGATCGGCTCCGTTCCAAAAATACGAAAACCATCAACCATGAAACGGAGGCCACCCTAGCATAGAAATAGCAAGAAAGAAAAAAAAACAAAAAAAAACCGCACGTTAAATTTAAAAAAACGCAAACGGGCAACGAAAAAGGGGGGTGCAACACGAGGACTTCCCAGGGGTTCACCCATCCTAGTACTACTCTCGCCCAAGCACGCTTAACTTCAGAGTTCTGATGGGATCCGGTGCATTAGTGCTGGTATGATCGCACCCGAAATACTATCCATGCTTATTGTTTTTATGTCTTACAAGACGCAGAACATCCTTTGTTTTCGTACGCGAGGCGTGGGACCCACGTGAGCTATCAGCTCCGTTCCGAAAATACGAAAACTACCAACTTTGAACCGCAGGCCGCCCGATAATAGACATAGTAAGAAAGAAAAAAAACCTAAAAAAACGCAAACGGTCAACGAAAAAGGGGTGCAACACGAGGACTTCCCAGGGGGTCACCCATCCTAGTACTACACTTGCCCAAGCACGCTTAACCGCAGAGTTCTAATGGGATCCGGTGCAATAGTGCTGGTATGATCGCACCCGAAATACTATCCATGCTTATTGTTTTTATGTCTTACAAGACGCAAAACCTCCTTTGTTTTCGTACGCGAGGCGTGGGACCCACGTGAGCGATCGGCTCCGTTCCGAAAATATGAAAACCATCAACTTTGAACCGGAGGCCGCCCGAGCATAGACATAGCAAGAAAGAAAAAAAAAACAAAAAAACCGCACTTAAAACCTAAAAAAACGCAAACGGGCAACGAAAAAGGGGGTGCAACACGAGGACTTCCCAGGGGTTCACCCATCCTAGTAGTACTCTCGCCCAAGCACGCTTAACTACGGAGTTCTAATGGGATCCGGTGCATTAGTGCTGGTATGATCGCACCCGAAATACTATCCATGCTTATTGCTTTTATGTCTTGAAAGACGCAGAACCTCCTTTGTTTTCGTACGCGAGGGGTGGGACCCACGTGACCGATCGGCTCCGTTCCAAAAATACGAAAACCATCAACCATGAAGCGGAGGCCACCCGAGCATAGAAATAGCAACAAAGAAAAAAAACAAAAAAAAACCGCACGTAAAATCTAAAAAAACGCAAACGGGCAACGAAAAAGGGGGGGTGCAACACGAGGACTTCCCAGGGGGTCACCCATCCTAGTAATACTCTCGCCCAAGCACGCTTAACTGCGGAGTTCTGATGGGGTCCGGTGCATTAGTGATGTTATGATCGCACCCAAAATACTATCCTTGCTTATTGCTTTTATGTCTTGAAAGATGCAGAACCTCCTTTGTTTTCGTACGCGAGGCGTGGGACCCACGTGACCGATCGGCTCCGTTCCAAAAATATGTAAACCATCAACCATTAGCGGAGGCCACCCGAGCATAGAAATAGCAAGAAAGAAAAAAAAAACAAAAAAAAACCGCACGTAAAATTTAAAAAAACGCAAACGGGCAACAAAAAAGGGGGGTGCAATACGAGGACTTCCCAGGGGGTCACCCATCCTAGTACAACTCTCGCCCAAGCACGCTTAACTGCGGAGTTCTGATGAGATCTGGTGCATTACTGCTGGTATGATCGCACCCGAAATACTATCCATGCTTATTGCTTTTATGTCTTAAAAGACGCAGAACCTTCTTTGTATTCGTACGCGAGGCGTGGGACCCACGTGACCGATCGGCTCCGTTTCAAAAATACGAAATCCATCAACCATGAAGCGGAGGCCACCCGAGCATAGAAATATAAAGAAAGAAAAAAAACAAAAAAAACCGCACGTAAAATCTAAAAAAACGCAAACGGGCAACGAAAAAGGGGGGTAACACACGAGGACTTCCCAGGGGGAACCCATCCTAGTACTACTATCGCCGAAGCACGCTTAACTGTGGAGTTCTGATGGGATCCGGTGCATTAGTGCTGGTATGACCGCACCCGAAATACTATCCATGCTTATTGCTTTTATGCTTAAAAGACACAGAACCTCCTTTGTTTTCGTACGCGAGGCGTGGGACCCACGTCACCGATCGGCTCCGTTCCAAAAATACGAAAACCATGAACCATGAAGCGGAGGCCACCCGAGCATAGAAATAGCAAGAAAGAAAAAAAAACAAAAAAACCGCACGTAAAATCTAAAAAAACGCAAACGGCCAACGAAAAAGGGGGGTGCAACACGAGGACTTCCCAGGGGAAAACCCATCCTAGTACTACTCTCGCCCAAGCACGCTTACCTGCGGAGTTCTGATGGGATCCGGTGCATTAGTGCTGGTATGATCGCACCAGAAATACAATCCATGCTTATTGCTTTTATGTCTTGATAGACGCATAACCTCCTTTGTTTTCGTACGCGAGGCGTGGTACCCACGTGACCGATCGGCTCCGTTCCAAAAATACGAAAACCATCAACCATGAAACGGAGGCCACCCTAGCATAGAAATAGCAAGAAAGAAAAAAAAACAAAAAAAAACCGCACGTAAAATTTAAAAAAACGCAAACGGGCAACGAAAAAGGGGGTGCAACACGAGGACTTCCCACGGGTCACCCATCCTAGTACTACTCTCGCCCAAGCACGCTTAACTTCGGAGTTCTGATGGGATCCGGTGCATTAGTGCTGGTATGATCGCACCCGAAATACTATCCATGCTTATTGTTTTTATGTCTTACAAGACGCAGAAAATCCTTTGTTTTCGTACGCGAGGCGTGGGACCCACGTGAGCTATCAGCTCCGTTCCGAAAATACGAAAACCATCAACTTTGAACCGCAGGCCGCCCGAGCATAGACATAGTAAGAAAGAAAAAAAAAACCTAAAAAAACGCAAACGGTCAACGAAAAAGGGGTGCAATACGAGGACTTCCCAGGGGGTCACCCATCCTAGTACTACACTCGCCCAAGCACGCTTAACCGCATAGTTCTAATGGGATCCGGTGCAATAGTGCTGGTATGATCGCACCCGAAATACTATCCATGCTTATTGTTTTTATGTCTTACAAGACGCAAAACCTCATTTGTTTTCGTACGCGAGGCGTGGGACCCACGTGAGCGATCGGCTCCGTTCCGAAAATATGAAAACCATCAACTTTGAACCGGAGGCCGCCCGAGCATAGACATAGCAAGAAAGAAAAAAAACAAAAAAAACCGCACTTAAAACCTAAAAAAACGCAAACGGGCAACGAAAAAGGGGGTGCAACACGAGGACTTCCCAGGGGTTCACCCATCCTAGTAGTACTCTCGCCCAAGCACGCTTAACTGCGGAGTTCTGATGGGATCCGGTGCATTAGTGCTGGTATGATCGCACCCGAAATACTATCCATGCTTATTGCTTTTATGTCTTGAAAGACGCAGAACCTCCTTTGTTTTCGTACGCGAGGGGTGGGACCCACGTGACCGATCGGCTCCGTTTCAAAAATACGAAAACCATCAACCATGAAGCGGAGGCCACCCGAGCATAGAAATAGCAACAAAGAAAAAAAAAAACCGCACGTAAAATCTAAAAAAACGCAAACGGGCAACGAAAAAGAGGGGGTGCAACACGAGGACTTCCCAGGGGGTCACCCATCCTAGTAATACTCTCGCCCAAGCACGCTTAACTGCGGAGTTCTGATGGGATCCGGTGCATTAGTGCTGTTATGATCGCACCCAAAATACTATCCTTGCTTATTGCTTTTATGTCTTGAAAGATGCAGAACCTCCTTTGTTTTCGTACGCGAGGCGTGGGACCCACGTGACCGATCGGCTCCGTTCCAAAAATATGTAAACCATCAACCATGAAGCGGAGGCCACCCGAGCATAGAAATAGCAAGAAAGAAAAAAAAACAAAAAAAAACCGCACGTAAAATTTAAAAAAAAAAAGCAAACGGGCAACAAAAAAGGGGGGGTGCAACACGAGGACTTCCCAGGGGGTCACCCATCCTAGTACAACTCTCGATCAAGCACGCTTAACTGCGGAGTTCTGATAAGATCTGGTGCATTACTGCTGGTATGATCGCACCCGGAATACTATCCATGCTTATTGCTTTTATGTCTTAAAAGACGCAGAACCTTCTTCGTATTTGTACGCGAGGCGTGGACCCACGTGACCGATCGGCTCCGTTTCAAAAATACGAAAATCATCAACCATGAAGCGGAGGCCACCCGAGCATAGAAATATAAAGAAAGAAAAAAAAACAAAAAAAACCGCACGTAAAATCTAAAAAAACGCAAACGGGCAACGAAAAAGGGGGGTAACACACGAGGACTTCCCAGGGGGAAACCCATCCTAGTACTACTATCGCCCAAGCACGCTTAACTGCGGAGTTCTGATGGGATCCGGTGCATTAGTGCTGGTATGACCGCACCCGAAATACTATCCATGCTTAATGCTTTTATGTCTTAAAAGACACAGAACCTCCTTTGTTTTCGTACGCGAGGCGTGGGACCCACGTCACCGATCGGCACCGTTCCAAAAATACGAAAACCATGAACCATGAAGCGGAGGCCACCCGAGCATAGAAATAGCAAGAAAGAAAAAAAAAACAAGAAAACCGCACGTAAAATCTAAAAAAACGCAAACGGGCAACGAAAAAGGAGGTGCAACACGAGGACTTCCCAGGGGGTCACCCATCCTAGTACTACTCTCGCCAAAGCACGCTTAACTGCGGAGTTCTGATGGGATCCGGTGCATTAGTGCTGGTATGACCGCACCCGAAATACTATCCATGCTTATTGCTTTTATGTCTTAAAAGACGCAGAACCTCCTTTGTTTTCGTACGCGAGGCGTGAGACCCACGTGACCGATCGGCTCCGTTTACGACAACCATCAACTATGAAACGGATGCCACCCGAGCATAGAAATAGCAAGAAAGAAAAAAAAACAAAAAAAAACCGCACGTAAAATCTAAAAAAACGCAAACGGGCAAAGAAAAAGGGGGGTGCAACACGAGGACTTCCCAGGGGGTCACCAATCCTAGTACTACTCTCGCCCCAGCACGCTTAACTGCGGAGTTCTGATGGGATCCGGTGCATTAGTGCTGGTATGATCGCACCCGAAATACTATCCATGCTTATTGCTTTTATGTCTTAAAAGACGCAGAACCTCCTTTGTTTTCGTACGCGAGGCGTGGGACCCACGTGACCGATCGGCTCCGTTCCAAAAATACGAAAACCATCAACTTTTACGCGAGGCCACCCGAGCATAGAAATAGCAAGAAAGAAAAAAAAACAAAAAAAAAACCGCACGTAAAATCTAAAAAAACACAAACTGGCAACGAAAAGGGGGGGGGTGCAACACGAGGACTTCCCAGGGGGTCACCCATCCTAATACTACTCTCGCCCAAGCACGTTTAACTGCGGACTTCTGATGGGATCCGATGCATTAGTGCTGGTATGATCGCACCCGAAATACTATCCATGCTTATTGCTTTTATATCTTAAAAGACGCAGAACCTCCTTTGTTTTCGTACGCGAGGCGTGGGACCCACGTGACCGATCGGCTCCGTTCCAAAAATACGAAAACCATCAACCATGAAGCGGAGGCGACCCGAGCATAGAAATAGCAAGAAAGAAAAAAAAAACAAAAAAAACCGCACGTAAAATCTAAAAAAACGCAAACGGGCAACGAAAAAGGGGGGTGCAACACGAGGACTTCCCAGGGGGTCAGCCATCCTAGTACTACTCTCGCCCAAGCACGCTTAACTGCGGAGTTCTGATGGGATCCGGTGCATTAGTGCTGGTATGATCGCACACAAAATACTATCCATGCTTATTGCTTTTATATCTTAAAAGACGCAGAACCTCCTTTGTTTTCTTACGCGAGGCGTGGAACCCACGTGACCGATCGGCTCCGTTCCAAAAATACGAAAACCATCAACCATGAAGCGGAGGCCACCCGAGCATAGCAATAGCAAGAAAGAAAAAAAAAACAAAAAAAAAACCGCACGTAAAATCTAAAAAAACGCAAACGGGCAACGAAAAAGGGGGGTGCAACACAAGGACTTCCGAGGGGGTAACCCATCCTAGTACTACTCTCGCCCAAGCACGCTTAACTGCGGAGTTCTGATGGGATCCGGTGCATTACTGCTGGTATGATCGCACCCGAAGTACTATCCATGCTTATTGCTTTTATGTCTTAAAAGACGCAGAACCTCCTTTGTTTTCGTACGCGAGACGTGGGACCCACGTGACCGCTCGGCTCCGTTCCAAAAATACGAAAACCATCAACCATGAAGCGGAGGCCACCCGAGCATAGAAATAGCAAGAAAGAAAAAAACACAAAAAAAAACCGCACGTAAAATTTAAAAAAACGCAAACGGGCAACGAAAAAGTAAGGTGCAACACGAGGACTTCCGAGGGGGTCATCCATCCTAGTACTACTCTCGCCCAAGCACGCTTAACTGCGGAGTTCTGATGGGATCCGGTGCATTACTGCTGGTATGATCGCACCCGAAATACTATCCATGCTTATTGCTTTTATGTCTTAAAAGACGCAGAACCTTCTTTGTATTCGTACGCGAGGCGTGGGACCCACGTGACCGATCGGCTCCGTTTCAAAAATACGAAAACCATCAACCACGAAGCGGAGGCCACCCGAGCATAGAAATATCAAGAAAGAAAAAAAAACAAAAAAAAACCGCACGTAAAATCTAAAAAAACGCAAACGGGCAACGAAAAAGGGGGGTGCAACACGAGGACTTCCCAGGGGAAAACCCATCCTAGTACTACTCTCGCCCAAGCACGCTTAACTGCGGAGTTCTGATGGGATCCGGTGCATTAGTGCTGGTATGACCGCACCCGAAATACTATCCATGCTTATTGCTTTTATGTCTTAAAAGACGCAGAACCTCCTTTGTTTTCGTACGCAAGGCGTGGGACCCACGAGACCGATCGGCTCCGTTCCAAAAATATGAAAACCATCAACCATGAAGCGGAGGCCACCCGAGCATAGAAATAGCAAGAAAGAAAAAAAAACAAAAAAAAGCACGTAAAATCTAAAAAAACGCAACGGGCAACGAAAAAAGGGGTGCAACACGAGGACTTCCCAGGGGGTCACCCATCCTAGTACTACTCTCGCCCAAGCACGCTTAACTGCGGAGTTCTGATGGGATGTGGTGCATTAGTGCCGGTATGATCGCACCTGAAATACTATCCATGCTTATTGCTTTTATGTCTTAAAAGACGCAGAACCTCCTTTGTTTTCGTACGCGAGGCGTGGGACCCACGTGACCGATCGGCTCCGTTTACGACAACCATCAACCATGAAACGGATGCCACCCGAGCATAGAAATAGCAAGAAAGAAAAAAAAAACAAAAAAAAAACCGCACGTAAAATCTAAAAAAACGCAAACGGGCAAAGAAAAAAGGGGGTGCAACACGAAGACTTCCCAGGGGGTCACCAATCCTAGTACTACTCTCGCCCCAGCACGCTTAACTGCGGAGTTCTGATGGGATCCGGTGCATTAGTGCTGTTATGATCGCACCCAAAATACTATCCTTGCTTATTGCTTTTATGTCTTGAAAGATGCAGAACCTCCTTTGTTTTCGTACGCGAGGCGTGGGACCCACGTGACCGATCGGCTCCGTTCCAAAAATATGTAAACCATCAACCATGAAGCGGAGGCCACCCGAGCATAGAAATAGCAAGAAAGAAAAAAAAACAAAAAAAAACCGCACGTAAAATTTAAAAAAAAAAAAGCAAACGGGCAACAAAAAAGGGGGGGTGCAACACGAGGACTTCCCAGGGGGTCACCCATCCTAGTACAACTCTCGATCAAGCACGCTTAACTGCGGAGTTCTGATGAGATCTGGTGCATTACTGCTGGTATGATCGCACCCGGAATACTATCCATGCTTATTGCTTTTATGTCTTAAAAGACGCAGAACCTTCTTCGTATTTGTACGCGAGGCGTGGACCCACGTGACCGATCGGCTCCGTTTCAAAAATACGAAAATCATCAACCATGAAGCGGAGGCCACCCGAGCATAGAAATATAAAGAAAGAAAAAAAAACAAAAAAAACCGCACGTAAAATCTAAAAAAACGCAAACGGGCAACGAAAAAGGGGGGTAACACACGAGGACTTCCCAGGGGGAAACCCATCCTAGTACTACTATCGCCCAAGCACGCTTAACTGCGGAGTTCTGATGGGATCCGGTGCATTAGTGCTGGTATGACCGCACCCGAAATACTATCCATGCTTATTGCTTTTATGTCTTAAAAGACACAGAACCTCCTTTGTTTTCGTACGCGAGGCGTGGGACCCACGTCACCGATCGGCACCGTTCCAAAAATACGAAAACCATGAACCATGAAGCGGAGGCCACCCGAGCATAGAAATAGCAAGAAAGAAAAAAAAAACAAGAAAACCGCACGTAAAATCTAAAAAAACGCAAACGGGCAACGAAAAAGGGGGTGCAACACGAGGACTTCCCAGGGGGTCACCCATCCTAGTACTACTCTCGCCAAAGCACGCTTAACTGCGGAGTTCTGATGGGATCCGGTGCATTAGTGCTGGTATGACCGCACCCGAAATACTATCCATGCTTATTGCTTTTATGTCTTAAAAGACGCAGAACCTCCTTTGTTTTCGTACGCGAGGCGTGAGACCCACGTGACCGATCGGCTCCGTTTACGACAACCATCAACTATGAAACGGATGCCACCCGAGCATAGAAATAGCAAGAAAGAAAAAAAAAACAAAAAAAAACCGCACGTAAAATCTAAAAAAACGCAAACGGGCAAAGAAAAAGGGGGGTGCAACACGAGGACTTCCCAGGGGGTCACCAATCCTAGTACTACTCTCGCCCCAGCACGCTTAACTGCGGAGTTCTGATGGGATCCGGTGCATTAGTGCTGGTATGATCGCACCCAAAATACTATCCATGCTTATTGCTTTTATGTCTTAAAAGACGCAGAACCTCCTTTGTTTTCGTACGCGAGGCGTGGGACCCACGTGACCGATCGGCTCCGTTCCAAAAATACGAAAACCATCAACTTTTACGCGAGGCCACCCGAGCATAGAAATAGCAAGAAAGAAAAAAAAACAAAAAAAAACCGCACGTAAAATCTAAAAAAACACAAACTGGCAACGAAAAGGGGGGGGGTGCAACACGAGGACTTCCCAGGGGGTCACCCATCCTAATACTACTCTCGCCCAAGCACGTTTAACTGCGGACTTCTGATGGGATCCGATGCATTAGTGCTGGTATGATCGCACCCGAAATACTATCCATGCTTATTGCTTTTATATCTTAAAAGACGCAGAACCTCCTTTGTTTTCGTACGCGAGGCGTGGGACCCACGTGACCGATCGGCTCCGTTCCAAAAATACGAAAACCATCAACCATGAAGCGGAGGCGACCCGAGCATAGAAATAGCAAGAAAGAAAAAAAAAACAAAAAAAACCGCACGTAAAATCTAAAAAAACGCAAACGGGCAACGAAAAAGGGGGGTGCAACACGAGGACTTCCCAGGGGGTCAGCCATCCTAGTACTACTCTCGCCCAAGCACGCTTAACTGCGGAGTTCTGATGGGATCCGGTGCATTAGTGCTGGTATGATCGCACACAAAATACTATCCATGCTTATTGCTTTTATATCTTAAAAGACGCAGAACCTCCTTTGTTTTCTTACGCGAGGCGTGGAACCCACGTGACCGATCGGCTCCGTTCCAAAAATACGAAAACCATCAACCATGAAGCGGAGGCCACCCGAGCATAGCAATAGCAAGAAAGAAAAAAAAAACAAAAAAAAAACCGCACGTAAAATCTAAAAAAACGCAAACGGGCAACGAAAAAGGGGGGTGCAACACAAGGACTTCCGAGGGGGTAACCCATCCTAGTACTACTTTCGCCCAAGCACGCTTAACTGCGGAGTTCTGATGGGATCCGGTGCATTACTGCTAGTATGATCGCACCCGAAGTACTATCCATGCTTATTGCTTTTATGTCTTAAAAGACGCAGAACCTCCTTTGTTTTCGTACGCGAGACGTGGGACCCACGTGACCGCTCGGCTCCGTTCCAAAAATACGAAAACCATCAACCATGAAGCGGAGGCCACCCGAGCATAGAAATAGCAAGAAAGAAAAAAACACAAAAAAAAACCGCACGTAAAATTTAAAAAAACGCAAACGGGCAACGAAAAAGTAAAGTGCAACACGAGGACTTCCCAGGGGGTCATCCATCCTAGTACTACTCTCGCCCAAGCACGCTTAACTGCGGAGTTCTGATGGGATCCGGTGCATTACTGCTGGTATGATCGCACCCGAAATACTATCCATGCTTATTGCTTTTATGTCTTAAAAGACGCAGAACCTTCTTTGTATTCGTACGCGAGGCGTGGGACCCACGTGACCGATCGGCTCCGTTTCAAAAATACGAAAACCATCAACCACGAAGCGGAGGCCACCCGAGCATAGAAATATCAAGAAAGAAAAAAAAACAAAAAAAAACCGCACGTAAAATCTAAAAAAACGCAAACGGGCAACGAAAAAGGGGGGTGCAACACGAGGACTTCCCAGGGGAAAACCCATCCTAGTACTACTCTCGCCCAAGCACGCTTAACTGCGGAGTTCTGATGGGATCCGGTGCATTAGTGCTGGTATGACCGCACCCGAAATACTATCCATGCTTATTGCTTTTATGTCTTAAAAGACGCAGAACCTCCTTTGTTTTCGTACGCAAGGCGTGGGACCCACGAGACCGATCGGCTCCGTTCCAAAAATATGAAAACCATCAACCATGAAGCGGAGGCCACCCGAGCATAGAAATAGCAAGAAAGAAAAAAAAACAAAAAAAAGCACGTAAAATCTAAAAAAACGCAACGGGCAACGAAAAAAGGGGTGCAACACGAGGACTTCCCAGGGGGTCACCCATCCTAGTACTACTCTCGCCCAAGCACGCTTAACTGCGGAGTTCTGATGGGATCTGGTGCATTAGTGCCGGTATGATCGCACCTGAAATACTATCCATGCTTATTGCTTTTATGTCTTAAAAGACGCAGAACCTCCTTTGTTTTCGTACGCGAGGCGTGGGACCCACGTGACCGATCGGCTCCGTTTACGACAACCATCAACCATGAAACGGATGCCACCCGAGCATAGAAATAGCAAGAAAGAAAAAAAAACAAAAAAAAAACCGCACGTAAAATCTAAAAAAACGCAAACGGGCAAAGAAAAAAGGGGGTGCAACACGAAGACTTCCCAGGGGGTCACCAATCCTAGTACTACTCTCGCCCCAGCACGCTTAACTGCGGAGTTCTGATGGGATCCGGTGCATTAGTGCTGGTATGATCGCACCCAAAATACTATCCATGCTTATTGCTTTTATGTCTTAAAAGACGCAGAACCTCCTTTGTTTTCGTACGCGAGGCGTGGGACCCACGTGACCGATCGGCTCCGTTCCAAAAATACGAAAACCATCAACTTTTACGCGAGGCCACCCGAGCATAGAAATAGCAAGAAAGAAAAAAAAACAAAAAAAAACCGCACGTAAAATCTAAAAAAACGCAAACTGGCAACGAAAAGGGGGGGGTGCAACACGAGGACTTCCCAGGGGGTCACCCATCCTAATACTACTCTCGCCCAAGCACGTTTAACTGCGGAGTTCTGATGGGATCCGATGCATTAATGCTGGTATGATCGCACCCGAAATACTATCCATGCTTATTGCTTTTATGTCTTAAAAGACGCAGAACCTCCTTTGTTTTCGTACGCGAGGCGTGGGACCCACGTGACCGATCGGCTCCGTTCCAAAAATACGAAAACCATCAACCATGAAGCGGAGGCCACCCGAGCATAGAAATAGCAAGAAAGAAAAAAAACAAAAAAACCGCACGTAAAATCTAAAAAAACGCAAACGGGCAACGAAAAAGGGGGGTGCAACACGAGGACTTCCCAGGGGGTCAGCCATCCTAGTACTACTCTCGCCCAAGCACGCTTAACTGTGGAGTTCTGATGGGATCCGGTGCATTAGTGCTGGTATGATCGCACACAAAATACTATCCATGCTTATTGCTTTTATATCTTAAAAGACGCAGAACCTCCTTTGTTTTCTTACGCGAGGCGTGGAACCCACGTGACCGATCGGCTCCGTTCCAAAAATACGAAAACCATCAACCATGAAGCGGAGGCCACCCGAGCATAGAAATAGCAAGAAAGAAAAAAAAACAAAAAAAAACCGCACGTAAAATCTAAAAAAACGCAAACGGGCAACGAAAAAGGGGGGTGCAACACAAGGACTTCCAAGGGGGTCACCCATCCTAGTACTACTCTCGCCCAAGCACGCTTAACTGCGGAGTTCTGATGGGATCCGATGCATTACTGCTGGTATGATCGCACCCGAAGTACTATCCATGCTTATTGCTTTTATGTCTTAAAAGACGCAGAACCTCCTTTGTTTTCGTACGCGAGACGTGGGATCCACGTGACCGCTCGGCTCCGTTCCAAAAATACGAAAACCATCAACCATGAAGCGGAGGCCACCCGAGCATAGAAATAGCAAGAAAGAAAAAAACACAAAAAAAACCCCACGTAAAATTTATAAAAACGCAAACGGGCAACGAAAAAGTAAGGTGCAACACGAGGACTTCCCAGGGGGTCACCCATCCTAGTACTACTCTCGCCCAAGCACGCTTAACTGCGGAGTTCTGATGGGATCCGGTGCATTACTGCTGGTATGATCGCACCCGAAATACTATCCATGCTTATTGCTTTTATGTCTTAAAAGACGCAGAACCTTCTTTGTATTCGTACGCGAGGCGTGGGACCCACGTGACCGATCGGCTCCGTTTCAAAAATACGAAAACCATCAACCACGAAGCGGAGGCCACCCGAGCATAGAAATATCAAGAAAGAAAAAAAAATAAAAAAAAAACCGCACGTAAAATCTAAAAAAACGCAAACGGGCAACGAAAAATGGCGGTGCAACACGAGGACTTCCCAGGGGAAAACCCATCCTAGTACTACTCTCGCCCAAGCACGCTTAACTGCGGAGTTCTGATGGGATCCGGTGCATTAGTGCTGGTATGACCGCACCCGAAATACTATTCATGCTTATTGCTTTTATGTCTTAAAAGACGCAGAACCTCCTTTGTTTTCGTACGCGAGGCGTTGGACCCACGAGACCGATCGGCTCCGTTCCAAAAATATGAAAACCATCAACCATGAAGCGGAGGCCACCCGAGCATAGAAATAGCAAGAAAGAAAAAAAACAAAAAAAAAGCACGTAAAATCTAAAAAAACGCAACGGGCAACGAAAAAAGGGGTGCAACACGAGGACTTCCCAGGGGGTCACCCATCCTAGTACTACTCTCGCCCAAGCACGCTTAACTGCGGAGTTCTGATGCGATCCGGTGCATTAGTGCCGGTATGATCGCACCTGAAATACTATCCATGCTTATTGCTTTTATGTCTTAAAAGACGCAGAACCTCCTTTGTTTTCGTACGCGAGGCGTGGGACCCACGTGACCGATCGGCTCCGTTTACGACAACCATCAACCATGAAACGGATGCCACCCGAGCATAGAAATAGCAAGAAAGAAAAAAAAAACAAAAAAAAACCGCACGTAAAATCTAAAAAAACGCAAACGGGCAAAGAAAAAGGGGGGTGCAACACGAGGACTTCCCAGGGGGTCACCAATCCTAGTACTACTCTCGCCCCAGCACGCTTAACTGCGGAGTTCTGATGGGATCCGGTGCATTAGTGCTGGTATGATCGCACCCAAAATACTATCCATGCTTATTGCTTTTATGTCTTAAAAGACGCAGAACCTCCTTTGTTTTCGTACGCGAGGCGTGGGACCCACGTGACCGATCGGCTCCGTTCCAAAAATACGAAAACCATCAACTTTTACGCGAGGCCACCCGAGTATAGAAATAGCAAGAAAGAAAAAAAACAAAAAAAAAACCGCACGTAAAATCTGAAAAAACGCAAACTGGCAACGAAAAGGGGGGGGGGTGCAACACGAGGACTTCCCAGGGGGTCACCCATCCTAATACTACTCTCGCCAAGCACGTTTAACTGCGGAGTTCTGATGGGATCCGATGCATTAATGCTGGTATGATCGCACCCGAAATACTATCCATGCTTATTGCTTTTATGTCTTAAAAGACGCAGAACCTCCTTTGTTTTCGTACGCGAGGCGTGGGACCCACGTGACCGATCGGCTCCGTTCCAAAAATACGAAAACCATCAACCATGAAGCGGAGGCCACCCGAGCATACAAACAGCAAGAAAGAAAAAAAACAAAAAAAAAACCGCACGTAAAATCTAAAAAAACGCAAACGGGCAAACGAAAAAGGGGGGTGCAACACGAGGACTTCCCAGGGGGTCACCCATCCTAGTACTACTCTCGCCCAAGCACGCTTAACTGCGGAGTTCTGATGGGATCCGGTGCATTAGTGCTGGTATGATCGCACCCGCAATACTATCCACGCTTATTGCTTTTATGTCTTAAAAGACGCAGAACCTCCTTTGTTTTCGTACGCGAGGCGTGGGACCCACGTGACCGATCGGCTCCGTTCCAAAAATACGAAAACCATCAACTTTTACGCGAGGCCACCCGAGTATAGAAATAGCAAGAAAGAAAAAAAAACAAAAAAAACCGCACGTAAAATCTAAAAAAACGCAAACGGGCAACGAAAAAGGGGGGTGCAACACGAGGACTTCCCAGGGGGTCAGCCATCCTAGCACTACTCTCGCCCAAGCACGCTTAACTGCGGAGTTCTGATGGGATCCGGTGCATTAGTGCTGGTATGATCGCACCCGAAATACTATCCACGCTTATTGCTTTTCTGTCTTAAAAGACGCAGAACCTCCTTTGTTTTCGTACGCGAGGCGTGGGACCCACGTGACCGATCGGCTCCGTTCCAAAAATACGAAAACCATGAACCATGAAGCGGAGGCCACCCGAGCATAGAAATAGCAAGAAAGAAGAAAAAACAAAAAAAAAACCGCACGTAAAATCTAAAAAAACGCAAACGGGCAAACGAAAAAGGGGGGTGCAACACGAGGACTTCGCAGGGGGTCACCCATCCTAGTACTACTCTCGCCCAAACACGCTTAACTGCGGAGTTCTGATGGGATCCGGTGCATTAGTGCTGGTATGATCGCACCCGAAATACTATCCATGCTTATTGCTTTTATGTCTTAAAAGACGCAGAACCTCCTTTGTTTTCGTATGCGAGGCGTGGGACCCACGTGACCGATCGGCTCCGTTCCAAAAATACGAAAACCATGAACCATGAAGCGGAGGCCACCCGAGCCTAGAAATAGCAAGAAAGAAAAAAAAACAAAAAAAAAACCGCACGTAAAATCTAAAAAAACGCAAACGGGCAAACGAAAAAGGGGGGTGCAACACGAGGACTTCCCAGGGGGTCACCCATCCTAGTACTACTTTCGCCCAAGCACGCTTAACTGCGGAGTTCTGATGGGATCCGGTGCATTAGTGCTGGTATGATCGCACCCGAAATACTATCCATGCTTATTGCTTTTATGTCTTAAAAGACGCAGAACCTCCTTTGTTTTCGTACGCGAGGCGTGGGACCCACGTGACCAATCGTCTCCGTTCCAAAAATACGAAAACCATTAACCATGAAACGGATGCCACCCGAGCATAGAAATAGCAAGAAAGAAAAAAAACAAAAAAAAAACCGCACGTAAAATCTAAAAAAACGCAAACGGGCAACGAAAAAGGGGGGTGCAACACGAGGACTTCCCAGGGCGTCACCCATCCTAGTACTACTCTCGCCCAAGCACGCTTAACTGCGGAGTTCTGATGGGATCCGGTGCATTAGTGCTGGTATGATCGCACCCGAAATACTATCCACGCTTATTGCTTTTCTGTCTTAAAAGACGCAGAACCTCCTTTGTTTTCGTACGCGAGGCGTGGGACCCACGTGACCGATCGGCTCCGTTCCAAAAATACGAAAACCATGAACCATGAAGCGGAGGCCACCCGAGCATAGAAATAGCAAGAAAGAAGAAAAAACAAAAAAAAAACCGCACGTAAAATCTAAAAAAACGCAAACGGGCAAACGAAAAAGGGGGGTGCAACACGAGGACTTCGCAGGGGGTCACCCATCCTAGTACTACTCTCGCCCAAACACGCTTAACTGCGGAGTTCTGATGGGATCCGGTGCATTAGTGCTGGTATGATCGCACCCGAAATACTATCCATTCTTATTGCTTTTATGTCTTAAAAGACGCAGAACCTCCTTTGTTTTCGTATGCGAGGCGTGGGACCCACGTGACCGATCGGCTCCGTTCCAAAAATACGAAAACCATGAACCATGAAGCGGAGGCCACCCGAGCATACAAATAGCAAGAAAGAAAAAAAAAACAAAAAAAAAACCGCACGTAAAATCTAAAAAAACGCAAACGGGCAACGAAAAAGGGGGATGCAACACGAGGACTTCCCAGGGGGTCACCCATCCTAGTACTACTCTCGCCCAAGCACGCTTAACTGCGGAGTTCTGATGGGATCCGGTGCATTAGTGCTGGTATGATCGCACCAGAAATACTATCCATGCTAATTGCTTTTATGTCTTAAAAGACGCAGAACCTCCTTTGTTTTCGTACGCGAGGCGTGGGACCCACGTGACCGATCGGCTCCGTTCCAAAAATACGAAAACCATCAACCATGAAGCGGAGGCCACCCGAGCATAGAAATAGAAAGAAAGAAAAAAAAACAAAAAAAAAACCGCACGTAAAATCTAAAAAAACGCAAACGGGCAACGAAAAAGGGGGGTGCAACACGAGGACTTCCCAGGGGGTCACCCATCCTAGTACTACTCTCGCCCAAGCCCGCTTAACTGCAGAGTTCTGATGGGATCCGGTGCATTAGTGCTGGTATGATCGCACCCGAAATACTATCCATGCTTATTGCTTTTATGTCTTAAAAGACGCAGAACCACCTTTGTTTTCGTTCGCGAGGCGTGGGACCCACGTGACCGATCGTCTCCGTTCCAAAAATACGAAAACAATTAACCATGAAACGGATGCCACCCGAGCATAGAAATAGCAAGAAAGAAAAAAAAACAAAAAAAAAACCGCACGTAAAATCTAAAAAAACGCAAACGGGCAACGAAAAAGGGGGGTGCAACACGAGGACTTCCCAGGGCGTCACCCATCCTAGTACTACTCTCGCCCAAGCACGCTTAACTGCGGAGTTCTGATGGGATCCGGTGTATTAGTGCTGGTATGATCGCACCCGAAATACTATCCACGCTTATTGCTTTTCTGTCTTAAAAGACGCAGAACCTCCTTTGTTTTCGTACGCGAGGCGTGGGACCCACGTGACCGATCGGCTCCGTTCCAAAAATACGAAAACCATGAACCATGAAGCGGAGGCCACCCGAGCATAGAAATAGCAAGAAAGAAAAAAAACAAAAAAAAAACCGCACGTAAAATCTAAAAAAACGCAAACGGGCAATCGAAAAAGGGGGGTGCAACACGAGGACTTCGCAGGGGGTCACCCATCCTAGTACTACTCTCGCCCAAACACGCTTAACTGCGGAGTTCTGATGGGATCTGGTGCATTAGTGCTGGTATGATCGCACCCGAAATACTATCCATTCTTATTGCTTTTATGTCTTAAAAGACGCAGAACCTCCTTTGTTTTCGTATGCGAGGCGTGGGACCCACGTGACCGATCGGCTCCGTTCCAAAAATACGAAAACCATGAACCATGAAGCGGAGGCCAACCGAGCCTAGAAATAGCAAGAAAGAAAAAAAAACAAAAAAAAACCGCACGTAAAATCTAAAAAAACGCAAACGGGCAACGAAAAAGGGGGGTGCAACACGAGGACTTCCCAGGGGGGTCACCCATCCTAGTACTACACTCGCCCAAGCACGCTTAACTGCGGAGTTCTGATGGGATCCGGTGCATTAGTGTTGGTATGATCGCACCAGAAATACTATCCATGCTTATTGCTTTTATTTCTTAAAAGACGCAGAACCTCCTTTGTTTTCGTACGCGAGGCGTGGGACCCACGTGACCGATCGACTCCGTTCCAAAAATACGAAAACCATCAACCATGAACCGGAGGCCACCCGAGCATAGAAATAGCAAGAAAGAAAAAAAAAACAAAAAAAAAACCGCACGTAAAATCTAAAAAAACGCAAACGGGCAACGAAAAAGGAGGTGCAACACGAGGACTTCCCAGGGGGTCACCCATCCTAGTACTACTCTCGCCCAAGCACGCTTAACTGCGGAGTTCTGATGGGATCCGGTGCATTAGTGCTGGTATGATCGCACCCGAAATACTATCCATGCTTATTGCTTTTATGTCTTAAAAGACGCAGAACCTCCTTTGTTTTCGTACGCGAGGCGTAGGACCCACGTGTCCGATCGGCTCCGTTCCAAAAATACGAAAACCATAAACCATGAAGCGGAGGCCACCCGAGCATAGAAATAGCAAGAAAGAAAAAAAACAAAAAAAAAACAAAACGTAAAATCTAAAAAAACGCAAACGGGCAAACGAAAAAGGGGGGTGCAACACGAGGACTTCCAAGGGGGTCACCCATCCTAGTACTACTCTCGCCCAAGCACGCTTAACTGCGGAGTTCTGATGGGATCCGGTGCATTAGTGCTGGTATGATCGCACCCGAAATACTATCCATGCTTATTGCTTTTATGTCTTAAAAGACGCAGAACCTCCTTTGTTTTCGTACGCGAGGCGTGGGACCCACGTGACCGATCGGCTCCGTTCCAAAAATACGAAAACCATCAACCATGAAGCGGAGGCCACCCGAGCATAGAAATAGAAAGAAAGAAAAAAAAACAAAAAAAAACCGCACGTAAAATCTAAAAAAACGCAAACGGGCAACGAAAAAGGGGGGTGCAACACGAGGACTTCCCAGGGGGTCACCCATCCTAGTACTACTCTCGCCCAAGCACGCTTAACTGCGGAGTTCTGATGGGATCCGGTGCATTAGTGCTGGTATGATCGCACCCGAAATACTATCCATGCTTATTGCTTTTATGTCTTAAAAGACGCAGAACCTCCTTTGTTTTCGTACGCGAGGCGTGGGACCCACGTGACCGATCGGCTCCGTTCCAAAAATACGAAAACCATGAACCATGAAGCGGAGACCACCCGAGCATAGAAATAGCAAGAAAGAAAAAAAAAACAAAAAAAAAACCGCACGTAAAATCTAAAAAAACGCAAACGGGCAAACGAAAAAGGGGGGTGCAACACGAGGACTTCCCAGGGGGTCACCCATCCTAGTACTACTCTCGCCCAGGCACGCTTAACTGCGGAGTTCTGATGGGATCCGGTGCATTAGTGCTGGTATGATCGCACCCGAAATACTATCCATGCTTATTGCTTTTATGTCTTAAAAGACGCAGAACCTCCTTTGTTTTCGTACGCGAGGCGTGGGACCCACGTGACCAATCGTCTCCGTTCCAAAAATACGAAAACCATTAACCATGAAACGGATGCCACCCGAGCATAGAAATAGCAAGAAAGAAAAAAAAACAAAAAAAAACCGCACGTAAAATCTAAAAAAACGCAAACGGGCAACGAAAAAGGGGGGTGCAACACGAGGACTTCCCAGGGCGTCACCCATCCTAGTACTACTCTCGCCCAAGCACGCTTAACTGCGGAGTTCTGATGGGATCCGGTGCATTAGTGCTGGTATGATCGCACCCGAAATACTATCCACGCTTATTGCTTTTCTGTCTTAAAAGACGCAGAACCTCCTTTGTTTTCGTACGCGAGGCGTGGGACCCACGTGACCGATCGGCTCCGTTCCAAAAATACGAAAACCATGAACCATGAAGCGGAGGCCACCCGAGCATAGAAATAGCAAGAAAGAAGAAAAAACAAAAAAAAAACCGCACGTAAAATCTAAAAAAACGCAAACGGGCAAACGAAAAAGGGGGGGTGCAACACGAGGACTTCGCAGGGGGTCACCCATCCTAGTACTACTCTCGCCCAAACACGCTTAACTGCGGAGTTCTGATGGGATCCGGTGCATTAGTGCTGGTATGATCGCACCCGAAATACTATCCATGCTTATTGCTTTTATGTCTTAAAAGACGCAGAACCTCCTTTGTTTTCGTATGCGAGGCGTGGGACCCACGTGACCGATCGGCTCCGTTCCAAAAATACGAAAACCATGAACCATGAAGCGGAGGCCACCCGAGCCTAGAAATAGCAAGAAAGAAAAAAAAACAAAAAAAAACCGCACGTAAAATCTAAAAAAACGCAAACGGGCAAACGAAAAAGGGGGGTGCAACACGAGGACTTCCCAGGGGGTCACCCATCCTAGTACTACTCTCGCCCAAGCACGCTTAACTGCGGAGTTCTGATGGGATCCGGTGCATTAGTGCTGGTATGATCGCACCCGAAATACTATCCATGCTTATTGCTTTTATGTCTTAAAAGACGCAGAACCTCCTTTGTTTTCGTACGCGAGGCGTGGGACCCACGTGACCAATCGTCTCCGTTCCAAAAATACGAAAACCATTAACCATGAAATGGATGCCACCCGAGCATAGAAATAGCAAGAAAGAAAAAAAACAAAAAAAAAACCGCACGTAAAATCTAAAAAAACGCAAACGGGCAACGAAAAAGGGGGGTGCAACACGAGGACTTCCCAGGGGGTCACCCATCCTAGTACTACTCTCGCCCAAGCACGCTTAACTGCGGAGTTCTGATGGGATCCGGTGCATTAGTGCTGGTATGATCGCACCCGAAATACTATCCACGCTTATTGCTTTTCTGTCTTAAAAGACGCAGAACCTCCTTTGTTTTCGTACGCGAGGCGTGGGACCCACGTGACCGATCGGCTCCGTTCCAAAAATACGAAAACCATGAACCATGAAGCGGAGGCCACCCGAGCATAGAAATAGCAAGAAAGAAGAAAAAACAAAAAAAAAACCGCACGTAAAATCTAAAAAAACGCAAACGGGCAAACGAAAAAGGGGGGTGCAACACGAGGACTTCGCAGGGGGTCACCCATCCTAGTACTACTCTCGCCCAAACACGCTTAACTGCGGAGTTCTGATGGGATCCGGTGCATTAGTGCTGGTATGATCGCACCCGAAATACTATCCATTCTTATTGCTTTTATGTCTTAAAAGACGCAGAACCTCCTTTGTTTTCGTATGCGAGGCGTGGGACCCACGTGACCGATCGGCTCCGTTCCAAAAATACGAAAACCATGAACCATGAAGCGGAGGCCACCCGAGCATAGAAATAGCAAGAAAGAAAAAAAAAACAAAAAAAAAACCGCACGTAAAATCTAAAAAAACGCAAACGGGCAACGAAAAAGGGGGATGCAACACGAGGACTTCCCAGGGGGTCACCCATCCTAATATTACTCTCGCCCAAGCACGCTTAACTGCGGAGTTCTGATGGGATCCGGTGCATTAGTGCTGGTATGATCGCACCAGAAATACTATCCATGCTAATTGCTTTTATGTCTTAAAAGACGCAGAACCTCCTTTGTTTTCGTACGCGAGGCGTGGGACCCACGTGACCGATCGGCTCCGTTCCAAAAATACGAAAACCATAAACCATGAAGCGGAGGCCACCCGAGCATAGAAATAGAAAGAAAGAAAAAAAAACAAAAAAAAAACCGCACGTAAAATCTAAAAAAACGCAAACGGGCAACGAAAAAGGGGGGTGCAACACGAGGACTTCCCAGGGGGTCACCCATCCTAGTACTACTCTCGCCCAAGCCCGCTTAACTGCAGAGTTCTGATGGGATCCGGTGCATTAGTGCTGGTATGATCGCACCCGAAATACTATCCATGCTTATTGCTTTTATGTCTTAAAAGACGCAGAACCACCTTTGTTTTCGTTCGCGAGGCGTGGGACCCACGTGACCGATCGTCTCCGTTCCAAAAATACGAAAACAATTAACCATGAAACGGATGCCACCCGAGCCTAGAAATAGCAAGAAAGAAAAAAAAAACAAAAAAAAACCGCACGTAAAATCTAAAAAAACGCAAACGGGCAACGAAAAAGGGGGGTGCAACACGAGGACTTCCCAGGGGGGTCACCCATCCTAGTACTACACTCGCCCAAGCACGCTTAACTGCGGAGTTCTGATGGGATCCGGTGCATTAGTGTTGGTATGATCGCACCAGAAATACTATCCATGCTTATTGCTTTTATGTCTTAAAAGACGCAGAACCTCCTTTGTTTTCGTACGCGAGGCGTGGGACCCACGTGACCGATCGACTCCGTTCCAAAAATACGAAAACCATCAACCATGAACCGGAGGCCACCCGAGCATAGAAATAGCAAGAAAGAAAAAAAAACAAAAAAAAACCGCACGTAAAATCTAAAAAAACGCAAACGGGCAACGAAAAAGGAGGTGCAACACGAGGACTTCCCAGGGGGTCACCCATCCTAGTACTACTCTCGCCCAAGCACGCTTAACTGCGGAGTTCTGATGGGATCCGGTGCATTAGTGCTGGTATGTTCGCACCCGAAATACTATCCATGCTTATTGCTTTTATGTCTTAAAAGACGCAGAACCTCCTTTGTTTTCGTACGCGAGGCGTAGGACCCACGTGACCGATCGGCTCCGTTCCAAAAATACGAAAACCATAAACCATGAAGCGGAGGCCACCCGAGCATAGAAATAGCAAGAAAGAAAAAAAACAAAAAAAAACAAAACGTAAAATCTAAAAAAACGCAAACGGGCAAACGAAAAAGGGGGGTGCAACACGAGGACTTCCAAGGGGGTCACCCATCCTAGTACTACTCTCGCCCAAGCACGCTTAACTGCGGAGTTCTGATGGGATCCGGTGCATTAGTGCTGGTATGATCGCACCCGAAATACTATCCATGCTTATTGCTTTTATGTCTTAAAAGACGCAGAACCTCCTTTGTTTTCGTACGCGAGGCGTGAGACCCACGTGACCGATCGGCTCCGTTCCAAAAATACGAAAACCATGAACCATGAAGCGGAGGCCACCCGAGCATAGAAATAGCAAGAAAGAAAAAAAAACAAAAAAAAAACCGCACGTAAAATCTAAAAAAACGCAAACGGGCAACGAAAAAGGGGGGTGCAACACGAGGACTTCCCAGGGGGTCACCCATCCTAGTACTACTCTCGCCCAAGCCCGCTTAACTGCAGAGTTCTGATGGGATCCGGTGCATTAGTGCTGGTATGATCGCACCCGAAATAGTATCCATGGTTATTGCTTTTATGTCTTAAAAGACGCAGAACCACCTTTGTTTTCGTTCGCGAAGCGTGGGACCCACGTGACCGATCGTCTCCGTTCCAAAAATACGAAAACAATTAACCATGAAACGGATGCCACCCGAGCATAGAAATAGAAAGAAAGAAAAAAAAACAAAAAAAAAACCGCACGTAAAATCTAAAAAAACGCAAACGGGCAACGAAAAAGGGGGGTGCAACACGAGGACTTCCCAGGGCGTCACCCATCCTAGTACTACTCTCGCCCAAGCACGCTTAACTGCGGAGTTCTGATGGGATCCGGTGTATTAGTGCTGGTATGATCGCACCCGAAATACTATCCACGCTTATTGCTTTTCTGTCTTAAAAGACGCAGAACCTCCTTTGTTTTCGTACGCGAGGCGTGGGACCCACGTGACCGATCGACTCCGTTCCAAAAATACGAAAACCATCAACCATGAACCGGAGGCCACCCGAGCATAGAAATAGCAAGAAAGAAAAAAAAACAAAAAAAAAACCGCACGTAAAATCTAAAAAAACGCAAACGGGCAAACGAAAAAGGGGGGTGCAACACGAGGACTTCCCAGGGGGTCACCCATCCTAGTACTACTCTCGCCCAAACACGCTTAACTGCGGAGTTCTGATGGGATCTGGTGCATTAGTGCTGGTATGATCGCACCCGAAATACTATCCATTCTTATTGCTTTTATGTCTTAAAAGACGCAGAACCTCCTTTGTTTTCGTATGCGAGGCGTGGGACCCACCTGACCGATCGGCTCCGTTCCAAAAATACGAAAACCATGAACCATGAAGCGGAGGCCAACCGAGCCTAGAAATAGCAAGAAAGAAAAAAAAAACAAAAAAAAACCGCACGTAAAATCTAAAAAAACGCAAACGGGCAACGAAAAAGGGGGGTGCAACACGAGGACTTCCCAGGGGGGTCACCCATCCTAGTACTACACTCGCCCAAGCACGCTTAACTGCGGAGTTCTGATGGGATCCGGTGCATTAGTGTTGGTATGATCGCACCAGAAATACTATCCATGCTTATTGCTTTTATGTCTTAAAAGACGCAGAACCTCCTTTGTTTTCGTACGCGAGGCGTGGGACCCACGTGACCGATCGACTCCGTTCCAAAAATACGAAAACCATCAACCATGAACCGGAGGCCACCCGAGCATAGAAACAGCAAGAAAGAAAAAAAAACAAAAAAAAAACCGCACGTAAAATCTAAAAAAACGCAAACGGGCAACGAAAAAGGGGGTGCAACACGAGGACTTCCCAGGGGTCACCCATCCTAGTACTACTCTCGCCCAAGCACGCTTAACTGCGGAGTTATGATGGGATCTGGTGCGTTAGTGCTGGTATGATCGCACCCGAAATACTATCCATGCTTATTGCTTTTATGTCTTAAAAGACGCAGAACCTCCTTTGTTTTCGTACGCGAGGCGTGGGACCCACGTGACCGATCGGCTCCGTTCCAAAAATACGAAAACCATGAACCATGAAACGGAGGCCACCCGAGCATAGAAATAGCGAAAAAGAAAAAAAAAACAAAAAAAAACCGCACGTAAAATCTAAAAAAACGCAAACGGGCAACGAAAAAGGGGGGTGCAACACGAGGACTTCCCAGGGGGTCACCCATCCTAGTACTACTCTCGCCTAAGCACGCTTAACTAAGGAGTTCTAATGGGATCCGGTGCATTAGTGCTGGTATGATCGCACCCGAAATACTATCCTTTTTATTGCTTTTATGTCTTAAAAAACGCAGAACCTCCTTTGTTTTCGTACGCGAGGCGTGGGACCCACGTGACCGATCGGCTCCGTTCCAAAAATACGAAAACCATCAACCATGAAACGGATGCCACCCGAGCATAGAAACAGCAAGAAAGAAAAAAAACAAAAAAAAACCGCACGTAAAATCTAAAAAAACGCAAACGGGCAAACGAAAAAGGGGGGTGCAACACGAGGACTTCCAAGGGGGTCACCCATCCTAGTACTACTCTCGCCCAAGCACGCTTAACTGCGGAGTTCTGATGGGATCCGGTGCATTAGTGCTGGTATGATCGCACCCGAAATACTATCCATGCTTATTGCTTTTATGTCTTAAAAGACGCAGAACCTCCTTTGTTTTCGTACGCGAGGCGTGGGACCCACGTGACCGATCGGCTCCGTTCCAAAAATACGAAAACCATGAACCATGAAGCGGAGGCCACCCGAGCATAGAAATAGCAAGAAAGAAAAAAAAAACAAAAAAAAAACGCACGTAAAATCTAAAAAAACGCAAACGGGCAAACGAAAAAGGGGGGTGCAACACGAGGACTTCGCAGGGGGTCACCCATCCTAGTACTACTCTCGCCCAAGCACGCTTAACTGCGGAGTTCTGATGGGATCCGGTGCATTAGTGCTGGTATGATCGCACCCGAAATACTATCCATGCTTATTGCTTTTATGTCTTAAAAGACGCAGAACCTCCTTTGTTTTCGTACGCGAGGCGTGGGACCCACGTGACCGATCGTCTCCGTTCCAAAAATACGAAAACCATTAACCATGAAACGGATGCCACCCGAGCATAGAAATAGCAAGAAAGAAAAAAAAACAAAAAAAAAACCGCACGTAAAATCTAAAAAAACGCAAACGGGCAACGAAAAAGGGGGGTGCAACACGAGGACTTCCCAGGGCGTCACCCATCCTAGTACTACTCTCGCCCAAGCACGCTTAACTGCGGAGTTCTGATGGGATCCGGTGCATTAGTGCTGGTATGATCGCACCCGAAATACTATCCACGCTTATTGCTTTTCTGTCTTAAAAGACGCAGAACCTCCTTTGTTTTAGTACGCGAGGCGTGGGACCCACGTGACCGATCGGCTCTGTTCCAAAAATACGAAAACCATGAACCATGAAGCGGAGGCCACCCGAGCATAGAAATAGCAAGAAAGAAGAAAAAACAAAAAAAAAACCGCACGTAAAATATAAAAAAACGCAAACGGGCAAACGAAAAAGGGGGGTGCAACACGAGGACTTCGCAGGGGGTCACCCATCCTAGTACTACTCTCGCCCGAACACGCTTAACTGCGGAGTTCTGATGGGATCCGGTGCATTAGTGCTGGTATGATCGCACCCGAAATACTATCCATGCTTATTGCTTTTATGTCTTAAAAGACGCAGAACCTCCTTTGTTTTCGTATGCGAGGCGTGGGACCCACGTGACCGATCGGCTCCGTTCCAAAAATACGAAAACCATGAACCATGAAGCGGAGGCCACCCGAGCATAGAAATAGCAAGAAAGAAAAAAAAACAAAAAAAAAACCGCACGTAAAATCTAAAAAAACGCAAACGGGCAACGAAAAAGGGGGATGCAACACGAGGACTTCCCAGGGGGTCACCCATCCTAGTACTACTCTCGCCCAAGCACGCTTAACTGCGGAGTTCTGATGGGATCCGGTGCATTAGTGCTGGTATGATCGCACCAGAAATACTATCCATGCTTATTGCTTTTATGTCTTAAAAGACGCAGAACCTCCTTTGTTTTCGTACGCGAGGCGTGGGACCCACGTGACCGATCGCTCCGTTCCAAAAATACGAAAACCATCAACCATGAAGCGGAGGCCACCCGAGCATAGAAATAGAAAGAAAGAAAAAAAAACAAAAAAAAAACCGCACGTAAAATCTAAAAAAACGCAAACGGGCAACGAAAAAGGGGGGTGCAACACGATGACTTCCCAGGGGGTCACCCATCCTAGTACTACTCTCGCCCAAGCCCGCTTAACTGCAGAGTTCTGATGGGATCCGGTGCATTACTGCTGGTATGATCGCACCCGAAATACTATCCATGCTTATTGCTTTTATGTCTTAAAAGACGCAGAACCTCCTTTGTTTTCGTTCGCGAGGCGTGGGACCCACGTGACCGATCGTCTCCGTTCCAAAAATACGAAAACCATGAACCATGAAGCGGAGGCCACCCGAGCATAGAAATAGCAAGAAAGAAAAAAAAACAAAAAAAAAACCGCACGTAAAATCTAAAAAAACGCAAACGGGCAACGAAAATGGGGGGTGCAACACGAGGACTTCCCAGGGCGTCACCCATCCTAGTACTACTCTCGCCCAAGCACACTTAACTGCGGAGTTCTGATGGGATCCGGTGTATTAGTGCTGGTATGATCGCACCCGAAATACTATCCACGCTTATTGCTTTTCTGTCTTAAAAGACGCAGAACCTCCTTTGTTTTCGTACGCGAGGCGTGGGACCCACGTGACCGATCGACTCCGTTCCAAAAATACGAAAACCATGAACCATGAAGCGGAGGCCACCCGAGCATAGAAATAGCAAGAAAGAAAAAAAAACAAAAAAAAAACCGCACGTAAAATCTAAAAAAACGCAAACGGGCAAACGAAAAAGGGGGGTGCAACACGAGGACTTCGCAGGGGGTCACCCATCCTAGTACTACTCTCGCCCAAGCACGCTTAACTGCGGAGTTCTGATGGGATCCGGTGCATTAGTGCTGGTATGATCGCACCCGAAATACTATCCATGCTTATTGCTTTTATGTCTTAAAAGACGCAGAACCTCCTTTGTTTTCGTACGCGAGGCGTGGGACCCACGTGACCGATCGTCTCCGTTCCAAAAATACGAAAACCATTAACCATGAAACGGATGCCACCCGAGCATAGAAATAGCAAGAAAGAAAAAAAAAAAAAAAACCGCACGTAAAATCTAAAAAAACGCAAACGGGCAACGAAAAAGGGGGGTGCAACACGAGGACTTCCCAGGGCGTCACCCATCCTAGTACTACTCTCGCCCAAGCACGCTTAACTGCGGAGTTCTGATGGGATCCGGTGCATTAGTGCTGGTATGATCGCACCCGAAATACTATCCACGCTTATTGCTTTTCTGTCTTAAAAGACGCAGAACCTCCTTTGTTTTCGTACGCGAGGCGTGGGACCCACGTGACCGATCGGCTCCGTTCCAAAAATACGAAAACCATGAACCATGAAGCGGAGGCCACCCGAGCATAGAAATAGCAAGAAAGAAGAAAAAACAAAAAAAAAACCGCACGTAAAATCTAAAAAAACGCAAACGGGCAAACGAAAAAGGGGGGTGCAACACGAGGACTTCGCAGGGGTCACCCATCCTAGTACTACTCTCGCCCAAACACGCTTAACTGCGAAGTTCTGATGGGATCCGGTGCATTAGTGCTGGTATGATCGCACCCGAAATACTATCCATGCTTATTGCTTTTATGTCTTAAAAGACGCAGAACCTCCTTTGTTTTCGTATGCGAGGCGTGGGACCCACGTGACCGATCGGCTCCGTTCAAAAAATACGAAAACCATGAACCATGAAGCGGAGGCCACCCGAGCCTACAAATAGCAAGAAAGAAAAAAAAACAAAAAAAAAACGCACGTAAAATCTAAAAAAACGCAAACGGGCAACGAAAAAGGGGGTGCAACACGAGGACTTCCCAGGGGGTCACCCATCCTAGTACTACTCTCGCCCAAGCACGCTTGACTGCGGAGTTCTGATGGGATCTGGTGCATTTGTGCTGGTATGATCGCACCTGAAATAGTATCCATGCTTATTGCTTTTATGTCTTAAAAGACGCAGAACCTCCTTTGTTTTCGTACGTGAGGCGTGGGACCCACGTGACCTATCGGCTCCGTTCCAAAAATACGAAAACCATGAACCATGAAGCGGAGGCCACCCGAGCATAGAAATAGCAAGAAAGAAAAAAAAACAAAAAAAAACAAAACGTAAAATCTAAAAAAACGCAAACGGGTAAACGAAAAAGGGGGGTGCAACACGAGGACTTCCCAGGGGGTCACCCATCCTAGTACTACTCTCGCCCAAGCACGCTTAACTGCGGAGTTCTGATGGGATCCGGTGCATTAGTGCTGGTATGATCGCACCCGAAATACTATCCATGCTTATTGCTTTTCTGTCTTAAAAGACGCAGAACCTCCTTTGTTTTCGTACGCAAGGCGTGGGACCCACGTGACCGATCGGCTCCGTTCCAAAAATACGAAAACCATGAACCATGAAGCGGAGGCCACCCGAGCATAGAAATAGCAAGAAAGAAAAAAAAACAAAAAAAAAACCGCACGTAAAATCTAAAAAAACGCAAACGGGCAACGAAAAAGGGGGGTGCAACACGAGGACTTCCTAGGGGGTCACCCATCCTAGTACTACTCTCGCCCAAGCACGCTTAACTGCGGAGTTCTGATGGGATCCGGTGCATTAGTGCTGGTATGATCGCACCAGAAATACTATCCATGCTTATTGCTTTTATGTCTTAAAAGACGCAGAACCTCCTTTGTTTTCGTACGCGAGGCGTGGGACCCACGTGACCGATCGGCTCCGTTCCAAAAATACGAAAACCATCAACCATGAAGCGGAGGCCACCCGAGCATAGAAATAGAAAGAAAGAAAAAAAAAACAAAAAAAAACCGCACGTAAAATCTAAAAAAACGCAAACGGGCAACGAAAAAGGGAGGTGCAACACGAGGACTTCCCAAGGGGTCACCCATCCTAGTACTACTCTCGCCCAAGCACGCTTAACTGCGGAGTTCTGATGGGATCCGGTGCATTAGTGCTGGTATGATCGCACCCGAAATATTATCCATGCTTATTGCTTTTATGTCTTAAAAGACGCAGAACCTCCTTTGTTTTCGTACGCGAGGCGTGGGACCCACGTGACCGATCGTCTCCGTTCCAAAAATACGAAAACCATTAACCATGAAACGGATGCCACCCGAGCATAGAAATAGCAAGAAAGAAAAAAAAAAACAAAAAAAAAACCGCACGTAAAAATCTAAAAAAACGCAAACGGGCAACGAAAAAGGGGGGTGCAACACGAGGACTTCCCAGGGCGTCACACATCCTAGTACTACTCTCGCCCAAGCACGCTTAACTGCGGAGTTCTGATGGGATCCGGTGCATTAGTGCTGGTATGATCGCACCCGAAATACTATCCACGCTTATTGCTTTTATGTCTTAAAAGACGCAGAACCTCCTTTGTTTTCGTACGCGAGGCGTGGGACCCACGTGACCGATCGTCTCCGTTCCAAAAATACGAAAACCATGAACCATGAAACGGATGCCACCCGAGCATAGAAATAGCAAGAAAGAAAAAAAAAACAAAAAAAAACCGCACGTAAAATCTAAAAAAACGCAAACGGGCAACGAAAAAGGGGGGTGCAACACGAGGACTTCCCAGGGGGTCACCCATCCTAGTACTACACTCGCCCAAGCACGCTTAACTGCGGAGTTCTGATGGGATCCGGTGCATTAGTGCTGGTATGATTGCACCAGAAATACTATCCATGCTTATTGCTTTTATGTCTTAAAAGACGCAGAACCTCCTTTGTTTTCGTACGCGAGGCGTGGGACCCACGTGACCGATCGACTCCGTTCCAAAAATACGAAAACCATCAACCATGAAGCGGAGGCCACCCGAGCATAGAAATAGGAAGAAAGAAAAAAAAACAAAAAAAAACCGCACGTAAAATCTAAAAAAACGCAAACGGGCAAACGAAAAAGGGGGGTGCAACACGAGGACTTCGCAGGGGGTCACCCATCCTAGTACTACTCTCGCCCAAACACGCTTAACTGCAGAGTTCTCATGGGATCCGGTGCATTAGTGCTGGTATGATCGCACCCGAAATACTATCCATGCTTATTGCTTTTATGTCTTAAAAGACGCAGAACCTCCTTTGTTTTCGTACGCGAGGCGTGGGACCCACGTGACCGATCGGCTCCGTTCCAAAAATACGAAAACCATCAACCATGAAGCGGAGGCCACCCGAGCATAGAAATAGAAAGAAAGAAAAAAAAACAAAAAAAAAACCGCACGTAAAATCTAAAAAAACGCAAACGGGCAACGAAAAAGGGGGGTGCAACAAGAGGACTTCCCAGGGGGTCACCCATCCTAGTACTACTGTCGCCCAGGCACGCTTAACTGCGGATTTTTGATGGGATCCGGTGCATTAGTGCTGGTATGATCGCACCCGAAATACTATCCATGCTTATTGCTTTTATGTCTTAAAAGACGCAGAACCTCCTTTGTTTTCGTACGCGAGGCGTGGGACCCACGTGACCGATCGTCGCCATTCCAAAAATACGAAAACCATTAACCATGAAACGGATGCCACCCGAGCATAGAAATAGCAAGAAAGAAAAAAAAAACAAAAAAAAAACCGCACGTAAAATCTAAAAAAACGTAAACGGGCAACGAAAAAGGGGGGTGCAACACGAGGACTTCCCAGGGCGTCACACATCCTAGTACTACTCTCGCCCAAGCACGCTTAACTGCGGAGTTCTGATGGGATCCGGTGCATTAGTGCTGGTATGATCGCACCCGAAATACTATCCACGCTTATTGCTTTTATGTCTTAAAAGACGCAGAACTTCCTTTGTTTTCGTACGCGAGGCGTGGGACCCACGTGACCGATCGTCTCCGTTCCAAAAATACGAAAACCATGAACCATGAAACGGATGCCACCCGAGCATAGAAATAGCAAGAAAGAAAAAAAAAACAAAAAAAAACCGCACGTAAAATCTAAAAAAACGCAAACGGGCAACGAAAAAGGGGGTGCAACACGAGGACTTCCCAGGGGGTCACCCATCCTAGTACTACACTCGCCCAAGCACGCTTAACTGCGGAGTTCTGATGGGATCCGGTGCATTAGTGCTGGTATGATCGCACCAGAAATACTATCCATGCTTATTGCTTTTATGTCTTAAAAGACGCAGAACCTCCTTTGTTTTCGTACGCGAGGCGTGGGACCCCCGTGACCGATCGACTCCGTTCCAAAAATACGAAAACCATCAACCATGAAGCGGAGGCCACCCGAGCATAGAAATAGCAAGAAAGAAAAAAAAAACAAAAAAAACCGCACGTAAAATCTAAAAAAACGCAAACGGGCAAACGAAAAAGGGGGGTGCAACACGAGGACTTCGCAGGGGGTCACCCATCCTAGTACTACTCTCGCCCAAGCACGCTTAACTGCGGAGTTCTGATGGGATCCGGTGCATTAGTGCCGGTATGATCGCACCCGAAATATTATCCATGCTTATTGTTTTTATGTCTTAAAAGACGCAGAACCTCCTTTGTTTTCGTACGCGAGGCGTGGGACCCACGAGACCGATCGGCTCCGTTCCAAAAATACGAAAACCATGAACCATGAAGCGGAGGCCACCCGAGCATAGAAATAGCAAGAAAGAAAAAAAAAACAAAAAAAAACCGCACGTAAAATCTAAAAAAAACGCAAACGGGCAACGAAAAAGGGGGGTGCAACACGAGGACTTCCCAGGGGGTCACCCATCCTAGTACTACTCTCGCCCAAGCACGCTTAACTGCGGAGTTCTAATGGGATCCGGTGCATTAGTGCTGGTATGATCGCACCCGAAATACTATCCATGCTTATTGCTTTTATGTCTTAAAAGACGCAGAACCTCCTTTGTTTTCGTACGCGAGGCGTGGGACCCACGTGACCGATCGGCTCCGTTCCAAAAATACGAAAACCATCAACCATTAAACGGATGTCACCCGAGCATAGAAACAGCAAGAAAGAAAAAAAAACCGCACGTAAAATCTTAAAAAACGCAAATGGGCAACGAAAAAAGGGGGTGCATTACGAGGACTTCCCAGGGGGTCACCCATCCTAGTACTACTCTCGCCCAAGCACGCTTAACTGCGGAGTTCTGATGGGATCCGGTGCATTAGTGCCGGTATGATCGCACCCGAAATATTATCCATGCTTATTGCTTTTATGTCTTAAAAGACGCAGAACCTCCTTTGTTTTCGTACGCGAGGCGTGGGACCCACGAGACCGATCGACTCCGTTCCAAAAATACGAAAACCATGAACCATGAAGCGGAGGCCACCCGAGCATAGAAATAGCAAGAAAGAAAAAAAAACAAAAAAAAAACCGCACGTAAAATCTAAAAAAACGCAAACGGGCAACGAAAAAGGGGGGTGCAACACGAGGACTTCCAAGGGGGTCACCCATCCTAGTACTACTCTCGCCCAAGCACGCTTAATTGCGGAGTTCTGATGGGATCCGGTGCATTTGTGCTGGTATGATCGCACCCGAAATACTATCCATGCTTATTGCTTTTATGTCTTAAAAGACGCAGAACCTCCTTTGTTTTCGTACGCGAGGCGTGGGACCCACGTGACCGATCAGCTCCGTTCCAAAAATACGAAAACCATGAACCATGAAGCGGAGGCCACCCGAGCATAGAAATAGCAAGAAAGAAAAAAAAACAAAAAAAAACCGCACGTAAAATCTAAAAAAAACGCAAACGGGCAACGAAAAAGGGGGGTGCAACACGAGGACTTCCCAGGGGGTCACCCATCCTAGTACTACTCTCGCCCAAGCACGCTTAACTGTGGAGTTCTGATGGGATCCGGTGCATTAGTGCTGGTATGATCGCACCCGAAATACTATCCATGCTTATTGCTTTTATGTCTTAAAAGATGCAGAACCTCCTTTGTTTTCGTACGCGAGGCGTGGGACCCACGTGACCGATCGGCTCCGTTCCAAAAATACGAAAACCATGAACCATGAAGCGGAGGCCACCCGAGCATAGAAATAGCAAGAAAGAAAAAAAAACAAAAAAAACCGCACGTAAAATCTAAAAAAACGCAAACGGGCAACGAAAAAGGGGGGTGCAAAACGAGGTCTTCCCAGGGGGTCACCCATCCTAGTACTACTCTCGCCCAAGCACGCTTAACTGCGGAGTTCTGATGGGATCCGGTGCATTAGTGCCGGTATGATCGCACCCGAAATATTATCCATGCTTATTGCTTTTATGTCTTAAAAGACGCAGAACCTCCTCTGTTTTCGTACGCGAGGCGTGGGACCCACGAGACCGATCGACTCCGTTCCAAAAATACGAAAACCATGAACCATGAAGCTAAGGCCACCCGAGCATAGAAATAGCAAGAAAGAACAAAAAAACAAAAAAAAAACCGCACGTAAAATCTAAAAAAACGCAAACGGGCAACGAAAAAGGGGGGTGCAACACGAGGACTTCCCAAGGGGTCACCCATCCTAGTACTACTCTCGCCCAAGCACGCTTAACTGCGGAGTTCTGATGGGATCTGGTGCATTAGTGCTGGTATGATCGCACCCGAAATACTATCCATGCTTATTGCTTTTATGTCTTAAAAGACGCAGAACCTCCTTTGTTTTCGTACGCGAGGCGTGGGACCCACGTGACCGATCGGCTCCGTTCCAAAAATACGAAAACCATCAACCATGAAACGGATGCCACCCGAGCATAGAAACAGCAAGAAAGAAAAAAAAACCGCACGTAAAATCTAAAAAAACGCAAACGGGCAACGAAAAAGGGGGGTGCAACACGAGGACTTCACAGGGGGTCACCCATCCTAGTACTACTCTCGCCCAAGCACGCTTAACTGCGGAGTTCTGATGGGATCCGGTGCATTAGTGCTGGTATGATCGCACCCGAAATACTATCCATGCTTATTGCTTTTATGTCTTAAAAGACGCAGAACCTCCTTTGTTTTCGTACGCGAGGCGTGGGACCCACGAGACCGATCGGCTCCGTTCCAAAAATACGAAAACCATGAACCATGAAGCGGAGGCCACCCGAGCATAGAAATAGCAAGAAAGAAAAAAAAACAAAAAAAAACCGCACGTAAAATCTAAAAAAACGCAAACGGGCAACGAAAAGGGGGGTGCAACATGAGGACTTCCCAGGGGGTCACCCATTCTAGTACTACTCTCGCCCAAGCACGCTTAACTGCGGAGTTCTGATGGGATCCGGTGCATTAGTGCGGGTATGATCGCACCCGAAATACTATCCATGCTTATTGCTTTTATGTCTTAAAAGACGCAGAACCTCCTTTGTTTTCGTACGCGAGGCGTGGGACCCACGTGACCGATCGGCTCCGTTCCAAAAATACGAAAACCATCAACCATGAAACGGATGCCACCCGAGCATAGAAACAGCAAGAAAGAAAAAAAAAACCGCACGTAAAATCTAAAAAAACGCAAACGGGCAACGAATAAGGGGGGTGCAACACGAGGACTTCCCAAGGGGTCACCCATCCTAGTACTACTCTCGCCCAAGCACGCTTAACTGCGGAGTTCTGATGGGATCCGGTGCATTAGTGCTGGTATGATCGCACCCGAAATACTATCCATGCTTATTGCTTTTATGTCTTAAAAGACGCAGAACCTCCTTTGTTTTCGTACGCGAGGCGTGGGACCCACGTGACCGATCGGCTCCGTTCCAAAAATACGAAAACCATCAACCATGAAACGGATGCCACCCGAGCATAGAAACAGCAAGAAAGAAAAAAAAACCGCACGTAAAATCTAAAAAAACGCAAACGGGCAACGAAAAAGGGGGGTGCAACACGAGGACTTCCCCGGGGGTCACCCATCCTAGTACTACTCTCTCCCAAGCACGCTTAACTGCGGAGTTCTGATGGGATCCGGTGCATTAGTGCCGGTATGATCGCACCCGAAATATTATCCATGCTTATTGCTTTTATGTCTTAAAAGACGCAGAACCTCCTTTGTTTTCGTACGCGAGGCGTGGGACCCACGAGACCGATCGACTCCGTTCCAAAAATACGAAAACCATGAACCATGAAGCGGAGGCCACCCGAGCATAGAAATAGCAAGAAAGAAAAAAAAACAAAAAAAAAACCGCACGTAAAATCTAAAAAAACGCAAACGGGCAACGAAAAAGAGGGGTGCAACACGAGGACTTCCAAGGGGGTCACCCATCCTAGTACTACTCTCGCCCAAGCACGCTTAACTGCGGAGTTCTGATGGGATCCGGTGCATTAGTGCTGATATGATCGCACCCGAAATACTATCCATGCTTATTGCTTTTATGTCTTAAAAGACG
Organism: Lactuca virosa; assembly: GCF_052849685.1. Taxonomy (NCBI): domain Eukaryota; kingdom Viridiplantae; phylum Streptophyta; class Magnoliopsida; order Asterales; family Asteraceae; genus Lactuca; species Lactuca virosa. The sequence goes on along the minus strand of NC_136426.1, from coordinate 264,467,727 downwards.
CAGAACCTCCTTTGTTTTCGTACGCGAGGCGTGGGACCCACGAGACCGATCGACTCCGTTCCAAAAATACGAAAACCATGAACCATGAAGCGGAGGCCACCCGAGCATAGAAATAGCAAGAAAGAAAAAAAAACAAAAAAAAAACCGCACGTAAAATCTAAAAAAACGCAAACGGGCAACGAAAAAGAGGGGTGCAACACGAGGACTTCCCAGGGGGTCACCCATCCTAGTACTACTCTCGCCCAAGCACGCTTAACTGCGGAGTTCTGATGGGATCCGGTGCATTAGTGCTGGTATGATCGCACCAGAAATACTATCCATGCTTATTGCTTTTATGTCTTAAAAGACGCAGAACCTCCTTTGTTTTCGTACGCGAGGCGTGGGACCCACGTGACCGATCGGCTCCGTTCCAAAAATACGAAAACCATCAACCATGAAACGGATGCCACCCGAGCATAGAAACAGCAAGAAAGAAAAAAAAAACAAAAAAAAAAACCGCACGTAAAATCTAAAAAAACGCAAACGGGCAAACGAAAAAGGGGGGTGCAACACGAGGACTTCCCAGGGGGTCACCCATCCTAATACTACTCTCGCCCAAGCACGCTTAACTGCGGAGTTCTGATGGGATCCGGTGCATTAGTGCTACTATGATCGCACCCGAAATACTATCCATGCTTATTGCTTTTATGTCTTAAAAGACGCAGAACCTCCTTTGTTTTCGTACGCGAGGCGTGGGACCCACGTGACCGATCGTCTCCGTTCCAAAAATACGAAAACGATGAACCATGAAACGGATGCCACCCGAGCATAGAAATAGCAAGAAAGAAAAAAAAACAAAAAAAAACCGCACGTAAAATCTAAAAAAACGCAAACGGGCAACGAAAAAGGGGGTGCAACACGAGGACTTCCCAGGGGGTCACCCATCCTAGTACTACTCTCGCCCAAGCACGCTTAACTGCGGAGTTCTGATGGGATCCGGTGCATTAGTGCTGGTATGATCGCACCCGAAATACTATCCATGCTTATTGCTTTTATGTCTTAAAAGACGCAGAACCTCCTTTGTTTTCGTACGCGAGGCGTGGGACCCACGTGACCGATCGGCTCCGTTCCAAAAATACGAAAACCATCAACCATTAAACGGATGTCACCCGAGCATAGAAACAGCAAGAAAGAAAAAAAAACCGCACGTAAAATCTTAAAAAACGCAAACGGGCAACGAAAAAGGGGGGTGCATTACGAGGACTTCCCAGGGGGTCACCCATCCTAGTACTACTCTCGCCCAAGCACGCTTAACTGCGGAGTTCTGATGGGATCCGGTGCATTAGTGCCGGTATGATCGCACCCGAAATATTATCCATGCTTATTGTTTTTATGTCTTAAAAGACGCAGAACCTCCTTTGTTTTCGTACGCGAGGCGTGGGACCCACGAGACCGATCGGCTCCGTTCCAAAATACGAAAACCATGAACCATGAAGCGGAGGCCACCCGAGCATAAAAATAGCAAGAAAGAAAAAAAAACAAAAAAAAAAACGCACGTAAAATCTAAAAAAACGCAAACGGGCAACGAAAAAGGGGGGTGCAACACGAGGACTTCCAAGGGGGTCACCCATCCTAGTACTACTCTCGCCCAAGCACGCTTAATTGCGGAGTTCTGATGGGATCCGGTGCATTTGTGCTGGTATGATCGCACCCGAAATACTATCCATGCTTATTGCTTTTATGTCTTAAAAGACGCAGAACCTCCTTTGTTTTCGTACGCGAGGCGTGGGACCCACGTGACCGATCAGTTCCGTTCCAAAAATACGAAAACCATTAACCATGAAGCGGAGGCCACCCGAGCATAGAAATAGCAAGAAAGAAAAAAAAACAAAAAAAAACCGCACGTAAAATCTAAAAAAAACGCAAACGGGCAACGAAAAAGGGGGTGCAACACGAGGACTTCCCAGGGGGTCACCCATCCTAGTACTACTCTCGCCCAAGCACGCTTAACTGCGGAGTTCTGATGGGATCCGGTGCATTAGTGCTGGTATGATCGCAACCGAAATACTATCCATGCTTATTGCTTTTATGTCTTAAAAGATGCAGAACCTCCTTTGTTTTCGTACGCGAGGCGTGGGACCCACGTGACCGATCAGCTCCGTTCCAAAAATACGAAAACCATGAACCATGAAGCGGAGGCCACCCGAGCATAGAAATAGCAAGAAAGAAAAAAAAACAAAAAAAACCGCACGTAAAATCTAAAAAAACGCAAACGGGCAACGAAAAAGGGGGGTGCAAAACGAGGACTTCCCAGGGGGTCACCCATCCTAGTACTACTCTCGCCCAAGCACGCTTAACTGCGGAGTTCTGATGGGATCCGGTGCATTAGTGCCGGTATGATCGCACCCGAAATATTATCCATGCTTATTGCTTTTATGTCTTAAAAGACGCAGAACCTCCTTTGTTTTCGTACGCGAGGCGTGGGACCCACGAGACCGATCGACTCCGTTCCAAAAATACGAAAACCAGGAACCATGAAGCTAAGGCCACCCGAGCATAGAAATAGCAAGAAAGAAAAAAAAACAAAAAAAAAACCGCACGTAAAATCTAAAAAAACGCAAACGGGCAACGAAAAAGGGGGTGCAACACGAGGACTTCCCAAGGGGTCACCCATCCTAGTACTACTCTCGCCCAACCACGCTTAACTGCGGAGTTCTGATGGGATCCGGTGCATTAGTGCTGGTATGATCGCACCCGAAATACTATCCATGCTTATTGCTTTTATGTCTTAAAAGACGCAGAACCTCCTTTGTTTTCGTACGCGAGGCGTGGGACCCACGTGACCGATCGGCTCCGTTCCAAAAATACGAAAACCATCAACCATGAAACGGATGCCACCCGAGCATAGAAACAGCAAGAAAGAAAAAAAAAACCGCACGTAAAATCTAAAAAAACGCAAACGGGCAACGAAAAAGGGGGGTGCAACACGAGGACTTCACAGGGGGTCACCCATCCTAGTACTACTCTCGCCCAAGCACGCTTAACTGCGGAGTTCTGATGGGATCCGGTGCATTAGTGCCGGTATGATCGCACCCGAAATATTATCCATGCTTATTGTTTTTATGTCTTAAAAGACGCAGAACCTCCTTTGTTTTCGTACGCGAGGCGTGGGACCCACGAGACCGATCGGCTCCGTTCCAAAAATACGAAAACCATGAACCATGAAGCGGAGGCCACCCGAGCATAGAAATAGCAAGAAAGAAAAAAAAACAAAAAAAAAAACCGCACGTAAAATCTAAAAAAACGCAAACGGGCAACGAAAAAGGGGGGTGCAACATGAGGACTTCCCAGGGGGTCACCCATTCTAGTACTACTCTCGCCCAAGCACGCTTAACTGCGGAGTTCTGATGGGATCCGGTGCATTAGTGCGGGTATGATCGCACCCGAAATACTATCCATGCTTATTGCTTTTATGTCTTAAAAGACGCAGAACCTCCTTTGTTTTCGTACGCGAGGCGTGGGACCCACGTGACCGATCGGCTCCGTTCCAAAAATACGAAAACCATCAACCATGAAACGGATGCCACCCGAGCATAGAAACAGCAAGAAAGAAAAAAAAAACCGCACGTAAAATCTAAAAAAACGCAAACGGGCAACGAATAAGGGGGGTGCAACACGAGGACTTCCCAAGGGGTCACCCATCCTAGTACTACTCTCGCCCAAGCACGCTTAACTGCGGAGTTCTGATGGGATCCGGTGCATTAGTGCTGGTATGATCGCACCCGAAATACTATCCATGCTTATTGCTTTTATGTCTTAAAAGACGCAGAACCTCCTTTGTTTTCGTACGCGAGGCGTGGGACCCACGTGACCGATCGGCTCCGTTCCAAAAATACGAAAACCATCAACCATTAAACGGATGTCACCCAAGCATAGAAACAGCAAGAAACAAAAAAAAACCGCACGTAAAATCTAAAAAAACGCAAACGGGCAACGAATAAGGGGGGTGCAACACGAGGACTTCCCAAGGGGTCACCCATCCTAGTACTACTCTCGCCCAAGCACGCTTAACTGCGGAGTTCTGATGGGATCCGGTGCATTAGTGCTGGTATGATCGCACCCGAAATACTATCCATGCTTATTGCTTTTATGTCTTAAAAGACGCAGAACCTCCTTTGTTTTCGTACGCGAGGCGTGGGACCCACGTGACCGATCGGCTCCGTTCCAAAAATACGAAAACCATCAACCATTAAACGGATGTCACCCGAGCATAGAAACAGCAAGAAACAAAAAAAAACCGCACGTAAAATCTAAAAAAACGCAAACGGGCAACGAAAAAGGGGGGTGCAACACGAGGACTTCCAAGGGGGTCACCCATCCTAGTACTACTCTCGCCCAAGCACGCTTAATTGCGGAGTTCTGATGGGATCCGGTGCATTTGTGCTGGTATGATCGCACCCGAAATACTATCCATGCTTATTGCTTTTATGTCTTAAAAGACGCAGAACCTCCTTTGTTTTTGTACGCGAGGCGTGGGACCCACGTGACCGATCAGCTCCGTTCCAAAAATACGAAAACCATGAACCATGAAGCGGAGGCCACCCGAGCATAGAAATAGCAAGAAAGAAAAAAAACAAAAAAAAACCGCACGTAAAATCTAAAAAAAACGCAAACGGGCAACGAAAAAGGGGGGTGCAACACGAGGACTTCCCAGGGGGTCACCCATCCTAGTACTACTCTCGCCCAAGCACGCTTAACTGCGGAGTTCTGATGGTATCCGGTGCATTAGTGCTGGTATGATCGCACCCGAAATACTATCCATGCTTATTGCTTTTATGTCTTAAAAGATGCAGAACCTCCTTTGTTTTCGTACGCGAGGCGTGGGACCCACGTGACCGATCGGCTCCGTTCCAAAAATACGAAAACCATGAACCATGAAGCGGAGGCCACCCGAGCATAGAAATAGCAAGAAAGAAAAAAAAACAAAAAAAACCGCACGTAAAATCTAAAAAAACGCAAACGGGCAACGAAAAAGGGGGGTGCAAAACGAGGACTTCCCAGGGGGTCACCCATCCTAGTACTACTCTCGCCCAAGCACGCTTAACTGTGGAGTTCTGATGGGATCCGGTGCATTAGTGCCGGTATGATCGCACCCGAAATATTATCCATGCTTATTGATTTTATGTCTTAAAAGACGCAGAACCTCCTTTGTTTTCGTACGCGAGGCGTGGGACCCACGAGAACGATCGACTCCGTTCCAAAAATACGAAAACCATGAACCATGAAGCTAAGGCCACCCGAGCATAGAAATAGCAAGAAAGAAAAAAAAAACAAAAAAAAAATCGCACGTAAAATCTAAAAAAACGCAAACGGGCAACGAAAAAGGGGGGTGCAACACGAGGACTTCCCAAGGGGTCACCCATCCTAGTACTACTCTCGCCCAAGCACGCTTAACTGCGGAGTTCTGATGGGATCCGGTGCATTAGTGCCGGTATGATCGCACCCGAAATATTATCCATGCTTATTGTTTTTATGTCTTAAAAGACGCAGAACCTCCTTTGTTTTCGTACGCGAGGCGTGGGAGCCACGAGACCGATCGGCTCCGTTCCAAAAATACGAAAACCATAAACCATGAAGCGGAGGCCACCCGAGCATAGAAATAGCAAGAAAGAAAAAAAAACAAAAAAAAAACCGCACGTAAAATCTAAAAAAACGCAAACGGGCAACGAAAAAGGGGGGTGCAACATGAGGACTTCCCAGGGGGTCACCCATTCTAGTACTACTCTCGCCCAAGCACGCTTAACTGCGGAGTTCTGATGGGATCCGGTGCATTAGTGCGGGTATGATCGCACCCGAAATACTATCCATGCTTATTGCTTTTATGTCTTAAAAGACGCAGAACCTCCTTTGTTTTCGTACGCGAGGCGTGGGACCCACGTGACCGATCGGCTCCGTTCCAAAAATACGAAAACCATCAACCATGAAACGGATGCCACCCGAGCATAGAAACAGCAAGAAAGAAAAAAAAAACCGCACGTAAAATCTAAAAAAACGCAAACGGGCAACGAATAAGGGGGGTGCAACACGAGGACTTCCCAAGGGGTCACCCATCCTAGTACTACTCTCGCCCAAGCACGCTTAACTGCGGAGTTCTGATGGGATCCGGTGCATTAGTGCTGGTATGATCGCACCCGAAATACTATCCATGCTTATTGCTTTTATGTCTTAAAAGACGCAGAACCTCCTTTGTTTTCGTACGCGAGGCGTGGGACCCACGTGACCGATCGGCTCCGTTCCAAAAATACGAAAACCATCAACCATGAAACGGATGCCACCCGAGCATAGAAACAGCAAGAAAGAAAAAAAAAACCGCACGTAAAATCTAAAAAAACGCAAACGGGCAACGAAAAAGGGGGGTGCAACACGAGGACTTCCCAGGGGGTCACCCATCCTAGTACTACTCTCTCCCAAGCACGCTTAACTGCGGAGTTCTGATGAGATCCGGTGCATTAGTGCCGGTATGATCGCACCCGAAATATTATCCATGCTTATTGCTTTTATGTCTTAAAAGACGCAGAACCTCCTTTGTTTTCGTACGCGAGGCGTGGGACCCACGAGACCGATCGACTCCGTTCCAAAAATACGAAAACCATGAACCATGAAGCGGAGGCCACCCGAGCATAGAAATAGCAAGAAAGAAAAAAAAACAAAAAAAAAACCGCACGTAAAATCTAAAAAAACGCAAACGGGCAACGAAAAAGAGGGGTGCAACACGAGGACTTCCAAGGGGGTCACCCATCCTAGTACTACTCTCGCCCAAGCACGCTTAACTGCGAAGTTCTGATGGGATCCGGTGCATTAGTGCTGATATGATCGCACCCGAAATACTATCCATGCTTATTGCTTTTATGTCTTAAAAGACGCAGAACCTCCTTTGTTTTCGTACGCGAGGCGTGGGACCCACGTGACCGATCGGCTCCGTTCCAAAAATACGAAAACCATGAACCATGAAGCGGAGGCCACCCGAGCATAGAAATAGCAAGAAAGAAAAAAAAACAAAAAAAACCGCACGTAAAATCTAAAAAAAACGCAAACGGGCAACGAAAAAGGGGGGTGCAACACGAGGACTTCCCAGGGGGTCACCCATCCTAGTACTACTCTCGCCCAAGCACGCTTAACTGCGGAGTTCTGATGGGATCCGGTGCATTAGTGCTGGTATGATCGCACCCGAAATACTATCCATGCTTATTGCTTTTATGTCTTAAAAGACGCAGAACCTCCTTTGTTTTCGTACGCGAGGCGTGGGACCCACGTGACCGATCGGCTCCGTTCCAAAAATACTAAAACCATCAACCATGAAACGGATGCCACCCGAGCATAGAAACAGCAAGAAAGAAAAAAAAAACAAAAAAAAAACCGCACGTAAAATCTAAAAAAACGCAAACGGGCAAACGAAAAAGGGGGGTGCAACACGAGGACTTCCTAGGGAGTCACCCATCCTAGTACTACTCTCGCCCAAGCACGCTGAACTGCGGAGTTCTGATGGGATCCGGTGCATTAGTGCTGCTATGATCGCACCCGAAATACTATCCATGCTTATTGCTTTTATGTCTTAAAAGACGCAGAACCTCCTTTGTTTTCGTACGCGAGGCGTGCGACCCACGTGACCGATCGTCTCCGTTCCAAAAATACGAAAACCATGAACAATGAAACGGATGCCACCCGAGCATAGAAATAGCAAGAAAGAAAAAAAAACAAAAAAAAACCGCACGTAAAATCTAAAAAAACGCAAACGGGCAACGAAAAAGAGGGGTGCAACACGAGGACTTCCCAGGGGGTCACCCATCCTAGTACTACTCTCGCCCAAGCACGCTTAACTGCGGAGTTCTGATGGGATCCGGTGCATTAGTGCTGGTATGATCGCACCCGAAATACTATCCATGCTTATTGCTTTTATGTCTTAAAAGACGCAGAACCTCCTTTGTTTTCGTACGCGAGGCGTGGGACCCACGTGACCGATCGGCTCCGTTCCAAAAATACGAAAACCATCAACCATGAAACGGATGTCACCCGAGCATAGAAACAGCAAGAAAGAAAAAAAAAACCGCACGTAAAATCTTAAAAAACACAAACGGGCAACGAAAAAGGGGGGTGCATTACGAGGACTTCCCAGGGGGTCACCCATCCTAGTACTACTCTCGCCCAAGCACGCTTAACTGCGGAGTTCTGATGGGATCCGGTGCATTAGTGCCGGTATGATCGCACGCAAAATATTATCCATGCTTATTGTTTTTATGTCTTAAAAGACGCAGAACCTCCTTTGTTTTCGTACGCGAGGCGTGGGACCCACGAGACCGATCGGCTCCGTTCCAAAATACGAAAACCATGAACCATGAAGCGGAGGCCACCCGAGCATAAAAATAGCAAGAAAGAAAAAAAAACCGCACGTAAAATCTAAAAAAACGCAAACGGGCAACGAAAAAGGGGGGTGCAACACGAGGACTTCCAAGGGGGTCACCCATCCTAGTACTACTCTCGCCCAAGCACGCTTAACTGCGGAGTTCTGATGGGATCCCGTGCATTTGTGCTGGTATGATCGCACCCGAAATACTATCAATGCTTATTGCTTTTATGTTTTAAAAGACGCAGAACCTCCTTTGTTTTCGTACGCGAGGCGTGGGACCCACGTGACCGATCAGCTCCGTTCCAAAAATACGAAAACCATGAACCATGAAGCGGAGGCCACCCGAGCATAGAAATAGCAAGAAAGAAAAAAAAACAAAAAAAACCGCACGTAAAATCTAAAAAAAACGCAAACGGGCAACGAAAAAGGGGGGTGCAACACGAGGACTTCCCAGGGGGTCACCCATCCTAGTACTACTCTCGCCCAAGCACGCTTAACTGCGGAGTTCTGATGGGATCCGATGCATTAGTGCTGGTATGATCGCACCCGAAATACTATCCATGCTTATTGCTTTTATGTCTTAAAAGATGCAGAACCTCCTTTGTTTTCGTACGCGAGGCGTGGGACCCACGTGACCGATCGGCTCCGTTCCAAAAATACGAAAACCATGAACCATGAAGCGGAGGCCACCCGAGCATAGAAATAGCAAGAAAGAAAAAAAAACAAAAAAAAAACCGCACGTAAAATCTAAAAAAACGCAAACGGGCAACGAAAAAGGGGGGGTGCAAAACGAGGACTTCCCAGGGGGTCACCCATCCTAGTACTACTCTCGCCCAAGCACGCTTAACTGCGGAGTTCTGATGGGATCCGGTGCATTAGTGCTGGTATGATCGCACCAGACATACTATCCATGCTTATTGCTTTTATATCTTAAAAGACGCAGAACCTCCTTTGTTTTCGTACGCGAGGCGTGGGACCCACGTGACCGATCGGCTCCGTTCCAAAAATACGAAAACCATCAACCATGAAACGGATGCCACCCGAGCATAGAAACAGCAAGAAAGAAAAAAAAACCGCACGTAAAATCTAAAAAAACGCAAACGGGCAACGAAAAAGGGGGGTGCAACACGAGGACTTCCTAGGGGGTCACCCATCCTAGTACTACTCTCGCCCAAGCACACTTAACTGCGGAGTTCTGATGGGATCCGGTGCATTAGTGCCGGTATGATCGCACCCGAAATATTATCCATGCTTATTGTTTTTATGTCTTAAAAGACGCAGAACCTCCTTTGTTTTCGTACGCGAGGCGTGGGACCCACGAGACCGATCGGCTCCGTTCCAAAAATACGAAAACCATGAACCATGAAGCGGAGGCCACCCGAGCATAGAAATAGCAAGAAAGAAAAAAAAACAAAAAAAAACCGCACGTAAAATCTAAAAAAACGCAAACGGGCAACGAAAAAGGGGGGTGCAACACGAGGACTTCCCAGGGGGTCACCCATCCTAGTACTACTCTCGCCCAAGCACGCTTAACTGCGGAGTTCTGATGGGATCCGGTGCATTAGTGCGGGTATGATCGCACCCAAAATACTATCCATGCTTATTGCTTTTATGTCTTAAAAGACGCAGAACCTCCTTTGTTTTCGTACGCGAGGCGTGGGACCCACGTGACCGATCGGCTCCGTTCCAAAAATACGAAAACCATCAACCATGAAACGGATGCCACCCGAGCATAGAAACAGCAAGAAAGAAAAAAAAAACCGCACGTAAAATCTAAAAAAACGCAAACGAGCAACGAAAAAGGGGGGTGCAACACGAGGACTTCCCAAGGGGTCACCCATCCTAGTACTACTCTCGCCCAAGCACGCTTAACTGCGGAGTTCTGATGGGATCCGGTGCATTAGTGCTGGTATGATCGCACCCGAAATACTATCCATGCTTATTGCTTTTATGTCTTAAAAGACGCAGAACCTCCTTTGTTTTCGTACGCGAGGCGTGGGACCCACGTGACCGATCGGCTCCGTTCCAAAAATACGAAAACCATCAACCATGAAACGGATGCCACCCGAGCATAGAAACAACAAGAAAGAAAAAAAAAAAAACCGCACGTAAAATCTAAAAAAACGCAAACGGGCAACGAAAAAGGGGGTGCAACACGAGGACTTCCCAGGGGGTCACCCATCCTAGTACTACTCTCGCCCAAGCACGCTTAACTGCGGAGTTCTGATGGGATCCGGTGCATTAGTGTCGGTATGATCGCACCCGAAATATTATCCATGCTTATTGCTTTTATGTCTTAAAAGACGCAGAACCTTCTTTGTTTTCGTACGCGAGGCGTGGGACCCACGTGACCGATCGACTCCGTTCCAAAAATACGAAAACCATGAACCATGAAGCGGAGGCCACCCGAGCACAGAAATAGCAAGAAAGAAAAAAAAACAAAAAAAAAACCGCACGTAAAATCTAAAAAAACGCAAACGGGCAACGAAAAAGGGGGGTGCAACACGAGGACTTCCAAGGGGGTCACCCATCCTAGTACTACTCTCGCCTAAGCACGCTTAACTGCGGAGTTCTGATGGGATCCGGTGCATTAGTGCTGGTATGATCGCACCCGAAATACTATCAATGCTTATTGCTTTTATGTCTTAAAAGACGCAGAACCTTCTTTGTTTTCGTACGCGAGGCGTGGGACCCACGTGACCGATCGGCTCCGTTCCAAAAATACGAAAACCATGAACCATGAAGCGGAGGCCACCCGAGCATAGAAATAGCAAGAAAGAAAAAAAAACAAAAAAAAACCGCACGTAAAATCTAAAAAAAACGCAAACGGGCAACGAAAAAGGGGGGTGCAACACGAGGACTTCCCAGGGGGTCACCCATCCTAGTACTACTCTCGCCCAAGCACGCTTAACTGCGGAGTTCTGATGGGATCCGGTGCATTAGTGCTGGTATGATGGCACCCGAAATACTATCCATGCTTATTGCTTTTATGTCTTAAAAGACGCAGAACCTCCTTTGTTTTCGTACGCGAGGCGTGGGACCCACGTGACCGATCGGCTCCGTTCCAAAAATACGAAAACCATCAACCATGAAACGGATGCCACCCGAGCATAGAAACAGCAAGAAAGAAAAAAAAAACAAAAAAAAAACCGCACGTAAAATCTAAAAAAACGCAAACGGGCAACGAAAAAGGGGGTGCAACACGAGGACTTCGAAAGGGGTCACCCATCCTAGTACTACTCTCGCCCAAGCACGCTTAACTGCGGAGTTCTGATGGGATCCGGTGCATTTGTGCTGGTATGATCGCACCCGAAATACTATCCATGCTTATTGCTTTTATGTCTTAAAAGACGCAGAACCTCCTTTGTTTTCGTACGCGAGGCGTGGGACCCACGTGACCGATCAGCTCCGTTCCAAAAATACGAAAACCATGAACCATGAACCGGAGGCCACCCGAGCATAGAAATAGCAAGAAAGAAAAAAAAACAAAAAAAACCGCACGTAAAATCTAAAAAAAACGCAAACGGGCAACGAAAAAGGGGGGTGCAACACGAGGACTTCCCAGGGGGTCACCCATCCTAGTACTACTCTCGCCCAAGCACGCTTAACTGCGGAGTTCTAATGGGATCCGATGCATTAGTGCTGGTATGATCGCACCCGAAATACTATCCATGCTTATTGCTTTTATGTCTTAAAAGATGCAGAACCTCCTTTGTTTTCGTACGCGAGGCGTGGGACCCACGTGACCGATCGGCTCCGTTCCAAAAATACGAAAACCATGAACCATGAAGCGGAGGCCACCCGAGAATAGAAATAGCAAGAAAGAAAAAAAAACAAAAAAAAACCGCACGTAAAATCTAAAAAAACGCAAACGGGCAACGAAAAAGGGGGGGTGCAAAACGAGGACTTCCCAGGGGGTCACCCATCCTAGTACTACTCTCGCCCAAGCACGCTTAACTGCGGAGTTCTGATGGGATCCGGTGCATTAGTGCTGGTATGATCGCACCAGACATACTATCCATGCTTATTGCTTTTATGTCTTAAAAGACGCAGAACCTCCTTTGTTTTCGTACGCGAGGCGTGGGACCCACGTGACCGATCGGCTCCGTTCCAAAAATACGAAAACCATCAACCATGAAACGGATGCCACCCGAGCATAGAAACAGCAAGAAAGAAAAAAAAAACCGCACGTAAAATCTAAAAAAACGCAAACGGGCAACGAAAAAGGGGGGTGCAACACGAGGACTTCCCAGGGGGTCACCCATCCTAGTACTACTCTCGCCCAAGCACACTTAACTGCGGAGTTCTGATGGGATCCGGTGCATTAGTGCCGGTATGATCGCACCCGAAATATTATCCATGCTTATTGTTTTTATGTCTTAAAAGACGCAGAACCTCATTTGTTTTCGTACGCGAGGCGTGGGACCCACGAGACCGATCGGCTCCGTTCCAAAAATACGAAAACCATGAACCATGAAGCGGAGGCCACCCGAGCATAGAAATAGCAAGAAAGAAAAAAAAACAAAAAAAAAACCGCACGTAAAATCTAAAAAAACGCAAACGGGCAACGAAAAAGGGGGGTGCAACACGAGGACTTCCCAAGGGGTCACCCATCCTAGTACTACTCTCGCCCAAGCACGCTTAACTGCAGAGTTCTGATGGGATCCGGTGCATTAGTGCGGGTATGATCGCACCCAAAATACTATCCATGCTTATTGCTTTTATGTCTTAAAAGACGCAGAACCTCCTTTGTTTTCGTACGCGAGGCGTGGGACCCACGTGACCGATCGGCTCCGTTCCAAAAATACAAAAACCATCAACCATGAAACGGATGCCACCCGAGCATAGAAACAGCAAGAAAGAAAAAAAAAAAAAAAACCGAACGTAAAATCTAAAAAAACGCAAACGAGCAACGAAAAAGGGGGGTGCAACACGAGGACTTCCCAAGGGGTCACCCATCCTAGTACTACTCTCGCCCAAGCACGCTTAACTGCGGAGTTCTGATGGGATCCGGTGCATTAGTGCTGGTATGATCGCACCCGAAATACTATCCATGCTTATTGCTTTTATGTCTTAAAAGACGCAGAACCTCCTTTGTTTTCGTACGCGAGGCGTGGGACCCACGTGACCGATCGGCTCCGTTCCAAAAATACGAAAACCATCAACCATGAAACGGATGCCACCCGAGCATAGAAACAACAAGAAAGAAAAAAAAAACCGCACGTAAAATCTAAAAAAACGCAAACGGGCAACGAAAAAGGGGGGTGCAACACGAGGACTTCCCAGGGGGTCAACCATCCTAGTACTACTCTCGCCCAAGCACGCTTAACTGCGGAGTTCTGATGGGATCCGGTGCATTAGTGTCGGTATGATCGCACCCGAAATATTATCCATGTTTATTGCTTTTATGTCTTAAAAGACGCAGAACCTCCTTTGTTTTCGTACGCGAGGCGTGGGACCCACGAGACCGATCGGCTCCGTTCCAAAAATACGAAAACCATGAACCATGAAGCGGAGGCCACCCGAGCATAGAAATAGCAAGAAAGAAAAAAAAACAAAAAAAAACCGCACGTAAAATCTAAAAAAACGCAAACGGGCAACGAAAAAGGGGGGTGCAACACGAGGACTTCCAAGGGGGTCACCCATCCTAGTACTACTCTCGCCCAAGCACGCTTAACTGCGGAGTTCTGATGGGATCCGGTGCATTAGTGCTGGTATGATCGCACCCGAAATACTATCAATGCTTATTGCTTTTATGTCTTAAAAGACGCAGAACCTTCTTTGTTTTCGTACGCGAGGCGTGGGACCCACGTGACCGATCGGCTCCGTTCCAAAAATACGAAAACCATGAACCATGAAGCGGAGGCCACCCGAGCATAGAAATAGCATGAAAGAAAAAAAAACAAAAAAAAACCGCACGTAAAATCTAAAAAAAACGCAAACGGGCAACGAAAAAGGGGGGTGCAACACGAGGACTTCCCAGGGGGTCACCCATCCTAGTACTACTCTCGCCCAAGCACGCTTAACTGCGGAGTTCTGATGGGATCCGGTGCATTAGTGCTGGTATGATGGCACCCGAAATACTATCCATGCTTATTGCTTTTATGTCTTAAAAGACGCAGAACCTCCTTTGTTTTCGTACGCGAGGCGTGGGACCCACGTGACCGATCGGCTCCGTTCCAAAAATACGAAAACCATCAACCATGAAACGGATGCCACCCGAGCATAGAAACAGCAAGAAAGAAAAAAAAACAAAAAAAAAACCGCACGTAAAATCTAAAAAAACGCAAACGGGCAACGAAAAAGGGGGGTGCAACACGAGGACTTCGAAGGGGGTCACCCATCCTAGTACTACTCTCGCCCAAGCACGCTTAACTGCGGAGTTCTGATGGGATCCGGTGCATTTGTGCTGGTATGATCGCACCCGAAATACTATCCATGCTTATTGCTTTTATGTCTTAAAAGACGCAGAACCTCCTTTGTTTTCGTACGCGAGGCGTGGGACCCACGTGACCGATCAGCTCCGTTCCAAAAATACGAAAACCATGAACCATGAACCGGAGGCCACCCGAGCATAGAAATAGCAAGAAAGAAAAAAAAAACAAAAAAAAACCGCACGTAAAATCTAAAAAAAACGCAAACGGGCAACGAAAAAGGGGGGTGCAACACGAGGACTTCCCAGGGGGTCACCCATCCTAGTACTACTCTCGCCCAAGCACGCTTAACTGCGGAGTTCTGATGGGATCCGATGCATTAGTGCTGGTATGATCGCACCCGAAATACTATCCATGCTTATTGCTTTTATGTCTTAAAAGATGCAGAACCTCCTTTGTTTTCGTACGCGAGGCGTGGGACCCACGTGACCGATCGGCTCCGTTCCAAAAATACGAAAACCATGAACCATGAAGCGGAGGCCACCCGAGAATAGAAATAGCAAGAAAGAAAAAAAAACAAAAAAAAACCGCACGTAAAATCTAAAAAAACGCAAACGGGCAACGAAAAAGGGGGGGTGCAAAACGAGGACTTCCCAGGGGGTCACCCATCCTAGTACTACTCTCGCCCAAGCACGCTTAACTGCGGAGTTCTGATGGGATCCGGTGCATTAGTGCTGGTATGATCGCACCAGACATACTATCCATGCTTATTGCTTTTATGTCTTAAAAGACGCAGAACCTCCTTTGTTTTCGTACGCGAGGCGTGGGACCCACGTGACCGATCGGCTCCGTTCCAAAAATACGAAAACCATCAACCATGAAACGGATGCCACCCGAGCATAGAAACAGCAAGAAAGAAAAAAAAAACCGCACGTAAAATCTAAAAAAACGCAAACGGGCAACGAAAAAGGGGGGTGCAACACGAGGACTTCCCAGGGGGTCACCCATCCTAGTACTACTCTCGCCCAAGCACACTTAACTGCGGAGTTCTGATGGGATCCGGTGCATTAGTGCTGGTATGATCGCACCCGAAATACTATCCATGCTTATTGCTTTTATGTCTTAAAAGACGCAGAACCTCCTTTGTTTTCGTACGCGAGGCGTGGGACCCACGTGACCGATCGGCTCCGTTCCAAAAATACGAAAACCATCAACCATGAAACGGATGCCACCCGAGCATAGAAACAGCAAGAAAGAAAAAAAAAACAAAAAAAAAACCGCACGTAAAATCTAAAAAAACGCAAACGGGCAACGAAAAAGGGGGGGTGCAACACGAGGACTTCCAAGGGGGTCACCCATCCTAGTACTACTCTCGCCCAAGCACGCTTAACTGCGGAGTTCTGATGGGATCCGGTGCATTAGTGCTGGTATGATCGCACCCGAAATACTATCAATGCTTATTGCTTTTATGTCTTAAAAGACGCAGAACCTCCTTTGTTTTCGTACGCGAGGCGTGGGACCTACGTGACCGATCGGCTCCGTTCCAAAAATACGAAAACCATGAACCATGAAGCGGAGGCCACCCGAGCATAGAAATAGCAAGAAAGAAAAAAAAACAAAAAAAAACCGCACGTAAAATCTAAAAAAAACGCAAACGGGCAACGAAAAAGGGGGGTGCAACACGAGGACTTCCCAGGGGGTCACCCATCCTAGTACTACTCTCGCCCAAGCACGCTTAACTGCGGAGTTCTGATGGGATCCGGTGCATTAGTGCTGGTATGATCGCACCCGAAATACTATCCATGCTTATTGCTTTTATGTCTTAAAAGACGCAGAACCTCCTTTGTTTTCGTACGCGAGGCGTGGGACCCACGTGACCGATCGGCTCCGTTCCAAAAATACGAAAACCATCAACCATGAAACGGATGCCACCCGAGCATAGAAACAGCAAGAAAGAAAAAAAAAACAAAAAAAAACCGCACGTAAAATCTAAAAAAACGCAAATGGGCAACGAAAAAGGGGGGGTGCAACACGAGGACTTCGAAGGGGGTCACCCATCCTAGTACTACTCTCGCCCAAGCACGCTTAACTGCGGAGTTCTGATGGGATCCGGTGCATTTGTGCTGGTATGATCGCACCCGAAATACTATCCATGCTTATTGCTTTTATGTCTTAAAAGACGCAGAACCTCCTTTGTTTTCGTACGCGAGGCGTGGGACCCACGTGACCGATCAGCTCCGTTCCAAAAATACGAAAACCATGAACCATGAACCGGAGGCCACCCGAGCATAGAAATAGCAAGAAAGAAAAAAAAAACAAAAAAAAACCGCACGTAAAATCTAAAAAAAACGCAAACGGGCAACGAAAAAGGGGGGTGCAACACGAGGACTTCGAAGGGGGTCACCCATCCTAATACTACTCTCGCCCAAGCACGCTTAACTGCGGAGTTCTGATGGGATCCGGTGCATTAGTGCTGGTATGATCGCACCCGAAATACTATCCATGCTTATTGCTTTTATGTCTTAAAAGACGCAGAACCTCCTTTGTTTTCGTACGCGAGGCGTGGGACCCACGTGACCGATCGGCTCCGTTCCAAAAATACGAAAACCATCAACCATGAAACGGATGCCACCCGAGCATAGAAACAACAAGAAAGAAAAAAAAAAACCGCACGTAAAATCTAAAAAAACGCAAACGGGCAACGAAAAAGGGGGGTGCAACACGAGGACTTCCCAGGGGGTCACCCATCCTAGTACTACTCTCGCCCAAGCACGCTTAACTGCGGAGTTCTGATGGGATCCGGTGCATTAGTGTCGGTATGATCGCACCCGAAATATTATCCATGCTTATTGCTTTTATGTCTTAAAAGACGCAGAACCTTCTTTGTTTTCGTACTCGAGGCGTGGGACCCACGTGACCGATCGGCTCCGTTCCAAAAATACGAAAACCATGAACCATGAAGCGGAGGCCACCCGAGCATAGAAATAGCAAGAAAGAAAAAAAAACAAAAAAAAAACCGCACGTAAAATCTAAAAAAACGCAAACGGGCAACGAAAAAGGGGGGTGCAACACGAGGAATTCCAAGGGGGTCACCCATCCTAGTACTACTCTCGCCTAAGCACGCTTAACTGCGGAGTTCTGATGGGATCCGGTGCATTAGTGCTGGTATGATCGCACCCGAAATACTATCAATGCTTATTGCTTTTATGTCTTAAAAGACGCAGAACCTTCTTTGTTTTCGTACGCGAGGCGTGGGACCCACGTGACCGATCGGCTCCGTTCCAAAAATACGAAAACCATGAACCATGAAGCGGAGGCCACCCGAGCATAGAAATAGCAAGAAAGAAAAAAAAACAAAAAAAAACCGCACGTAAAATCTAAAAAAAACGCAAACGGGCAACGAAAAAGGGGGGTGCAACACGAGGACTTCCCAGGGGGTCACCCATCCTAGTACTACTCTCGCCCAAGCACGCTTAACTGCGGAGTTCTGATGGGATCCGGTGCATTAGTGCTGGTATGATGGCACCCGAAATACTATCCATGCTTATTGCTTTTATGTCTTAAAAGACGCAGAACCTCCTTTGTTTTCGTACGCGAGGCGTGGGACCCACGTGACCGATCGGCTCCGTTCCAAAAATACGAAAACCATCAACCATGAAACGGATGCCACCCGAGCATAGAAACAGCAAGAAAGAAAAAAAAAACAAAAAAAAAACCGCACGTAAAATCTAAAAAAACGCAAACGGGCAACGAAAAAGAGGGGTGCAACACGAGGACTTCGAAGGGGGTCACCCATCCTAGTACTACTCTCGCCCAAGCACGCTTAACTACGGAGTTCTGATGGGATCCGGTGCATTTGTGCTGGTATGATCGCACCCGAAATACTATCCATGCTTATTGCTTTTATGTCTTAAAAGACGCAGAACCTCCTTTGTTTTCGTACGCGAGGCGTGGGACCCACGTGACCGATCAGCTCCGTTCCAAAAATACGAAAACCATGAACCATTAACCGGAGGCCACCCGAGCATAGAAATAGCAAGAAAGAAAAAAAAACAAAAAAAAACCGCACGTAAAATCTAAAAAAAAACGCAAACGGGCAACGAAAAAGGGGGGTGCAACACGAGGACTTCCCAGGGGGTCACCCATCCTAGTACTACTCTCGCCCAAGCACGCTTGACTGCGGAGATCTGATGGGATCCGATGCATTAGTGCTGGTATGATCGCACCCGTAATACTATCAATGCTTATTGCTTTTATGTCTTAAAAGACGCAGAACCTCCTTTGTTTTCGTACGCGAGGCGTGGGACCCACGTGACCGATCGGCTCCGTTCCAAAAATACGAAAACCATGAACCATGAAGCGGAGGCCACCCGAGCATAGAAATAGCAAGAAAGAAAAAAAAACAAAAAAAAACCGCACGTAAAATCTAAAAAAAACGCAAACGGGCAACGAAAAAGGGGGGTGCAACACGAGGACTTCCCAGGGGGTCACCCATCCTAGTACTACTCTCGCCCAAGCACGCTTAACTGCGGAGTTCTGATGGGATCCGGTGCATTAGTGCTGGTATGATCGCACCCAAAATACTATCCATGCTTATTGCTTTTATGTCTTAAAAGACGCAGAACCTCCTTTGTTTTCGTACGCGAGGCGTGGGACCCACGTGACCGATCGGCTCCGTTCCAAAAATACGAAAACCATCAACCATGAAACGGATGCCACCCGAGCATAGAAACAGCAAGAAAGAAAAAAAAAACAAAAAAAAAACCGCACGTAAAATCTAAAAAAACGCAAACGGGCAACGAAAAAGGGGGGTGCAACACGAGGACTTCGAAGGGGGTCACCCATCCTAGTACTACTCTCGCCCAAGCACGCTTAACTGCGGAGTTCTGATGGGATCCGGTGCATTTGTGCTGGTATGATCGCACCCGAAATACTATCCATGCTTATTGCTTTTATGTCTTAAAAGACGCAGAACCTCCTTTGTTTTCGTACGCGAGGCGTGGGACCCACGTGACCGATCAGCTCCGTTCCAAAAATACGAAAACCATGAACCATGAAGCGGAGGCCACCCGAGCATAGAAATAGCAAGAAAGAAAAAAAAAACAAAAAAAAACCGCACGTAAAATCTAAAAAAAACGCAAACGGGCAACGAAAAAGGGGGGTGCAACACGAGGACTTCCCAGGGGGTCACCCATCCTAGTACTACTCTCGCCCAAGCACGCTTAACTGCGGAGTTCTGATGGGATCCGATGCATTAGTGCTGGTATGATCGCACCCGAAATACTATCCATGCTTATTGCTTTTATGTCTTAAAAGATGCAGAACCTCCTTTGTTTTCGTACGCGAGGCGTGGGACCCACGTGACCGATCGGCTCCGTTCCAAAAATACGAAAACCATGAACCATGAAGCGGAGGCCACCCGAGCATAGAAATAGCAAGAAAGAAAAAAAAACAAAAAAAACCGCACGTAAAATCTAAAAAAACGCAAACGGGCAACGAAAAAGGAGGGTGCAAAACGAGGACTTCCCAGGGGGTCACCCATCCTAGTACTACTCTCGCCCAAGCACGCTTAACTGCGGAGTTCTGATGGGATCCGGTGCATTAGTGCCGGTATGATCGCACCCAAAATATTATCCATGCTTATTGCTTTTATGTCTTAAAAGACGCAGAACCTCCTTTGTTTTCGTGCGCGAGGCGTGGGACCCACGAGACCGATCGACTCCGTTCCAAAAATACGAAAACCATGAACCATGAAGCTAAGGCCACCCGAGCATAGAAATAGCAAGAAAGAAAAAAAAACAAAAAAAAACCGCACGTAAAATCTAAAAAAACGCAAACGGGCAACGAAAAAGGGGGGTGCAACACGAGGACTTCCCAGGGGGTCACCCATCCTAGTACTACTCTCGCCCAAGCACGCTTAACTGCGGAGTTCTGATGGGATCCGGTGCATTAGTGCTGGTATGATCGCACCCGAAATACTATCCATGCTTATTGCTTTTATGTCTTAAAAGACGCAGAACCTCCTTTGTTTTCGTACGCGAGGCGTGGGACCCACGAGACCGATCGGCTCCGTTCCAAAAATACGAAAACCATGAACCATGAAGCGGAGGCCACCCGAGCATAGAAATAGCAAGAAAGAAAAAAAAACAAAAAAAAAACCGCACGTAAATTCTAAAAAAACGCAAACGGGCAACGAAAAAGGGGGGTGCAACACGAGGACTTCCCAGGGGGTCACCCATCCTAGTACTACTCTCGCCCAAGCACGCTTAACTGCGGAGTTCTGATGGGATCCGGTGTATTAGTGCGGGTATGATCGCACCCGAAATACTATCCATGCTTATTGCTTTTATGTCTTAAAAGACGCAGAACCTCCTTTGTTTTAGTACGCGAGGCGTGGGACCCACGTGACCGATCGGCTCCGTTCCAAAAATACGAAAACCATCAACCATGAAACGGATGCCACCCGAGCATAGAAACAGCAAGAAAGAAAAAAAAAAAAAAATCGCACGTAAAATCTAAAAAAACGCAAACGGTCAACGAAAAAGGGGGGTGCAACACGAGGACTTCCCAGGGGGTCACCCATCCTAGTACTACTCTCGCCCAAGCACGCTTAACTGTGGAGTTCTGATGGGATCCGGTGCATTAGTGTCGGTATGATCGCACCCGAAATATTATCCATGCTTATTGCTTTTATGTCTTAAAAGACGCAGAACCTCCTTTGTTTTCGTACGCGAGGCGTGGGACCCACGAGACCGATCGGCTCCGTTCCAAAAATACGAAAACCATGAACCATGAAGCGGAGGCCACCCGAGCATAGAAATAGCAAGAAAGAAAAAAAAACAAAAAAAAACCGTACGTAAAATCTAAAAAAACGCAAACGGGCAACGAAAAAGGGGGGTGCAACACGAGGACTTCCAAGGGGGTCACCCATCCTAGTACTACTCTCGCCCAAGCACGCTTAACTGCGGAGTTCTGATGGGATCCGGTGCATTAGTGCTGGTATGATCGCACCCGAAATACTATCAATGCTTATTGCTTTTATGTCTTAAAAGACGCAGAACCTCCTTTGTTTTCGTACGCGAGGCGTGGGACCCACGTGACCGATCGGCTCCGTTCCAAAAATACGAAAACCATGAACCATGAAGCGGAGGCCACCCGAGCATAGAAATAGCAAGAAAGAAAAAAAAACAAACAAAAACCGCACGTAAAATCTAAAAAAACGCAAACGGGCAACGAAAAAGGGGGGTGCAAAACGAGGACTTCCCAGGGGGTCACCCATCCTAGTACTACTCTCGCCCAATCACGCTTAACTGCGGAGTTCTGATGGGATCCGGTGCATTAGTGCCGGTATGATCGCACCCGAAATATTATCCATGCTTATTGCTTTTATGTCTTAAAAGACGCAGAACCTCCTTTGTTTTCGTACGCGAGGCGTGGGACCCACGAGACCGATCGACTCCGTTCCAAAAATACGAAAACCATGAACCATGAAGCTAAGGCCACCCGAGCATAGAAATAGCAAGAAAGAAAAAAAAACAAAAAAAAAAACCGCACGTAAAATCTAAAAAAACGCAAACAGGCAACGAAAAAGGGGGGTGCAACACGAGGACTTCCCAAGGGGTCACCCATCCTAGTACTACTCTCGCCCAAGCACGCTTAACTGCGGAGTTCTGATGGGATCCGGTGCATTAGTGCGGGTATGATCGCACCCGAAATACTATCCATGCTTATTGCTTTTATGTCTTAAAAGACGCAGAACCTCCTTTGTTTTCGTACGCGAGGCGTGGGACCCACGTGACCGATCGGCTCCGTTCCAAAAATACGAAAACCATCAACCATGAAACGGATGCCACCCGAGCATAGAAACAGCAAGAAAGAAAAAAAAACCGCACGTAAAATCTAAAAAAACGCAAACGGGCAACGAAAAAGGGGGGTGCAACACGAGGACTTCCCAGGGGGTCACCCATCCTAGTACTACTCTCGCCCAAGCACGCTTAACTGTGGAGTTCTGATGGGATCCGGTGCATTAGTGTCGGTATGATCGCACCCGAAATATTATCCATTCTTATTGCTTTTATGTCTTAAAAGACGCAGAACCTCCTTTGTTTTCGTACGCGAGGCGTGAGACCCACGAGACCGATCGGCTCCGTTCCAAAAATACGAAAACCATGAACCATGAAGCGGAGGCCACCCGAGCATAGAAATAGCAAGAAAGAAAAAAAAACAAAAAAAAACCGCACGTAAAATCTAAAAAAACGCAAACGGGCAACGAAAAAGGGGGGTGCAACACGAGGACTTCCAAGGGGTTCACCCATCCTAGTACTACTCTCGCCCAAGCACGCTTAACTGCGGAGTTCTGATGGGATCCGGTGCATTAGTGCTGGTATGATCGCACCCGAAATACTATCAATGCTTATTGCTTTTATGTCTTAAAAGACGCAGAACCTCCTTTGTTTTCGTACGCGAGGCGTGGGACCCACGTGACCGATCGGCTCCGTTCCAAAAATACGAAAACCATGAACCATGAAGCGGAGGCCACCCGAGCATAGAAATAGCAAGAAAGAAAAAAAAACAAAAAAAAACCGCACGTAAAATCTAAAAAAACGCAAACGGGCAACGAAAAAGGGGGGTGCAAAACGAGGACTTCCCAGGGGGTCACCCATCCTAGTACTACTCTCGCCCAATCACGCTTAACTGCGGAGTTCTGATGGGATCCGGTGCATTAGTGCCGGTATGATCGCACCCGAAATACTATCCATGCTTATTGCTTTTATGTCTTAAAAGACGCAGAACCTCCTTTGTTTTCGTACGCGAGGCGTGGGACCCACGTGACCGATCGGCTCCGTTCCAAAAATACGAAAACCATCAACCATGAAACGGATGCCACCCGAGCATAGAAACAGCAAGAAAGAAAAAAAAAAAAAAACCGCACGTAAAATCTAAAAAAACGCAAACGGGCAACGAAAAAGGGGGGTGCAACACGAGGACTTCACAGGGGGTCACCCATCCTAGTACTACTCTCGCCCAAGCACGCTTAACTGCGGAGTTCTGATGGGATCCGGTGCATTAGTGCCGGTATGATCGCACCCGAAATATTATCCATGCTTATTGTTTTTATGTCTTAAAAGACGCAGAACCTCCTTTGTTTTCGTACGCGAGGCGTGGAACCCACGAGACCGATCGGCTCCGTTCCAAAAATACGAAAACCATGAACCATGAAGCGGAGGCCACCCGAGCAGAGAAATAGCAAGAAAGAAAAAAAAACAAAAAAAAACCGCACGTAAAATCTAAAAAAACGCAAACGGGCAACGAAAAAGGGGGGTGCAACACGAGGACTTCCCAGGGGGTCACCCATTCTAGTACTACTCTCGCCCAAGCACGCTTAACTGCGGAGTTCTGATGGGATCCGGTGCATTAGTGCGGGTATGATCGCACCCGAAATACTATCCATGCTTATTGCTTTTATGTCTTAAAAGACGCAGAACCTCCTTTGTTTTCGTACGCGAGGCGTGGGACCCACGTGACCGATCGGCTCCGTTCCAAAAATACGAAAACCATCAACCATGAAACGGATGCCACCCGAGCATAGAAACAGCAAGAAAGAAAAAAAAAACCGCACGTAAAATCTAAAAAAACGCAAACGGGCAACGAATAAGGGGGGTGCAACACGAGGACTTCCCAAGGGGTCACCCATCCTAGTACTACTCTCGCCCAAGCACGCTTAACTGCGGAGTTCTGATGGGATCCGGTGCATTAGTGCTGGTATGATCGCACCCGAAATACTATCCATGCTTATTGCTTTTATGTCTTAAAAGACGCAGAACCTCCTTTGTTTTCGTACGCGAGGCGTGGGACCCACGTGACCGATCGGCTCTGTTCCAAAAATACGAAAACCATCAACCATGATACGGATGCCACCCGAGCATAGAAACAGCAAGAAAGAAAAAAAAACCGCACGTAAAATCTAAAAAAACGCAAACGGGCAACGAAAAAGGGGGGTGCAACACGAGGACTTCCCAGGGGGTCACCCATCCAAGTACTACTCTCTCCCAAGCACGCTTAACTGCGGAGTTCTGATGGGATCCGGTGCATTAGTGCCGGTATGATGGCACCCGAAATATTATCCATGCTTATTGCTTTTATGTTTTAAAAGACGCAGAACCTCCTTTGTTTTCGTACGCGAGGCGTGGGACCCACGAGACCGATCGACTCCGTTCCAAAAATACGAAAACCATGAACCATGAAGCGGAGGCCACCCGAGCATAGAAATAGCAAGAAAGAAAAAAAAACAAAAAAAAAACCGCACGTAAAATCTAAAAAAACGCAAACGGGCAACGAAAAAGAGGGGTGCAACACGAGGACTTCCAAGGGGGTCACCCATCCTAGTACTACTCTCGCCCAAGCACGCTTAACTGCGGAGTTCTGATGGGATCCGGTGCATTAGTGCTGATATGATCGCACCCGAAATACTATCCATGCTTATTGCTTTTATGTCTTAAAAGACGCAGAACCTCCTTTGTTTTCGTACGCGAGGCGTGGGACCCACGTGACCGATCGGCTCCGTTCCAAAAATACGAAAACCATGAACCATGAAGCGGAGGCCACCCGAGCATAGAAATAGCAAGAAAGAAAAAAAAACAAAAAAAAACCGCACGTAAAATCTAAAAAAAACGCAAACGGGCAACGAAAAAAGGGGGTGCAACACGAGGACTTCCCAGGGGGTCACCCATCCTAGTACTACTCTCGCCCAAGCATGCTTAACTGCGGAGTTCTGATGGGATCCGGTGCATTAGTGCTGGTATGATCGCACCCGAAATACTATCCATGCTTATTGCTTTTATGTCTTAAAAGACGCAGAACCTCCTTTGTTTTCGTACGCGAGGCGTGGGACCCACGTGACCGATCGGCTCCGTTCCAAAAATACGAAAACCATCAACCATGAAACGGATGCCACCCGAGCATAGAAACTGCAAGAAAGAAAAAAAAACAAAAAAAAAACCGCACGTAAAATCTAAAAAAACGCAAACGGGCAAACGAAAAAGGGGGGTGCAACACGAGGACTTCCCAGGGAGTCACCCATCCTAGTACTACTCTCGCCCAAGCACGCTGAACTGCGGAGTTCTGATGGGATCCGGTGCATTAGTGCTGCTATGATCGCACCCGAAATACTATCCATGCTTATTGCTTTTATGTCTTAAAAGACGCAGAACCTCTTTTGTTTTCGTACGCGAGGCGTGCGACCCACGTGACCGATCGTCTCCGTTCCAAAAATACGAAAACCATGAACCATGAAACGGATGCCACCCGAGCATAGAAATAGCAAGAAAGAAAAAAAAAACAAAAACAAACCGCACGTAAAATCTAAAAAAACGCAAACGGACAACGAAAAAGGGGGTGCAACACGAGGACTTCCCAGGGGGTCACCCATCCTAGTACTACTCTCGCCAAAGCACGCTTAACTAAGGAGTTCTGATGGGATCCGGTGCATTAGTGCTGGTATGATCGCACCCGAAATACTATCCATGCTTATTGCTTTTATGTCTTAAAAGACGCAGAACCTCCTTTGTTTTCGTACGCGAGGCGTGGGACCCACGTGACCGATCGGCTCCGTTCCAAAAATACGAAAACCATCAACCATGAAACGGATGTCACCCGAGCATAGAAACAACAAGAAAGAAAAAAAAAACCGCACGTAAAATCTAAAAAAACGCAAACGGGCAACGAAAAAGGGGGGTGCAACACGAGGACTTCCCAGGGGGTCACCCATCCTAGTACTATTCTCGCCCAAGCACGCTTAACTGCGGAGTTCTGATGGGATCCGGTGCATTAGTGCCGGTATGATCGCACCCGAAACATTATCCATGCTTATTGCTTTTATGTCTTAAAAGACGCAGAACCTCCTTTGTTTTCGTACGCGAGGCGTGGGACCCACGAGACCGATCGACTCCGTTCCAAAAATACGAAAACCATGAACCATGAAGCGGAGGCCACCCGAGCATAGAAATAGCAAGAAAGAAAAAAAAACAAAAAAAAAACCGCACGTAAAATCTAAAAAAACGCAAACGGGCAACGAAAAAGGGGGGGTGCAACACGAGGACTTCCCAGGGGGTCACCCATCCTAGTACTACTCTCGCCCAAGCACGCTTAGCTGCGGAGTTCTGATGGGATCCAGTGCATTAGTGCTGGTATGATCGCACCCGAAATACTATCCATGCTTATTGCTTTTATGTCTTAAAAGACGCAGAACCTCCTTTGTTTTCGTACGCGAGGCGTGGGACCCACGTGACCGATCGGCTCCGTTCCAAAAATACGAAAACCATCAACCACGAAACGGATGCCACCCGAGCATAGAAACAGCAAGAAAGAAAAAAAAAACCGCACGTAAAATCTAAAAAAACGCAAACGGGCAACGAAAAAGGGGGGTGCAACACGAGGACTTCCCAGGGGGTCACCCATCCTAGTACTACTCTCGCCCAAGCACGCTTAACTGCGGAGTTCTGATGGGATCCGGTGCATTAGTGCCGATATGATCGCACCCGAAATATTATCCATGCTTATTCTTTTTATGTCTTAAAAGACGCAGAACCTCCTTTGTTTTCGTACGCGAGGCGTGGGACCCACGAGGCCGATCGGCTCCGTTCCAAAAATACGAAAACCATGAACCATGAAGCGGAGGCCACCCGAGCATAGAAATAGCAAGAAAGAAAAAAAAACAAAAAAAAACCGCAGGTAAAATCTAAAAAAACGCAAACGGGCAACGAAAAAGGGGGGTGCAACACGAGGACTTCCCAGGGGGTCACCCATCCTAGTACTACTCTCGCCCAAGCACGTTTAACTGCGGAGTTCTGATGGGATCCGGTGCATTAGTGCGGGTATGATCGCACCCGAAATACTATCCATGCTTATTGCTTTTATGTCTTAAAAGACGCAGAACCTCCTTTGTTTTCGTACGCGAGGCGTGGGACCCACGTGACCGATCGGCTCCGTTCCAAAAATACGAAAACCATGAACCATGAAGCGGAGGCCACCCGAGCATAGAAATAGCAAGAAAGAAAAAAAAACAAAAAAAAACCGCACGTAAAATCTAAAAAAAACGCAAACGGGCAACGAAAAAGAGGGGTGCAACACGAGGACTTCCCAAGGGGTCACCCATCCTGGTACTACTCTCGCCCAAGCACGCTTACCTGCGGAGTTCTGATGGGATTCGGTGCATTAGTGCTGGTATGATCGCACCCGAAATACTATCCATGCTTATTGCTTTTATGTCTTAAAAGACGCAGAACCTCCTTTGTTTTCGTACGCGAGGCGTGGGACCCACGTGACCGATCGGCTCCGTTCCAAAAATACGAAAACCATGAACCATGAAGCGGAGGCCACCCGAGCATAGAAATAGCAAGAAAGAAAAAAAAACAAAAAAAAACAGCACGTAAAATCTAAAAAAAACGCAAACGGGCAACGAAAAAGGGGGGTGGAACACGAGGACTTCCCAGGGGGTCACCCATCCTAGTACTACTCTCGCCCAAGCACGCTTAACTGCGGAGTTCTGATGGGATCCGGTGCGTTAGTGCTGGTATGATCGCACCCGAAAGATTATCCATGCTTATTGCTTTTATGTCTTAAAAGACGCAGAACCTCCTTTGTTTTCGTACGCGAGGCGTGGGACCCACGTGACCGATCGGCTCCGTTCCAAAAATACGAAAACCATCAACCATGAAACGGATGCCACCCGAGCATAGAAACAGCAAGAAAGAAAAAAAAAACAAAAAAAAACCGCACGTAAAATCTAAAAAAACGCAAACGGGCAACGAAAAAGGGGGGTGCAACACGAGGACTTCCCAGGGGGTCACCCATCCTAGTACTACTCTCGCCCAAGCACGCTTAACTGCGGAGTTCTGATGGGATCCGGTGCATTAGTGCTGGTATGATCGCACCCAAAATACTATCCATGCTTATTGCTTTTATGTCTTAAAATACGCAGAACCTCATTTGTTTTCGTACGCGAGGCGTGGGACCCACGTGACCGATCGGCTCCGTTGCAAAAATACGAAAACCATCAATCATGAAACGGATGCCACCCGAGCATAGAAACAGCAAGAAAGAAAAAAAAACAAAAAAAAACCGCACGTAAAATCTAAAAAAACGCAAACGGGCAACGAAAAAGGGGGGTGCAACACGAGGACTTCCCAGGGGGTCACCCATCCTAGTACTACTCTCGCCCAAGCACGTTTAACTGCGGAGTTCTGATGGGATCCGGTGCATTAGTGCGGGTATGATCGCACCCGAAATACTATCCATGCTTATTGCTTTTATGTCTTAAAAGACGCAGAACCTCCTTTGTTTTCGTACGCGAGGCGTGGGACCCACGTGACCGATCGGCTCCGTTCCAAAAATACGAAAACCATGAACCATGAAGCGGAGGCCACCCGAGCATAGAAATAGCAAGAAAGAAAAAAAAACAAAAAAAAACCGCACGTAAAATCTAAAAAAAACGCAAACGGGCAACGAAAAAGAGGGGTGCAACACGAGGACTTCCCAAGGGGTCACCCATCCTGGTACTACTCTCGCCCAAGCACGCTTACCTGCGGAGTTCTGATGGGATTCGGTGCATTAGTGCTGGTATGATCGCACCCGAAATACTATCCATGCTTATTGCTTTTATGTCTTAAAAGACGCAGAACCTCCTTTGTTTTCGTACGCGAGGCGTGGGACCCACGTGACCGATCGGCTCCGTTCCAAAAATACGAAAACCATGAACCATGAAGCGGAGGCCACCCGAGCATAGAAATAGCAAGAAAGAAAAAAAAACAAAAAAAAACAGCACGTAAAATCTAAAAAAAACGCAAACGGGCAACGAAAAAGGGGGGTGGAACACGAGGACTTCCCAGGGGGTCACCCATCCTAGTACTACTCTCGCCCAAGCACGCTTAACTGCGGAGTTCTGATGGGATCCGGTGCGTTAGTGCTGGTATGATCGCACCCGAAAGATTATCCATGCTTATTGCTTTTATGTCTTAAAAGACGCAGAACCTCCTTTGTTTTCGTACGCGAGGCGTGGGACCCACGTGACCGATCGGCTCCGTCCAAAAATACGAAAACCATGAACCATGAAGCGGAGGCCACCCGAGCATAGAAATAGCAAAAAAGAAAAAAAAACAAAAAAAAACCGCACGTAAAATCTAAAAAAACGCAAACGGGCAACGAAAAAGGGGGGTGCAACACGAGGACTTCTCAGGGGTCACCCATCCTAGTACTACTCTCGCCCAAGCACGCTTAACTAAGGAGTTCTGATGGGATCTGGTGCATTAGTGCTGGTATGATCGCACCCGAAATACTATCCATGCTTATTGCTTTTATGTCTTAAAAGACGCAGAACCTCCTTTGTTTTCGTACGCGAGGCGTGGGACCCACGTGACCGATCGGCTCCGTTCCAAAAATACGAAAACCATGAACCATGAAGCGGAGGCCACCCGAGCATACAAACAGCAAGAAAGAAAAAAAACAAAAAAAAAAACCGCACGTAAAATCTAAAAAAACGCAAACGGGCAAACGAAAAAGGGGGGTGCAACACGAGGACTTCCCAGGGGGTCACCCATCCTAGTACTACTCTCGCCCAAGCACGCTTAACTACGGAGTTCTGATGGGATCCGGTGCATTAGTGCTGGTATGATCGCACCCGAAATACTATCCATGCTTATTGCTTTTATGTCTTAAAAGACGCAGAACCTCCTTTGTTTTCGTACGCGAGGCGTGGGACCCACGTGACCGATCGTCTCCGTTCCAAAAATACGAAAACCATGAACCATGAAACGGATGCCACCCGAGCATAGAAATAGCAAGAAAGAAAAAAAAACAAAAAAAAAACCGCACGTAAAATCTAAAAAAACGCAAACAGGCAACGAAAAAGGGGGGTGCAACACGAGGACTTCCCAGGGGTCACCCATCCTAGTACTACTCTCGCCCAAGCACGCTTAACTGCGGAGTTATGATGGGATCTGGTGCATTAGTGCTGCTATGATCGCACCTGAAATATTATCCATGCTTATTGCTTTTATGTCTTAAAAGACGCAGAACCTCCTTTGTTTTCGTACGCGAGGCGTGGGACCCACGTGACCGATCGGCTCCGTTGCAAAAATACGAAAACCATGAACCATGAAGCGGAGGCCACCCGAGCATAGAAATAGCAAGAAAGAAAAAAAAACAAAAAAAAAACCGCACGTAAAATCTAAAAAAACGCAAACGGGCAACGAAAAAGGGGGGTGCAACACGAGGACTTCCCAGGGGGTCACCCATCCTAGTACTACTCTCGCCCAAGCACGCTTAACTGCGGAGTTCTAATGGGATCCGGTGCATTAGTGCCGGTATGATCGCACCCGAAATACTATCCATGCCTATTGCTTTTATGTCTTAAAAGACGCAGAACCTCCTTTGTTTTCGTACGCGAGGCGTGGGACCCACGTGACCGATCGGCTCCGTTCCAAAAATACGAAAACCATGAACCATGAAACGGATGCCACCCGAGCATAGAAATAGCAAGAAAGAAAAAAAAAAACCCGCAGGTAAAATCTAAAAAAAACGCAAACGGGCAACGAAAAAGGGGGGTGCAACACGAGGACTTCCCAGGGGGTAACCCATCCTAGTACTACTCTCGCCCAAGCACGCTTAACTGCGGAGTTCTGATGGGATCCGGTGCATTAGTGCTCGTATGATCGCACCCGAAATACTATCCATGATTATTGCTTTTATGTCTTAAAAGACGCAGAACCTCCTTTTTTTTCGTACGCGAGACGTGGGACCCACGTGACCGATCGGCTCCGTTCCAAAAATACGAAAACCATGAACCATGAAGCGGAGGCCACCCGAGCATAGAAATAGCGAAAAAGAAAAAAAAACAAAAAAAAACCGCACGTAAAATCTAAAAAAACGCAAACGGGCAACGAAAAAGGGGGGTGCAACACGAGGACTTCCCAGGGGGTCACCCATCCTAGTACTACTCTCGCCCAAGCACGCTTAACTAAGGAGTTCTAATGGAATCCGGTGCATTAGTGCTGCTTTGATCGCACCCGAAATACTATCCATGTTTATTGCTTTTATGTCTTAAAAGACGCAGAACCTCCTTTGTTTTCGTACGCGAGGCGTGGGACCCACGTGACCGATCGGCTCCGTTCCAAAAATACGAAAACCATCAACCATGAAACGGATGCCACCCGAGCATAGAAACAGCAAGAAAGAAAAAAAAAACAAAAAAAAACCGCACGTAAAATCTAAAAAAACGCAAACGGGCAACGAAAAAGGGGGGTGCAACACGAGGACTTCCCAGGGGGTCACCCATCCTAGTACTACTCTCGCCCAAGCACGCTTAACTGCGGAGTTCTGATGGGATCCGGTGCATTAGTGCTGGTATGATCGCACCCAAAATGCTATCCATGCTTATTGCTTTTATGTCTTAAAATACGCAGAACCTCCTTTGTTTTCGTACGCGAGGCGTGGGACCCACGTGACCGATCGGCTCCGTTGCAAAAATACGAAAACCATCAATCATGAAACGGATGCCACCCGAGCATAGAAACAGCAAGAAAGAAAAAAAAACAAAAAAAAACCGCACGTAAAATCTAAAAAAACGCAAACGGGCAACGAAAAAGGGGGGTGCAACACGAGGACTTCCCAGGGGGTCACCCATCCTAGTACTACTCTCGCCCAAGCACGTTTAACTGCGGAGTTCTGATGGGATCCGGTGCATTAGTGCGGGTATGATCGCACCCGAAATACTATCCATGCTTATTGCTTTTATGTCTTAAAAGACGCAGAACCTCCTTTGTTTTCGTACGCGAGGCGTGGGACCCACGTGACCGATCGGCTCCGTTCCAAAAATACGAAAACCATGAACCATGAAGCGGAGGCCACCCAAGCATAGAAATAGCAAGAAAGAAAAAAAAACAAAAAAAAACCGCACGTAAAATCTAAAAAAAACGCAAACGGGCAACGAAAAAGAGGGGTGCAACACGAGGACTTCCCAAGGGGTCACCCATCCTGGTACTACTCTCGCCCAAGCACGCTTACCTGCGGAGTTCTGATGGGATTCGGTGCATTAGTGCTGGTATGATCGCACCCGAAATACTATCCATGCTTATTGCTTTTATGTCTTAAAAGACGCAGAACCTCCTTTGTTTTCGTACGCGAGGCGTGGGACCCACGTGACCGATCGGCTCCGTTCCAAAAATACGAAAACCATGAACCATGAAGCGGAGGCCACCCGAGCATAGAAATAGCAAGAAAGAAAAAAAAACAAAAAAAAACAGCACGTAAAATCTAAAAAAAACGCAAACGGGCAACGAAAAAGGGGGGTGGAACACGAGGACTTCCCAGGGGGTCACCCATCCTAGTACTACTCTCGCCCAAGCACGCTTAACTGCGGAGTTCTGATGGGATCCGGTGCGTTAGTGCTGGTATGATCGCACCCGAAAGATTATCCATGCTTATTGCTTTTATGTCTTAAAAGACGCAGAACCTCCTTTGTTTTCGTACGCGAGGCGTGGGACCCACGTGACCGATCGGCTCCGTCCAAAAATACGAAAACCATGAACCATGAAGCGGAGGCCACCCGAGCATAGAAATAGCAAAAAAGAAAAAAAAACAAAAAAAAACCGCACGTAAAATCTAAAAAAACGCAAACGGGCAACGAAAAAGGGGGGTGCAACACGAGGACTTCTCAGGGGTCACCCATCCTAGTACTACTCTCGCCCAAGCACGCTTAACTAAGGAGTTCTGATGGGATCTGGTGCATTAGTGCTGGTATGATCGCACCCGAAATACTATCCATGCTTATTGCTTTTATGTCTTAAAAGACGCAGAACCTCCTTTGTTTTCGTACGCGAGGCGTGGGACCCACGTGACCGATCGGCTCCGTTCCAAAAATACGAAAACCATGAACCATGAAGCGGAGGCCACCCGAGCATACAAACAGCAAGAAAGAAAAAAAACAAAAAAAAAAACCGCACGTAAAATCTAAAAAAACGCAAACGGGCAAACGAAAAAGGGGGGTGCAACACGAGGACTTCCCAGGGGGTCACCCATCCTAGTACTACTCTCGCCCAAGCACGCTTAACTACGGAGTTCTGATGGGATCCGGTGCATTAGTGCTGGTATGATCGCACCCGAAATACTATCCATGCTTATTGCTTTTATGTCTTAAAAGACGCAGAACCTCCTTTGTTTTCGTACGCGAGGCGTGGGACCCACGTGACCGATCGTCTCCGTTCCAAAAATACGAAAACCATGAACCATGAAACGGATGCCACCCGAGCATAGAAATAGCAAGAAAGAAAAAAAAACAAAAAAAAAACCGCACGTAAAATCTAAAAAAACGCAAACAGGCAACGAAAAAGGGGGGTGCAACACGAGGACTTCCCAGGGGTCACCCATCCTAGTACTACTCTCGCCCAAGCACGCTTAACTGCGGAGTTATGATGGGATCTGGTGCATTAGTGCTGCTATGATCGCACCCAAAATACTATCCATGCTTATTGCTTTTATGTCTTAAAAGACGCAGAACCTCCTTTGATTTCGTACGCGAGGCGTGGGACCCACGTGACCGATCGGCGCCGTTCCAAAAATACGAAAATCATCAACCATGAAACGGAGGCCACCCGAGCATAGAAATAGCAAGAAAGAAAAAAAAAACAAAAAAAAAACCGCACGTAAAATCTAAAAAAACGCAAACGGGCAAACGAAAAAGGGGGGTGCAACACGAGGACTTCCCAGGGGGTCACCCATCCTAGTACTACTCTCGCCCAAGCACGCTTAACTGCGGAGTTCTGATGGGATCCGGTGCATTAGTGCCGATATGATCGCACCCGAAATATTATCCATGCTTATTCTTTTTATGTCTTAAAAGACGCAGAACCTCCTTTGTTTTCGTACGCGAGGCGTGGGACCCACGAGGCCGATCGGCTCCGTTCCAAAAATACGAAAACCATGAACCATGAAGCGGAGGCCACCCGAGCATAGAAATAGCAAGAAAGAAAAAAAAACAAAAAAAAACCGCAGGTAAAATCTAAAAAAACGCAAACGGGCAACGAAAAAGGGGGGTGCAACACGAGGACTTCCCAGGGGGTCACCCATCCTAGTACTACTCTCGCCCAAGCACGTTTAACTGCGGAGTTCTGATGGGATCCGGTGCATTAGTGCGGGTATGATCGCACCCGAAATACTATCCATGCTTATTGCTTTTATGTCTTAAAAGACGCAGAACCTCCTTTGTTTTCGTACGCGAGGCGTGGGACCCACGTGACCGATCGGCTCCGTTCCAAAAATACGAAAACCATGAACCATGAAGCGGAGGCCACCCGAGCATAGAAATAGCAAGAAAGAAAAAAAAACAAAAAAAAACCGCACGTAAAATCTAAAAAAAACGCAAACGGGCAACGAAAAAGAGGGGTGCAACACGAGGACTTCCCAAGGGGTCACCCATCCTGGTACTACTCTCGCCCAAGCACGCTTACCTGCGGAGTTCTGATGGGATTCGGTGCATTAGTGCTGGTATGATCGCACCCGAAATACTATCCATGCTTATTGCTTTTATGTCTTAAAAGACGCAGAACCTCCTTTGTTTTCGTACGCGAGGCGTGGGACCCACGTGACCGATCGGCTCCGTTCCAAAAATACGAAAACCATGAACCATGAAGCGGAGGCCACCCGAGCATAGAAATAGCAAGAAAGAAAAAAAAACAAAAAAAAACAGCACGTAAAATCTAAAAAAAACGCAAACGGGCAACGAAAAAGGGGGGTGGAACACGAGGACTTCCCAGGGGGTCACCCATCCTAGTACTACTCTCGCCCAAGCACGCTTAACTGCGGAGTTCTGATGGGATCCGGTGCGTTAGTGCTGGTATGATCGCACCCGAAAGATTATCCATGCTTATTGCTTTTATGTCTTAAAAGACGCAGAACCTCCTTTGTTTTCGTACGCGAGGCGTGGGACCCACGTGACCGATCGGCTCCGTTCCAAAAATACGAAAACCATCAACCATGAAACGGATGCCACCCGAGCATAGAAACAGCAAGAAAGAAAAAAAAAACAAAAAAAAACCGCACGTAAAATCTAAAAAAACGCAAACGGGCAACGAAAAAGGGGGGTGCAACACGAGGACTTCCCAGGGGGTCACCCATCCTAGTACTACTCTCGCCCAAGCACGCTTAACTGCGGAGTTCTGATGGGATCCGGTGCATTAGTGCTGGTATGATCGCACCCAAAATACTATCCATGCTTATTGCTTTTATGTCTTAAAATACGCAGAACCTCATTTGTTTTCGTACGCGAGGCGTGGGACCCACGTGACCGATCGGCTCCGTTGCAAAAATACGAAAACCATCAATCATGAAACGGATGCCACCCGAGCATAGAAACAGCAAGAAAGAAAAAAAAACAAAAAAAAACCGCACGTAAAATCTAAAAAAACGCAAACGGGCAACGAAAAAGGGGGGTGCAACACGAGGACTTCCCAGGGGGTCACCCATCCTAGTACTACTCTCGCCCAAGCACGTTTAACTGCGGAGTTCTGATGGGATCCGGTGCATTAGTGCGGGTATGATCGCACCCGAAATACTATCCATGCTTATTGCTTTTATGTCTTAAAAGACGCAGAACCTCCTTTGTTTTCGTACGCGAGGCGTGGGACCCACGTGACCGATCGGCTCCGTTCCAAAAATACGAAAACCATGAACCATGAAGCGGAGGCCACCCGAGCATAGAAATAGCAAGAAAGAAAAAAAAACAAAAAAAAACCGCACGTAAAATCTAAAAAAA
The DNA here is from genome assembly GCF_052849685.1 of Lactuca virosa. Classification (NCBI taxonomy): domain Eukaryota; kingdom Viridiplantae; phylum Streptophyta; class Magnoliopsida; order Asterales; family Asteraceae; genus Lactuca; species Lactuca virosa. The sequence continues at coordinate 264,431,168 of NC_136426.1, read as the reverse complement.
ACGCAAACGGGCAACGAAAAAGAGGGGTGCAACACGAGGACTTCCCAAGGGGTCACCCATCCTGGTACTACTCTCGCCCAAGCACGCTTACCTGCGGAGTTCTGATGGGATTCGGTGCATTAGTGCTGGTATGATCGCACCCGAAATACTATCCATGCTTATTGCTTTTATGTCTTAAAAGACGCAGAACCTCCTTTGTTTTCGTACGCGAGGCGTGGGACCCACGTGACCGATCGGCTCCGTTCCAAAAATACGAAAACCATGAACCATGAAGCGGAGGCCACCCGAGCATAGAAATAGCAAGAAAGAAAAAAAAACAAAAAAAAACAGCACGTAAAATCTAAAAAAAACGCAAACGGGCAACGAAAAAGGGGGGTGGAACACGAGGACTTCCCAGGGGGTCACCCATCCTAGTACTACTCTCGCCCAAGCACGCTTAACTGCGGAGTTCTGATGGGATCCGGTGCGTTAGTGCTGGTATGATCGCACCCGAAAGATTATCCATGCTTATTGCTTTTATGTCTTAAAAGACGCAGAACCTCCTTTGTTTTCGTACGCGAGGCGTGGGACCCACGTGACCGATCGGCTCCGTCCAAAAATACGAAAACCATGAACCATGAAGCGGAGGCCACCCGAGCATAGAAATAGCAAAAAAGAAAAAAAAACAAAAAAAAACCGCACGTAAAATCTAAAAAAACGCAAACGGGCAACGAAAAAGGGGGGTGCAACACGAGGACTTCTCAGGGGTCACCCATCCTAGTACTACTCTCGCCCAAGCACGCTTAACTAAGGAGTTCTGATGGGATCTGGTGCATTAGTGCTGGTATGATCGCACCCGAAATACTATCCATGCTTATTGCTTTTATGTCTTAAAAGACGCAGAACCTCCTTTGTTTTCGTACGCGAGGCGTGGGACCCACGTGACCGATCGGCTCCGTTCCAAAAATACGAAAACCATGAACCATGAAGCGGAGGCCACCCGAGCATACAAACAGCAAGAAAGAAAAAAAACAAAAAAAAAAACCGCACGTAAAATCTAAAAAAACGCAAACGGGCAAACGAAAAAGGGGGGTGCAACACGAGGACTTCCCAGGGGGTCACCCATCCTAGTACTACTCTCGCCCAAGCACGCTTAACTACGGAGTTCTGATGGGATCCGGTGCATTAGTGCTGGTATGATCGCACCCGAAATACTATCCATGCTTATTGCTTTTATGTCTTAAAAGACGCAGAACCTCCTTTGTTTTCGTACGCGAGGCGTGGGACCCACGTGACCGATCGTCTCCGTTCCAAAAATACGAAAACCATGAACCATGAAACGGATGCCACCCGAGCATAGAAATAGCAAGAAAGAAAAAAAAACAAAAAAAAAACCGCACGTAAAATCTAAAAAAACGCAAACAGGCAACGAAAAAGGGGGGTGCAACACGAGGACTTCCCAGGGGTCACCCATCCTAGTACTACTCTCGCCCAAGCACGCTTAACTGCGGAGTTATGATGGGATCTGGTGCATTAGTGCTGCTATGATCACACCCAAAATACTATCCATGCTTATTGCTTTTATGTCTTAAAAGACGCAGAACCTCCTTTGATTTCGTACGCGAGGCGTGGGACCCACGTGACCGATCGGCGCCGTTCCAAAAATACGAAAATCATCAACCATGAAACGGAGGCCACCCGAGCATAGAAATAGCAAGAAAGAAAAAAAAAACAAAAAAAAAACCGCACGTAAAATCTAAAAAAACGCAAACGGGCAAACGAAAAAGGGGGGTGCAACACGAGGACTTCCCAGGGGGTCACCCATCCTAGTACTACTCTCGCCCAAGCACGCTTAACTGCGGAGTTCTGATGGGATCCGGTGCATTAGTGCCGGTATGATCGCACCTGAAATATTATCCATGCTTATTGCTTTTATGTCTTAAAAGACGCAGAACCTCCTTTGTTTTCGTACGCGAGGCGTGGGACCCACGTGACCGATCGGCTCCGTTGCAAAAATACGAAAACCATGAACCATGAAGCGGAGGCCACCCGAGCATAGAAATAGCAAGAAAGAAAAAAAAACAAAAAAAAAACCGCACGTAAAATCTAAAAAAACGCAAACGGGCAACGAAAAAGGGGGGTGCAACACGAGGACTTCCCAGGGGGTCACCCATCCTAGTACTACTCTCGCCCAAGCACGCTTAACTGCGGAGTTCTAATGGGATCCGGTGCATTAGTGCCGGTATGATCGCACCCGAAATACTATCCATGCCTATTGCTTTTATGTCTTAAAAGACGCAGAACCTCCTTTGTTTTCGTACGCGAGGCGTGGGACCCACGTGACCGATCGGCTCCGTTCCAAAAATACGAAAACCATGAACCATGAAACGGATGCCACCCGAGCATAGAAATAGCAAGAAAGAAAAAAAAAAACCCGCAGGTAAAATCTAAAAAAAACGCAAACGGGCAACGAAAAAGGGGGGTGCAACACGAGGACTTCCCAGGGGGTAACCCATCCTAGTACTACTCTCGCCCAAGCACGCTTAACTGCGGAGTTCTGATGGGATCCGGTGCATTAGTGCTCGTATGATCGCACCCGAAATACTATCCATGATTATTGCTTTTATGTCTTAAAAGACGCAGAACCTCCTTTTTTTTCGTACGCGAGACGTGGGACCCACGTGACCGATCGGCTCCGTTCCAAAAATACGAAAACCATGAACCATGAAGCGGAGGCCACCCGAGCATAGAAATAGCGAAAAAGAAAAAAAAACAAAAAAAAACCGCACGTAAAATCTAAAAAAACGCAAACGGGCAACGAAAAAGGGGGGTGCAACACGAGGACTTCCCAGGGGGTCACCCATCCTAGTACTACTCTCGCCCAAGCACGCTTAACTAAGGAGTTCTAATGGAATCCGGTGCATTAGTGCTGCTTTGATCGCACCCGAAATACTATCCATGTTTATTGCTTTTATGTCTTAAAAGACGCAGAACCTCCTTTGTTTTCGTACGCGAGGCGTGGGACCCACGTGACCGATCGGCTCCGTTCCAAAAATACGAAAACCATCAACCATGAAACGGATGCCACCCGAGCATAGAAACAGCAAGAAAGAAAAAAAAAACAAAAAAAAACCGCACGTAAAATCTAAAAAAACGCAAACGGGCAACGAAAAAGGGGGGTGCAACACGAGGACTTCCCAGGGGGTCACCCATCCTAGTACTACTCTCGCCCAAGCACGCTTAACTGCGGAGTTCTGATGGGATCCGGTGCATTAGTGCTGGTATGATCGCACCCAAAATGCTATCCATGCTTATTGCTTTTATGTCTTAAAATACGCAGAACCTCCTTTGTTTTCGTACGCGAGGCGTGGGACCCACGTGACCGATCGGCTCCGTTGCAAAAATACGAAAACCATCAATCATGAAACGGATGCCACCCGAGCATAGAAACAGCAAGAAAGAAAAAAAAACAAAAAAAAACCGCACGTAAAATCTAAAAAAACGCAAACGGGCAACGAAAAAGGGGGGTGCAACACAAGGACTTCCCAGGGGGTCACCCATCCTAGTACTACTCTCGCCCAAGCACGTTTAACTGCGGAGTTCTGATGGGATCCGGTGCATTAGTGCGGGTATGATCGCACCCGAAATACTATCCATGCTTATTGCTTTTATGTCTTAAAAGACGCAGAACCTCCTTTGTTTTCGTACGCGAGGCGTGGGACCCACGTGACCGATCGGCTCCGTTCCAAAAATACGAAAACCATGAACCATGAAGCGGAGGCCACCCAAGCATAGAAATAGCAAGAAAGAAAAAAAAACAAAAAAAAACCGCACGTAAAATCTAAAAAAAACGCAAACGGGCAACGAAAAAGAGGGGTGCAACACGAGGACTTCCCAAGGGGTCACCCATCCTGGTACTACTCTCGCCCAAGCACGCTTACCTGCGGAGTTCTGATGGGATTCGGTGCATTAGTGCTGGTATGATCGCACCCGAAATACTATCCATGCTTATTGCTTTTATGTCTTAAAAGACGCAGAACCTCCTTTGTTTTCGTACGCGAGGCGTGGGACCCACGTGACCGATCGGCTCCGTTCCAAAAATACGAAAACCATGAACCATGAAGCGGAGGCCACCCGAGCATAGAAATAGCAAGAAAGAAAAAAAAACAAAAAAAAACAGCACGTAAAATCTAAAAAAAACGCAAACGGGCAACGAAAAAGGGGGGTGGAACACGAGGACTTCCCAGGGGGTCACCCATCCTAGTACTACTCTCGCCCAAGCACGCTTAACTGCGGAGTTCTGATGGGATCCGGTGCGTTAGTGCTGGTATGATCGCACCCGAAAGATTATCCATGCTTATTGCTTTTATGTCTTAAAAGACGCAGAACCTCCTTTGTTTTCGTACGCGAGGCGTGGGACCCACGTGACCGATCGGCTCCGTCCAAAAATACGAAAACCATGAACCATGAAGCGGAGGCCACCCGAGCATAGAAATAGCAAAAAAGAAAAAAAAACAAAAAAAAACCGCACGTAAAATCTAAAAAAACGCAAACGGGCAACGAAAAAGGGGGGTGCAACACGAGGACTTCTCAGGGGTCACCCATCCTAGTACTACTCTCGCCCAAGCACGCTTAACTAAGGAGTTCTGATGGGATCTGGTGCATTAGTGCTGGTATGATCGCACCCGAAATACTATCCATGCTTATTGCTTTTATGTCTTAAAAGACGCAGAACCTCCTTTGTTTTCGTACGCGAGGCGTGGGACCCACGTGACCGATCGGCTCCGTTCCAAAAATACGAAAACCATGAACCATGAAGCGGAGGCCACCCGAGCATACAAACAGCAAGAAAGAAAAAAAACAAAAAAAAAACCGCACGTAAAATCTAAAAAAACGCAAACGGGCAAACGAAAAAGGGGGGTGCAACACGAGGACTTCCCAGGGGGTCACCCATCCTAGTACTACTCTCGCCCAAGCACGCTTAACTACGGAGTTCTGATGGGATCCGGTGCATTAGTGCTGGTATGATCGCACCCGAAATACTATCCATGCTTATTGCTTTTATGTCTTAAAAGACGCAGAACCTCCTTTGTTTTCGTACGCGAGGCGTGGGACCCACGTGACCGATCGTCTCCGTTCCAAAAATACGAAAACCATGAACCATGAAACGGATGCCACCCGAGCATAGAAATAGCAAGAAAGAAAAAAAAACAAAAAAAAAACCGCACGTAAAATCTAAAAAAACGCAAACAGGCAACGAAAAAGGGGGGTGCAACACGAGGACTTCCCAGGGGTCACCCATCCTAGTACTACTCTCGCCCAAGCACGCTTAACTGCGGAGTTATGATGGGATCTGGTGCATTAGTGCTGCTATGATCGCACCCAAAATACTATCCATGCTTATTGCTTTTATGTCTTAAAAGACGCAGAACCTCCTTTGATTTCGTACGCGAGGCGTGGGACCCACGTGACCGATCGGCGCCGTTCCAAAAATACGAAAATCATCAACCATGAAACGGAGGCCACCCGAGCATAGAAATAGCAAGAAAGAAAAAAAAAACAAAAAAAAAACCGCACGTAAAATCTAAAAAAACGCAAACGGGCAAACGAAAAAGGGGGGTGCAACACGAGGACTTCCCAGGGGGTCACCCATCCTAGTACTACTCTCGCCCAAGCACGCTTAACTGCGGAGTTCTGATGGGATCCGGTGCATTAGTGCCGGTATGATCGCACCTGAAATATTATCCATGCTTATTGCTTTTATGTCTTAAAAGACGCAGAACCTCCTTTGTTTTCGTACGCGAGGCGTGGGACCCACGTGACCGATCGGCTCCGTTGCAAAAATACGAAAACCATGAACCATGAAGCGGAGGCCACCCGAGCATAGAAATAGCAAGAAAGAAAAAAAAACAAAAAAAAAACCGCACGTAAAATCTAAAAAAACGCAAACGGGCAACGAAAAAGGGGGGTGCAACACGAGGACTTCCCAGGGGGTCACCCATCCTAGTACTACTCTCGCCCAAGCACGCTTAACTGCGGAGTTCTAATGGGATCCGGTGCATTAGTGCCGGTATGATCGCACCCGAAATACTATCCATGCCTATTGCTTTTATGTCTTAAAAGACGCAGAACCTCCTTTGTTTTCGTACGCGAGGCGTGGGACCCACGTGACCGATCGGCTCCGTTCCAAAAATACGAAAACCATGAACCATGAAACGGATGCCACCCGAGCATAGAAATAGCAAGAAAGAAAAAAAAAAACCCGCAGGTAAAATCTAAAAAAAACGCAAACGGGCAACGAAAAAGGGGGGTGCAACACGAGGACTTCCCAGGGGGTAACCCATCCTAGTACTACTCTCGCCCAAGCACGCTTAACTGCGGAGTTCTGATGGGATCCGGTGCATTAGTGCTCGTATGATCGCACCCGAAATACTATCCATGATTATTGCTTTTATGTCTTAAAAGACGCAGAACCTCCTTTTTTTTCGTACGCGAGACGTGGGACCCACGTGACCGATCGGCTCCGTTCCAAAAATACGAAAACCATGAACCATGAAGCGGAGGCCACCCGAGCATAGAAATAGCGAAAAAGAAAAAAAAACAAAAAAAAACCGCACGTAAAATCTAAAAAAACGCAAACGGGCAACGAAAAAGGGGGGTGCAACACGAGGACTTCCCAGGGGGTCACCCATCCTAGTACTACTCTCGCCCAAGCACGCTTAACTAAGGAGTTCTAATGGAATCCGGTGCATTAGTGCTGCTTTGATCGCACCCGAAATACTATCCATGTTTATTGCTTTTATGTCTTAAAAGACGCAGAACCTCCTTTGTTTTCGTACGCGAGGCGTGGGACCCACGTGACCGATCGGCTCCGTTCCAAAAATACGAAAACCATCAACCATGAAACGGATGCCACCCGAGCATAGAAACAGCAAGAAAGAAAAAAAAAACAAAAAAAAACCGCACGTAAAATCTAAAAAAACGCAAACGGGCAACGAAAAAGGGGGGTGCAACACGAGGACTTCCCAGGGGGTCACCCATCCTAGTACTACTCTCGCCCAAGCACGCTTAACTGCGGAGTTCTGATGGGATCCGGTGCATTAGTGCTGGTATGATCGCACCCAAAATGCTATCCATGCTTATTGCTTTTATGTCTTAAAATACGCAGAACCTCCTTTGTTTTCGTACGCGAGGCGTGGGACCCACGTGACCGATCGGCTCCGTTGCAAAAATACGAAAACCATCAATCATGAAACGGATGCCACCCGAGCATAGAAACAGCAAGAAAGAAAAAAAAACAAAAAAAAACCGCACGTAAAATCTAAAAAAACGCAAACGGGCAACGAAAAAGGGGGGTGCAACACGAGGACTTCCCAGGGGGTCACCCATCCTAGTACTACTCTCGCCCAAGCACGTTTAACTGCGGAGTTCTGATGGGATCCGGTGCATTAGTGCGGGTATGATCGCACCCGAAATACTATCCATGCTTATTGCTTTTATGTCTTAAAAGACGCAGAACCTCCTTTGTTTTCGTACGCGAGGCGTGGGACCCACGTGACCGATCGGCTCCGTTCCAAAAATACGAAAACCATGAACCATGAAGCGGAGGCCACCCGAGCATAGAAATAGCAAGAAAGAAAAAAAAACAAAAAAAAACCGCACGTAAAATCTAAAAAAAACGCAAACGGGCAACGAAAAAGAGGGGTGCAACACGAGGACTTCCCAAGGGGTCACCCATCCGGGTACTACTCTCGCCCAAGCACGCTTACCTGCGGAGTTCTGATGGGATTCGGTGCATTAGTGCTGGTATGATCGCACCCGAAATGCTATCCATGCTTATTGCTTTTATGTCTTAAAAGACGCAGAACCTCCTTTGTTTTCGTACGCGAGGCGTGGGACCCACGTGACCGATCGGCTCCGTTCCAAAAATACGAAAACCATGAACCATGAAGCGGAGGCCACCCGAGCATAGAAATAGCAAGAAAGAAAAAAAAACAAAAAAAAACAGCACGTAAAATGTAAAAAAAACGCAAACGGGCAACGAAAAAGGGGGGTGGAACACGAGGACTTCCCAGGGGGTCACCCATCCTAGTACTACTCTCGCCCAAGCACGCTTAACTGCGGAGTTCTGATGGGATCCGGTGCGTTAGTGCTGGTATGATCGCACCCGAAAGATTATCCATGCTTATTGCTTTTATGTCTTAAAAGACGCAGAACCTCCTTTGTTTTCGTACGCGAGGCGTGGGACCCACGTGACCGATCGGCTCCGTTCCAAAAATACGAAAACCATGAACCATGAAGCGGAGGCCACCCGAGCATAGAAATAGCAAAAAAGAAAAAAAAACAAAAAAAACCGCACGTAAAATCTAAAAAAACGCAAACGGGCAACGAAAAAGGGGGGTGCAACACGAGGACTTCTCAGGGGTCACCCATCCTAGTACTACTCTCGCCCAAGCACGCTTAACTAAGGAGTTCTGATGGGATCTGGTGCATTAGTGCTGGTATGATCGCACCCGAAATACTATCCATGCTTATTGCTTTTATGTCTTAAAAGACGCAGAACCTCCTTTGTTTTCGTACGCGAGGCGTGGGACCCACGTGACCGATCGGCTCCGTTCCAAAAATACGAAAACCATGAACCATGAAGCGGAGGCCACCCGAGCATACAAACAGCAAGAAAGAAAAAAAACAAAAAAAAAACCGCACGTAAAATCTAAAAAAACGCAAACGGGCAAACGAAAAAGGGGGGTGCAACACGAGGACTTCCCAGGGGGTCACCCATCCTAGTACTACTCTCGCCCAAGCACGCTTAACTGCGGAGTTCTGATGGGATCCGGTGCATTAGTGCTGGTATGATCGCACCCGAAATACTATCCATGCTTATTGCTTTTATGTCTTAAAAGACGCAGAACCTCCTTTGTTTTCGTACGCGAGGCGTGGGACCCACGTGACCGATCGTCTCCGTTCCAAAAATACGAAAACCATGAACCATGAAACGGATGCCACCCGAGCATAGAAATAGCAAGAAAGAAAAAAAAACAAAAAAAAACCGCACGTAAAATCTAAAAAAACGCAAACAGGCAACGAAAAAGGGGGGTGCAACACGAGGACTTCCCAGGGGTCACCCATCCTAGTACTACTCTCGCCCAAGCACGCTTAACTGCGGAGTTATGATGGGATCTGGTGCATTAGTGCTGCTATGATCGCACCCGAAATACTATCCATGCTTATTGCTTTTATGTCTTAAAAGACGCAGAACCTCCTTTGATTTCGTACGCGAGGCGTGGGACCCACGTGACCGATCGGCGCCGTTCCAAAAATACGAAAATCATCAACCATGAAACGGAGGCCACCCGAGCATAGAAATAGCAAGAAAGAAAAAAAAAACAAAAAAAAAACCGCACGTAAAATCTAAAAAAACGCAAACGGGCAAACGAAAAAGGGGGGTGCAACACGAGGACTTCCCAGGGGGTCACCCATCCTAGTACTACTCTCGCCCAAGCACGCTTAACTGCGGAGTTCTGATGGGATCCGGTGCATTAGTGCCGGTATGATCGCACCTGAAATATTATCCATGCTTATTGCTTTTATGTCTTAAAAGACGCAGAACCTCCTTTGTTTTCGTACGCGAGGCGTGGGACCCACGTGACCGATCGGCTCCGTTGCAAAAATACGAAAACCATGAACAATGAAGCGGAGGCCACCCGAGCATAGAAATAGCAAGAAAGAAAAAAAAACAAAAAAAAAACCGCACGTAAAATCTAAAAAAACGCAAACGGGCAACGAAAAAGGGGGGTGCAACACGAGGACTTCCCAGGGGGTCACCCATCCTAGTACTACTCTCGCCCAAGCACGCTTAACTGCGGAGTTCTAATGGGATCCGGTGCATTAGTGCCGGTATGATCGCACCCGAAATACTATCCATGCCTATTGCTTTTATGTCTTAAAAGACGCAGAACCTCCTTTGTTTTCGTACGCGAGGCGTGGGACCCACGTGACCGATCGGCTCCGTTCCAAAAATACGAAAACCATGAACCATGAAACGGATGCCACCCGAGCATAGAAATAGCAAGAAAGAAAAAAAAAAAAAAAACCCGCACGTAAAATCTAAAAAAAACGCAAACGGGCAACGAAAAAGGGGGGTGCAACACGAGGACTTCCAAGGGGGTCACCCATCCTAGTACTACTCTCGCCCAAGCACGCTTAACTGCGGAGTTCTGATGGGATCCGGTGCATTAGTGCTCGTATGATCGCACCCGAAATACTATCCATGCTTATTGCTTTTATGTCTTAAAAGACGCAGAACCTCCTTTGTTTTCGTACGCGAGGCGTGGGACCCACGTGACCGATCGGCTCCGTTCCAAAAATACGAAAACCATGAACCATGAAGCGGAGGCCACCCGAGCATAGAAATAGCGAAAAAGAAAAAAAAACAAAAAAAAACCGCACGTAAAATCTAAAAAAACGCAAACGGGCAACGAAAAAGGGGGGTGCAACACGAGGACTTCCCAGGGGGTCACCCATCCTAGTACTACTCTCGCCCAAGCACGCTTAACTAAGGAGTTCTAATGGAATCCGGTGCATTAGTGCTGCTATGATCGCACCCGAAATACTATCCATGTTTATTGCTTTTATGTCTTAAAAGACGCAGAACCTCCTTTGTTTTCGTACGCGAGGCGTGGGACCCACGTGACCGATCGGCTCCGTTCCAAAAATACGAAAACCATCAACCATGAAACGGATGCCACCCGAGCATAGAAACAGCAAGAAAGAAAAAAAAAACAAAAAAAAACCGCACGTAAAATCTAAAAAAACGCAAACGGGCAACGAAAAAGGGGGGTGCAACACGAGGACTTCCCAGGGGGTCACCCATCCTAGTACTACTCTCGCCCAAGCACGCTTAACTGCGGAGTTCTGATGGGATCCGGTGCATTAGTGCTGGTATGATCGCACCCAAAATACTATCCATGCTTATTGCTTTTATGTCTTAAAATACGCAGAACCTCCTTTGTTTTCGTACGCGAGGCGTGGGACCCACGTGACCGATCGGCTCCGTTGCAAAAATACGAAAACCATCAATCATGAAACGGATGCCACCCGAGCATAGAAACAGCAAGAAAGAAAAAAAAACAAAAAAAAACCGCACGTAAAATCTAAAAAAACGCAAACGGGCAACGAAAAAGGGGGGTGCAACACGAGGACTTCCCAGGGGGTCACCCATCCTAGTACTACTCTCGCCCAAGCACGCTTAACTGCGGAGTTCTGATGGGATCCGGTGCATTAGTGCCGATATGATCGCACCCGAAATATTATCCATGCTTATTCTTTTTATGTCTTAAAAGACGCAGAACCTCCTTTGTTTTCGTACGCGAGGCGTGGGACCCACGAGACCGATCGGCTCCGTTCCAAAAATACGAAAACCATGAACCATGAAGCGGAGGCCACCCGAGCATAGAAATAGCAAGAAAGAAAAAAAACAAAAAAAAAACCGCAGGTAAAATCTAAAAAAACGCAAACGGGCAACGAAAAAGGGGGGTGCAACACGAGGACTTCCCAGGGGGTCACCCATCCTAGTACTACTCTCGCCCAAGCACGTTTAACTGCGGAGTTCTGATGGGATCCGGTGCATTAGTGCGGGTATGATCGCACCCGAAATACTATCCATGCTTATTGCTTTTATGTCTTAAAAGACGCAGAACCTCCTTTGTTTTCGTACGCGAGGCGTGGGACCCACGTGACCGATCGGCTCCGTTCCAAAAATACGAAAACCATGAACCATGAAGCGGAGGCCACCCGAGCATAGAAATAGCAAGAAAGAAAAAAAAACAAAAAAAAACCGCACGTAAAATCTAAAAAAAACGCAAACGGGCAACGAAAAAGAGGGGTGCAACACGAGGACTTCCCAAGGGGTCACCCATCCTGGTACTACTCTCGCCCAAGCACGCTTACCTGCGGAGTTCTGATGGGATTCGGTGCATTAGTGCTGGTATGATCGCACCCGAAATACTATCCATGCTTATTGCTTTTATGTCTTAAAAGACGCAGAACCTCCTTTGTTTTCGTACGCGAGGCGTGGGACCCACGTGACCGATCGGCTCCGTTCCAAAAATACGAAAACCATGAACCATGAAGCGGAGGCCACCCGAGCATAGAAATAGCAAGAAAGAAAAAAAAACAAAAAAAAACAGCACGTAAAATCTAAAAAAAACGCAAACGGGCAACGAAAAAGGGGGGTGGAACACGAGGACTTCCCAGGGGGTCACCCATCCTAGTACTACTCTCGCGCAAGCACGCTTAACTGCGGAGTTCTGATGGGATCCGGTGCGTTAGTGCTGGTATGATCGCACCCGAAATATTATCCATGCTTATTGCTTTTATGTCTTAAAAGACGCAGAACCTCCTTTGTTTTCGTACGCGAGGCGTGGGACCCACGTGACCGATCGGCTCCGTTCCAAAAATACGAAAACCATGAACCATGAAGCGGAGGCCACCCGAGCATAGAAATAGCAAAAAAGAAAAAAAAACAAAAAAAAACCGCACGTAAAATCTAAAAAAACGCAAACGGGCAACGAAAAAGGGGGGTGCAACACGAGGACTTCTCAGGGTCACCCATCCTAGTACTACTCTCGCCCAAGCACGCTTAACTAAGGAGTTCTGATGGGATCCGGTGCATTAGTGCTGGTATGATCGCACCCGAAATACTATCCATGCTTATTGCTTTTATGTCTTAAAAGACGCAGAACCTCCTTTGTTTTCGTACGCGAGGCGTGGGACCCACGTGACCGATCGGCTCCGTTCCAAAAATACGAAAACCATGAACCATGAAGCGGAGGCCACCCGAGCATACAAACAGCAAGAAAGAAAAAAAACAAAAAAAAACCGCACGTAAAATCTAAAAAAACGCAAACGGGCAAACGAAAAAGGGGGGTGCAACACGAGGACTTCCCAGGGGGTCACCCATCCTAGTACTACTCTCGCCCAAGCACGCTTAACTGCGGAGTTCTGATGGGATCCGGTGCATTAGTGCTGGTATGATCGCACCCGAAATACTATCCATGCTTATTGCTTTTATGTCTTAAAAGACGCAGAACCTCCTTTGTTTTCGTACGCGAGGCGTGGGACCCACGTGACCGATCGTCTCCGTTCCAAAAATACGAAAACCATGAACCATGAAACGGATGCCACCCGAGCATAGAAATAGCAAGAAAGAAAAAAAAACAAAAAAAAACCGCACGTAAAATCTAAAAAAACGCAAACATGCAACGAAAAAGGGGGGTGCAACACGAGGACTTCCCAGGGGTCACCCATCCTAGTACTACTCTCGCCCAAGCACGCTTAACTGCGGAGTTATGATGGGATCTGGTGCATTAGTGCTGCTATGATCGCACCCGAAATACTATCCATGCTTATTGCTTTTATGTCTTAAAAGACGCAGAACCTCCTTTGATTTCGTACGCGAGGCGTGGGACCCACGTGACCGATCGGCGCCGTTCCAAAAATACGAAAATCATCAACCATGAAACGGAGGCCACCCGAGCATAGAAATAGCAAGAAAGAAAAAAAAAACAAAAAAAAAACCGCACGTAAAATCTAAAAAAACGCAAACGGGCAAACGAAAAAGGGGGGTGCAACACGAGGACTTCCCAGGGGGTCACCCATCCTAGTACTACTCTCGCCCAAGCACGCTTAACTGCGGAGTTCTGATGGGATCCGGTGCATTACTGCCGGTATGATCGCACCCGAAATATTATCCATGCTTATTGCTTTTATGTCTTAAAAGACGCAGAACCTCCTTTGTTTTCGTACGCGAGGCGTGGGACCCACGTGACCGATCGGCTCCGTTCCAAAAATACGAAAACCATGAACCATGAAGCGGAGGCCACCCGAGCATAGAAATAGCAAGAAAGAAAAAAAAACAAAAAAAAACCGCACGTAAAATCTAAAAAAACGCAAACGGGCAACGAAAAAGGGGGGTGCAACACGAGGACTTCCCAGGGGGTCACCCATCCTAGTACTACTCTCGCCCAAGCACGCTTAACTGCGGAGTTCTAATGGGATCCGGTGCATTAGTGCCGGTATGATCGCACCCGAAATACTATCCATGCTTATTGCTTTTATGTCTTAAAAGACGCAGAACCTCCTTTGTTTTCGTACGCGAGGCGTGGGACCCACGTGACCGATCGGCTCCGTTCCAAAAATACGAAAACCATGAACCATGAAACGGATGCCACCCGAGCATAGAAATAGCAAGAAAGAAAAAAAAAAAAAACCCGCACGTAAAATCTAAAAAAAACGCAAACGGGCAACGAAAAAGGGGGGTGCAACACGAGGACTTCCCAGGGGGTCACCCATCCTAGTACTACTCTCGCCCAAGCACGCTTAACTGCGGAGTTCTGATGGGATCCGGTGCATTAGTGCTCGTATGATCGCACCCGAAATACTATCCATGCTTATTGCTTTTATGTCTTAAAAGACGCAGAACCTCCTTTGTTTTCGTACGCGAGGCGTGGGACCCACGTGACCGATCGGCTCCGTTCCAAAAATACGAAAACCATGAACCATGAAGCGGAGGCCACCCGAGCATAGAAATAGCAAGAAAGAAAAAAAAACAAAAAAAAACAGCACGTAAAATCTAAAAAAAACGCAAACGGGCAACGAAAAAGGGGGTGCAACACGAGGACTTCCCAGGGTGTCACCCATCCTAGAACTACTCTCGCCCAAGCACGCTTAACTGCGGAGTTCTGATGGGATCCGGTGCATTAGTGCTGGTATGATCGCACCCGAAATATTATCCATGCTTATTGCTTTTATGTCTTAAAAGACGCAGAACCTCCTTTGTTTTCGTACGCGAGGCGTGGGACCCACGTGATCGATCGGCTCCGTTCCAAAAATACGAAAACCATGAACCATGAAGCGGAGGCCACCCGAGCATAGAAATAGCAAAAAAGAAAAAAAAACAAAAAAAAACCGCACGTAAAATCTAAAAAAACGCAAACGGGCAATGAAAAAGGGGGGTGCAACACGAGGACTTCCCAGGGGTCACCCATCCTAGTACTACTCTCGCCCAAGCACGCTTAACTAAGGAGTTCTGATGGGATCCGGTGCATTAGTGCTGGTATGATCGCACCCGAAATACTATCCATGCTTATTGCTTTTATGTCTTAAAAGACGCAGAACCTCCTTTGTTTTCGTACGCGAGGCGTGGGACCCACGTGACCGATCGGCTCCGTTCCAAAAATACGAAAACCATGAACCATGAAGCGGAGGCCACCCGAGCATACAAACAGCAAGAAAGAAAAAAAACAAAAAAAAACCGCACGTAAAATCTAAAAAAACGCAAACGGGCAAACGAAAAAGGGGGGTGCAACACGAGGACTTCCCAGGGGGTCACCCATCCTAGTACTACTCTCGCCCAAGCACGCTTTACTGCGGAGTTCTGATGGGATCCGGTGCATTAGTGCTGGTATGATCGCACCCGAAATACTATCCATGCTTATTGCTTTTATGTCTTAAAAGACGCAGAACCTCCTTTGTTTTCGTACGCGAGGCGTGGGACCCACGTGAACGATCGGCTCCGTTGCAAAAATACGAAAACCATGAACCATGAAGCGGAGGCCACCCGAGCATAGAAATAGCAAGAAAGAAAAAAAACAAAAAAAAAACCGCACGTAAAATCTAAAAAAACGCAAACGGGCAACGAAAAAGGGGGGTGCAACACGAGGACTTCCCAGGGGGTCACCCATCCTAGTACTACTCTCGCCCAAGCACGCTTAACTGCGGAGTTCTAATGGGATCCGGTGCATTAGTGCCGGTATGATCACACCCGAAATACTATCCATGCTTATTGCTTTTATGTCTTAAAAGACGCAGAACCTCCTTTGTTTTCGTACGCGAGGCGTGGGACCCACATGACCGATCGGCTCCGTTCCAAAAATACGAAAACCATGAACCATGAAACGGATGCCACCCGAGCATAGAAATAGCAAGAAAGAAAAAAAAACAAAAAAAAACCGCACGTAAAATCTAAAAAAACGCAAACGGGCAACGAAAAAGGGGGGTGCAACACGAGGACTTCCCAGGGGGTCACCCATCCTAGTACTACTCTCGCCCAAGCACTCTTAACTGCGGAGTTCTGATGGGATCCGGTGCATTAGTGCTCGTATGATCGCACCCGAAATACTATCCATGCTTATTGCTTTTATGTCTTAAAAGACGCAGAACCTCCTTTGTTTTCGTACGCGAGGCGTGGGACCCACGTGACCGATCGGCTCCGTTCCAAAAATACGAAAACCATGAACCATGAAGCGGAGGCCACCCGAGCATAGAAATAGCGAAAAAGAAAAAAAAACAAAAAAAACCGCACGTAAAATCTAAAAAAACGCAAACGGGCAACGAAAAAGGGGGGTGCAACACGAGGACTTCCCAGGGGGTCACCCATCCTAGTACTACTCTCGCCCAAGCACGCTTAACTAAGGAGTTCTAATGGGATCCGGTGCATTAGTGCTGGTATAATCGCACCCGAAATACTATCCATGTTTATTGCTTTTATGTCTTAAAAGACGCAGAACCTCCTTTGTTTTCGTACGCGAGGCGTGGGACCCACGTGACCGATCGGCTCCGTTCCAAAAATACGAAAACCATGAACCATGAAGCGGAGGCCACCCGAGCATAGAAATAGCGAAAAAGAAAAAAAAAACAAAAAAAAACCGCACGTAAAATCTAAAAAAACGCAAACGGGCAACGAAAAAGGGGTGTGCAACACGAGGACTTCCCAGGGGGTCACCCATCCTAGTACTACTCTCGCCCAAGCACGCTTAACTAAGGAGTTCTAATGGAATCCGGTGCATTAGTGCTGGTATGATCGCACCCGAAATACTATCCATGTTTATTGCTTTTATGTCTTAAAAGACGCAGAACCTCCTTTGTTTTCGTACGCGAGGCGTGGGACCCACATGACCGATCGGCTCCGTTCCAAAAATACGAAAACCATCAACCATGAAACGGATGCCACCCGAGCATAGAAACAGCAAGAAAGAAAAAAAAAACAAAAAAAAACCGCACGTAAAATCTAAAAAAACGCAAACGGGCAACGAAAAAGGGGGGTGCAACACGAGGACTTCCCAGGGGGTCACCCATCCTAGTACTACTCTCGCCCAAGCACGCTTAACTGCGGAGTTCTGATGGGATCCGATGCATTAGTGCTGGTATGATCGCACCCAAAATACTATCCATGCTTATTGCTTTTATGTCTTAAAATACGTAGAACCTCCTTTGTTTTCGTACGCGAGGCGTGGGACCCACGTGACCGATCGGCTCCGTTGCAAAAATACGAAAACCATCAATCATGAAACGGATGCCACCCGAGCATAGAAACAGCAAGAAAGAAAAAAAAACAAAAAAAAAACCGCACGTAAAATCTAAAAAAACGCAAACGGGCAACGAAAAAGGGGGGTGCAACACGACGACTTCCCAGGGGGTCACCCATCCTAGTACTACTCTCGCCCAAGCACGCTTACCTGCGGAGTTCTGATGGGATCCGGTGCATTAGTGCTGGTATGATCGCACCCGAAATACTATCCATGCTTATTGCTTTTATGTCTTAAAAGACGCAGAACCTCCTTTGTTTTCGTACGCGAGGCGTGGGACCCACGTGACCGATCGGCTCCGTTCCAAAAATACGAAAACCATGAACCATGAAGCGGAGGCCACCCGAGCATAGAAATAGCAAGAAAGAAAAAAAAAACAAAAAAAAACAGCACGTAAAATCTAAAAAAAACGCAAACGGGCAACGAAAAAGGGGGTGCAACACGAGGACTTCCCAGGGTGTCACCCATCCTAGTACTACTCTCGCCCAAGCACGCTTAACTGCGGAGTTCTAATGGGATCCGGTGCATTAGTGCCGGTATGATCGCACCCGAAATACTATCCATGCTTATTGCTTTTATGTCTTAAAAGACGCAGAACCTCCTTTGTTTTCGTACGCGAGGCGTGGGACCCACGTGACCGATCGGCTCCGTTCCAAAAATACGAAAACCATGAACCATGAAACGGATGCCACCCGAGCATAGAAATAGCAAGAAAGAAAAAAAAAAAAAAACCGCACGTAAAATCTAAAAAAAACGCAAACGGGCAACGAAAAAGGGGGGTGCAACACGAGGACTTCCCAAGGGGTCACCCATCCTAGTACTACTCTCGCCCAAGCACGCTTAACTGCGGAGTTCTGATGGGATCCGGTGCATTAGTGCTCGTATGATCGCACCCGAAATACTATCCATGCTTATTGCTTTTATGTCTTAAAAGACGCAGAACCTCCTTTGTTTTCGTACGCGAGGCGTGGGACCCACGTGACCGATCGGCTCCGTTCCAAAAATACGAAAACCATGAACCATGAAGCGGAGGCCACCCGAGCATAGAAATAGCGAAAAAGAAAAAAAAACAAAAAAAACCGCACGTAAAATCTAAAAAAACGCAAACGGGCAACGAAAAATGGGGGTGCAACACGAGGACTTCCCAGGGGGTCACACATCCTAGTACTACTCTCGCCCAAGCACGCTTAACTAAGGAGTTCTAATGGGATCCGGTGCATTAGTGCTGGTATGATCGCACCCGAAATACTATCCATGTTTATTGCTTTTATGTCTTAAAAGACGCAGAACCTCCTTTGATTTCGTACGCGAGGCGTGGGACCCACGTGACCGATCGGCTCCGTTCCAAAAATACGAAAACCATCAACCATGAAACGGATGCCACCCGAGCATAGAAACAGCAAGAAAGAAAAAAAAACAAAAAAAAAACAGCACGTAAAATTTAAAAAAACGCAAACGGGCAAACGAAAAAGGGGGGTGCAACACGAGGACTTCCCAGGGGTCACCCATCCTAGTACTACTCTCGCCCAAGCACGCTTAACTGCGGAGTTATGATGGGATCTGGTGCATTAGTGCTGGTATAATCGCACCCGAAATACTATCCATGCTTATTGCTTTTATGTCTTAAAAGACGCAGAACCTCCTTTGATTTCGTACGCGAGGCGTGGGACCCACGTGACCGATCGGCGCCGTTCCAAAAATACGAAAACCATCAACCATGAAATGGAGGCCACCCGAGCATAGAAATAGCAAGAAAGAAAAAAAAAAAACAAAAAAAAAACCGCACGTAAAATCTAAAAAAACGCAAACGGGCAAACGAAAAAGGGGGGTGCAACACGAGGACTTCCCAGGGGGTCACCCATCCTAGTACTACTCTCGCCCAAGCACGCTTAACTGCGGAGTTCTGATGGGATCCGGTGCATTAGTGACGGTATGATCGCACCCGAAATATTATCCATGCTTATTACTTTTATGTCTTAAAAGACGCAGAACCTCCTTTGTTTTCGTACGCGAGGCGTGGGACCCACGTGACCGATCGGCTCCGTTGCAAAAATACGAAAACCATGAACCATGAAGCGGAGGCCACCCGAGCATAGAAATAGCAAGAAAGAAAAAAAAAACAAAAAAAAAACCGCACGTAAAATCTAAAAAAACGCAAACGGGCAACGAAAAAGGGGGGTGCAACACGAGGACTTCCCAGGGGGTCACCCATCCTAGTACTACTCTCGCCCAAGCACGCTTAACTGCGGAGTTCTAATGGGATCCGGTGCATTAGTGCCGGTATGATCGCACCCGAAATACTATCCATGCTTATTGCTTTTATGTCTTAAAAGACGCAGAACCTCCTTTGTTTTCGTACGCGAGGCGTGGGACCCACGTGACCGATCGGCTCCGTTCCAAAAATACGAAAACCATGAACCATGAAACGGATGCCACCCGAGCATAGAAATAGCAAGAAAGAAAAAAAAAAAAAAAAACCGCACGTAAAATCTAAAAAAAACGCAAACGGGCAACGAAAAAGGGGGGTGCAACACGAGGACTTCCCAGGGGGTCACCCATCCTAGTACTACTCTCGCCCAAGCACGCTTAACTGCGGAGTTCTGATGGGATCCGGTGCATTAGTGCTCGTATGATCGCACCCGAAATACTATCCATGCTTATTGCTTTTATGTCTTAAAAGACGCAGAACCTCCTTTGTTTTCGTACGCGAGGCGTGGGACCCACGTGACCGATCGGCTCCGTTCCAAAAATACGAAAACCATGAACCATGAAGCGGAGGCCACCCGAGCATAGAAATAGCGAAAAAGAAAAAAAAACAAAAAAAACCGCACGTAAAATCTAAAAAAACGCAAACGGGCAACGAAAAATGGGGGTGCAACACGAGGACTTCCCAGGGGGTCACACATCCTAGTACTACTCTCGCCCAAGCACGCTTAACTAAGGAGTTCTAATGGGATCCGGTGCATTAGTGCTGGTATAATCGCACCCGAAATACTATCCATGTTTATTGCTTTTATGTCTTAAAAGACGCAGAACCTCCTTTGATTTCGTACGCGAGGCGTGGGACCCACGTGACCGATCGGCTCCGTTCCAAAAATACGAAAACCATCAACCATGAAACGGATGCCACCCGAGCATAGAAACAGCAAAGAAAGAAAAAAAAAACAAAAAAAAACCGCACGTAAAATCTAAAAAAACGCAAACGGGCAACGAAAAAGGGGGGTGCAACACGAGGACTTCCCAGGGGGTCACCCATCCTAGTACTACTCTCGCCCAAGCACGCTTAACTGCGGAGTTCTGATGGGATCTGGTGCATTAGTGCCGGTATGATCGCACCCGAAATATTATCCATGCTTATTGCTTTTATGTCTTAAAAGACGCAGAACCTCCTTTGTTTTCGTACGCGAGGCGTGGGACCCACATGACCGATCGGCTCCGTTCCAAAAATACGAAAACCATCAACCATGAAACGGATGCCACCCGAGCATAGAAACAGCAAGAAAGAAAAAAAAAACAAAAAAAAACCGCACGTAAAATCTAAAAAAACGCAAACGGGCAACGAAAAAGGGGGGTGCAACACGAGGACTTCCCAGGGGGTCACCCATCCTAGTACTACTCTCGCCCAAGCACGCTTAACTGCGGAGTTCTGATGGGATCCGATGCATTAGTGCTGGTATGATCGCACCCAAAATACTATCCATGCTTATTGCTTTTATGTCTTAAAATACGTAGAACCTCCTTTGTTTTCGTACGCGAGGCGTGGGACCCACGTGACCGATCGGCTCCGTTGCAAAAATACGAAAACCATCAATCATGAAACGGATGCCACCCGAGCATAGAAACAGCAAGAAAGAAAAAAAAACAAAAAAAAAACCGCACGTAAAATCTAAAAAAACGCAAACGGGCAACGAAAAAGGGGGGTGCAACACGACGACTTCCCAGGGGGTCACCCATCCTAGTACTACTCTCGCCCAAGCACGCTTACCTGCGGAGTTCTGATGGGATCCGGTGCATTAGTGCTGGTATGATCGCACCCGAAATACTATCCATGCTTATTGCTTTTATGTCTTAAAAGACGCAGAACCTCCTTTGTTTTCGTACGCGAGGCGTGGGACCCACGTGACCGATCGGCTCCGTTCCAAAAATACGAAAACCATGAACCATGAAGCGGAGGCCACCCGAGCATAGAAATAGCAAGAAAGAAAAAAAAAACAAAAAAAAACAGCACGTAAAATCTAAAAAAAACGCAAACGGGCAACGAAAAAGGGGGTGCAACACGAGGACTTCCCAGGGTGTCACCCATCCTAGTACTACTCTCGCCCAAGCACGCTTAACTGCGGAGTTCTAATGGGATCCGGTGCATTAGTGCCGGTATGATCGCACCCGAAATACTATCCATGCTTATTGCTTTTATGTCTTAAAAGACGCAGAACCTCCTTTGTTTTCGTACGCGAGGCGTGGGACCCACGTGACCGATCGGCTCCGTTCCAAAAATACGAAAACCATGAACCATGAAACGGATGCCACCCGAGCATAGAAATAGCAAGAAAGAAAAAAAAAAAAAAACCGCACGTAAAATCTAAAAAAAACGCAAACGGGCAACGAAAAAGGGGGGTGCAACACGAGGACTTCCCAAGGGGTCACCCATCCTAGTACTACTCTCGCCCAAGCACGCTTAACTGCGGAGTTCTGATGGGATCCGGTGCATTAGTGCTCGTATGATCGCACCCGAAATACTATCCATGCTTATTGCTTTTATGTCTTAAAAGACGCAGAACCTCCTTTGTTTTCGTACGCGAGGCGTGGGACCCACGTGACCGATCGGCTCCGTTCCAAAAATACGAAAACCATGAACCATGAAGCGGAGGCCACCCGAGCATAGAAATAGCGAAAAAGAAAAAAAAACAAAAAAAACCGCACGTAAAATCTAAAAAAACGCAAACGGGCAACGAAAAATGGGGGTGCAACACGAGGACTTCCCAGGGGGTCACACATCCTAGTACTACTCTCGCCCAAGCACGCTTAACTAAGGAGTTCTAATGGGATCCGGTGCATTAGTGCTGGTATGATCGCACCCGAAATACTATCCATGTTTATTGCTTTTATGTCTTAAAAGACGCAGAACCTCCTTTGATTTCGTACGCGAGGCGTGGGACCCACGTGACCGATCGGCTCCGTTCCAAAAATACGAAAACCATCAACCATGAAACGGATGCCACCCGAGCATAGAAACAGCAAGAAAGAAAAAAAAACAAAAAAAAAACAGCACGTAAAATTTAAAAAAACGCAAACGGGCAAACGAAAAAGGGGGGTGCAACACGAGGACTTCCCAGGGGTCACCCATCCTAGTACTACTCTCGCCCAAGCACGCTTAACTGCGGAGTTATGATGGGATCTGGTGCATTAGTGCTGGTATAATCGCACCCGAAATACTATCCATGCTTATTGCTTTTATGTCTTAAAAGACGCAGAACCTCCTTTGATTTCGTACGCGAGGCGTGGGACCCACGTGACCGATCGGCGCCGTTCCAAAAATACGAAAACCATCAACCATGAAATGGAGGCCACCCGAGCATAGAAATAGCAAGAAAGAAAAAAAAAAAACAAAAAAAAAACCGCACGTAAAATCTAAAAAAACGCAAACGGGCAAACGAAAAAGGGGGGTGCAACACGAGGACTTCCCAGGGGGTCACCCATCCTAGTACTACTCTCGCCCAAGCACGCTTAACTGCGGAGTTCTGATGGGATCCGGTGCATTAGTGACGGTATGATCGCACCCGAAATATTATCCATGCTTATTACTTTTATGTCTTAAAAGACGCAGAACCTCCTTTGTTTTCGTACGCGAGGCGTGGGACCCACGTGACCGATCGGCTCCGTTGCAAAAATACGAAAACCATGAACCATGAAGCGGAGGCCACCCGAGCATAGAAATAGCAAGAAAGAAAAAAAAAACAAAAAAAAAACCGCACGTAAAATCTAAAAAAACGCAAACGGGCAACGAAAAAGGGGGGTGCAACACGAGGACTTCCCAGGGGGTCACCCATCCTAGTACTACTCTCGCCCAAGCACGCTTAACTGCGGAGTTCTAATGGGATCCGGTGCATTAGTGCCGGTATGATCGCACCCGAAATACTATCCATGCTTATTGCTTTTATGTCTTAAAAGACGCAGAACCTCCTTTGTTTTCGTACGCGAGGCGTGGGACCCACGTGACCGATCGGCTCCGTTCCAAAAATACGAAAACCATGAACCATGAAACGGATGCCACCCGAGCATAGAAATAGCAAGAAAGAAAAAAAAAAAAAAAAACCGCACGTAAAATCTAAAAAAAACGCAAACGGGCAACGAAAAAGGGGGGTGCAACACGAGGACTTCCCAGGGGGTCACCCATCCTAGTACTACTCTCGCCCAAGCACGCTTAACTGCGGAGTTCTGATGGGATCCGGTGCATTAGTGCTCGTATGATCGCACCCGAAATACTATCCATGCTTATTGCTTTTATGTCTTAAAAGACGCAGAACCTCCTTTGTTTTCGTACGCGAGGCGTGGGACCCACGTGACCGATCGGCTCCGTTCCAAAAATACGAAAACCATGAACCATGAAGCGGAGGCCACCCGAGCATAGAAATAGCGAAAAAGAAAAAAAAACAAAAAAAACCGCACGTAAAATCTAAAAAAACGCAAACGGGCAACGAAAAATGGGGGTGCAACACGAGGACTTCCCAGGGGGTCACACATCCTAGTACTACTCTCGCCCAAGCACGCTTAACTAAGGAGTTCTAATGGGATCCGGTGCATTAGTGCTGGTATAATCGCACCCGAAATACTATCCATGTTTATTGCTTTTATGTCTTAAAAGACGCAGAACCTCCTTTGATTTCGTACGCGAGGCGTGGGACCCACGTGACCGATCGGCTCCGTTCCAAAAATACGAAAACCATCAACCATGAAACGGATGCCACCCGAGCATAGAAACAGCAAAGAAAGAAAAAAAAAACAAAAAAAAACCGCACGTAAAATCTAAAAAAACGCAAACGGGCAACGAAAAAGGGGGGTGCAACACGAGGACTTCCCAGGGGGTCACCCATCCTAGTACTACTCTCGCCCAAGCACGCTTAACTGCGGAGTTCTGATGGGATCTGGTGCATTAGTGCCGGTATGATCGCACCCGAAATATTATCCATGCTTATTGCTTTTATGTCTTAAAAGACGCAGAACCTCCTTTGTTTTCGTACGCGAGGCGTGGGACCCACGTGACCGATCGGCTCCGTTGCAAAAATACGAAAACCATGAACCATGAAGCGGAGGCCACCCGAGCATAGAAATAGCAAGAAAGAAAAAAAAACAAAAAAAAAACCGCACGTAAAATCTAAAAAAACGCAAACGGGCAACGAAAAAGGGGGGTGCAACACGAGGACTTCCCAGGGGGTCACCCATCCTAGTACTACTCTCGCCCAAGCACGCTTAACTGCGGAGTTCTAATGGGATCCGGTGCATTAGTGCCGGTATGATCGCACCCGAAATACTATCCATGCTTATTGCTTTTATGTCTTAAAAGACGCAGAACCTCCTTTGTTTTCGTACGCGAGGCGTGGGACCCACGTGACCGATCGGCTCCGTTCCAAAAATACGAAAACCATGAACCATGAAACGGATGCCACCCGAGCATAGAAATAGCAAGAAAGAAAAAAAAAAAAAAAAAACCGCACGTAAAATCTAAAAAAAACGCAAACGGGCAATGAAAAAGAGGGGGTGCAACACGAGGACTTCCCAGGGGGTCACCCATCCTAGTACTACTCTCGCCCAAGCACGCTTAACTGCGGAGTTCTGATGGGATCCGGTGCATTAGTGCTCGTATGATCGCACCCGAAATACTATCCATGCTTATTGCTTTTATGTCTTAAAAGACGCAGAACCTCCTTTGTTTTCGTACGCGAGGCGTGGGACCCACGTGACCGATCGGCTCCGTTCCAAAAATACGAAAACAATGAACCATGAAGCGGAGGCCACCCGAGCATAGAAATAGCGAAAAAGAAAAAAAAACAAAAAAAACCGCACGTAAAATCTAAAAAAACGCAAACGGGCAACGAAAAAGGGGGGTGCAACACGAGGACTTCCCGGGGGGTCACCCATCCTAGTACTACTCTCGCCCAAGCACGCTTAACTAAGGAGTTCTAATGGGATCCGGTGCATTAGTGCTGGTATAATCGCACCCGAAATACTATCCATGTTTATTGCTTTTATGTCTTAAAAGACGCAGAACCTCATTTGTTTTCGTACGCGAGGCGTGGGACCCACGTGACCGATCGGCTCCGTTCCAAAAATACGAAAACCATCAACCATGAAACGGATGCCACCTGAGCATAGAAACAGCAAGAAAGAAAAAAAAAACAAAAAAAAACCGCACGTAAAATCTAAAAAAACGCAAACGGGCAACGAAAAAGGGGGGTGCAACACGAGGACTTCCCAGGGGGTCACCCATCCTAGTACTACTCTCGCCCAAGCACGCTTAGCTGCGGAGTTCTGATGGGATCCGGTGCATTAGTGCTGGTATGATCGCACCCGAAATACTATCCATGCTTATTGCTTTTATGTCTTAAAATACGCAGAACCTCCTTTGTTTTCGTACGCGAGGCGTGGGACCCACGTGACCGATCGGCTCCGTTGCAAAAATACGAAAACCATCAATCATGAAACGGATGCCACCCGAGCATAGAAACAGCAAGAAAGAAAAAAAAAAACAAAAAAAAAGCCGCACGTAAAATCTAAAAAAACGCAAACGGGCAACGAAAAAGGGGGGTGCAACACGAGGACTTCCCAGGGGGTCACCCATCCTAGTACTACTCTCGCCCAAGCACGCTTAACTGCGGAGTTCTGATGGGATCCGGTGCATTAGTGCTGGTATGATCGCACCCGAAATACTATCCATGATTATTGCTTTTATGTCTTAAAAGACGCAGAACCTCCTTTGTTTTCGTACGCGAGGCGTGGGACCCACGTGACCGATCGGCTCCGTTCCAAAAATACGAAAACCATGAACCATGAAGCGGAGGCCACCCGAGCATAGAAATAGCAAGAAAGAAAAAAAAAAAACCGCACGAAAAATCTAAAAAAAACGCAAACGGGCAACGAAAAAGGGGGGGTGCAACACGAGGACTTCCCAGGGGGTCACCCATCCTAGTACTACTCTCGCCCAAGCACGCTTAACTGCGGAGTTCTGATGGGATCCGGTGCATTAGTGCTCGTATGATCGCACCCGAAATACTATCCATGCTTATTGCTTTTATGTCTTAAAAGACGCAGAACCTCCTTTGTTTTCGTACGCGAGGCGTGGGACTCACGTGACCGATCGGCTCCGTTCCAAAAATACGAAAACCATCAACCATGAAGCGGAGGCCACCCGAGCATAGAAATAGCGAAAAAGAAAAAAAAAACAAAAAAAAACCGCACGTAAAATCTAAAAAAACGCAAACGGGCAACGAAAAAGGGGGGTGCAACACGAGGACTTCCCAGGGGGTCACCCATCCTAGTACTACTCTCGCCCAAGCACGCTTAACTAAGGAGTTCTAATGGGATCCGGTGCATTAGTGCTGGTATAATCGCACCCGAAATACTATCCATGTTTATTGCTTTTATGTCTTAAAAGACGCAGAACCTCCTTTGTTTTCGTACGCGAGGCGTGGGACCCACGTGACCGATCGGCTCCGTTCCAAAAATACGAAAACCATCAACCATGAAACGGATGCCACCCGAGCATAGAAACAGGAAGAAAGAAAAAAAAACAAAAAAAAACCGCACGTAAAATCTAAAAAAACGCAAACGGCCAACGAAAAAGGGGGGTGCAACACGAGGACTTCCCAGGGGGTCACCCATCCTAGTACTACTCTCGCCCAAGCACGCTTAACTGCGGAGTTCTGATGGGATCCGGTGCATTAGTGCTGGTATGATCGCACCCGAAATCTTATCCATGCTTATTGCTTTTATGTCTTAAAATACGTAGAACCTCCTTTGTTTTCGTACGCGAGGCGTGGGACCCACGTGACCGATCGGCTCCGTTGCAAAAATACGAAAACCATCAATCATGAAACGGATGCCACCCGAGCATAGAAACAGCAAGAAAGAAAAAAAAAACAAAAAAAAAAAAACCGCACGTAAAATCTAAAAAAACGCAAACGGGCAACGAAAAAGGGGGGGTGCAACACGAGGACTCCCCAGGGGGTCACCCATCCTAGTACTACTCTCGCCCAAGCACGCTTAACTGCGGAGTTCTGATGGGATCCGGTGCATTAGTGCTGGTATGATCGCACCCGAAATACTATCCATGATTATTGCTTTTATGTCTTAAAAGACGCAGAACCTCCTTTGTTTTCGTACGCGAGGCGTGGGACCCACGTGACCGATCGGCTCCGTTCCAAAAATACGAAAACCATGAACCATGAAGCGGAGGCCACCCGAGCATAGAAATAGCAAGAAAGAAAAAAAAACAAAAAAAAAACAGCACGTAAAATCTAAAAAAAAACGCAAACGGGCAACGAAAAAGGGGGGTGCAACACGAGGACTTCCCAGGGTGTCACCCATCCTAGTACTACTCTCGCCCAAGCACGCTTAACTGCGGAGTTCTGATGGGATCCGGTGCATTAGTGCTGGTATGATCGCACCCGAAATATTATCCATGCTTATTGCTTTTATGTCTTAAAAGACGCAGAACCTCCTTTGTTTTCGTACGCGAGGCGTGGGACCCACGTGACCGATCGGCTCCGTCCAAAAATACGAAAACCATGAACCATGAAGCGGAGGCCACCCGAGCATAGAAATAGCAAGAAAGAAAAAAAAAAAAAAAAAACCGCACGAAAAATCTAAAAAAAACGCAAACGGGCAACGAAAAAGGGGGGGTGCAACACGAGGACTTCCCAGGGGGTCACCCATCCTAGTACTACTCTCGCCCAAGCACGCTTAACTGCGGAGTTCTGATGGGATCCGGTGCATTAGTGCTCGTATGATCGCACCCGAAATACTATCCATGCTTATTGCTTTTATGTCTTAAAAGACGCAGAACCTCCTTTGTTTTCGTACGCGAGGCGTGGGACCCACGTGACCGATCGGCTCCGTTCCAAAAATACGAAAACCATGAACCATGAAGCGGAGGCCACCCGAGCATAGAAATAGCCAAAAAGAAAAAAAAAACAAAAAAAACCGCACGTAAAATCTAAAAAAACGCAAACGGGCAACGAAAAAGGGGGGTGCAACACGAGGACTTCCCAGGGGGTCACCCATCCTAGTACTACTCTCGCCCAAGCACGCTTAACTAAGGAGATCTAATGGGATCCGGTGCATTAGTGCTGGTATAATCGCACCCGAAATACTATCCATGTTTATTGCTTTTATGTCTTAAAAGACGCAGAACCTCCTTTGTTTTCGTACGCGAGGCGTGGGACCCACGTGACCGATCGGCTCCGTTCCAAAAATACGAAAACCATCAACCATGAAACGGATGCCACCCGAGCATAGAAACAGCAAGAAAGAAAAAAAAACAAAAAAAAACCGCACGTAAAATCTAAAAAAACGCAAACGGGCAACGAAAAAGGGGGGTGCAACACGAGGACTTCCCAGGGGGTCACCCATCCTAGTACTACTCTCGCCCAAGCACGCTTAACTGCGGAGTTCTGATGGGATCCGGTGCATTAGTGCTGGTATGATCGCACCCGAAATACTATCCATGCTTATTGCTTTTATGTCTTAAAATACGCAGAACCTCCTTTGTTTTCGTACGCGAGGCGTGGGACCCACGTGACCGATCGGCTCCGTTGCAAAAATACGAAAACCATCAATCATGAAACGGATGCCACCCGAGCATAGAAACAGCAAGAAAGAAAAAAAAAACAAAAAAAAAACCGCACGTAAAATCTAAAAAAACGCAAACGGGCAACGAAAAAGGGGGGTGCAACACGAGGACTTCCCAGGGGGTCACCCATCCTAGTACTACTCTCGCCCAAGCACGCTTAAATGCGGAGTTCTGATGGGATCCGGTGCATTAGTGCTGGTATGATCACACCCGAAATACTATCCATGATTATTGCTTTTATGTCTTAAAAGACGCAGAACCTCCTTTGTTTTCGTACGCGAGGCGTGGGACCCACGTGACCGATCGGCTCCGTTCCAAAAATACGAAAACCATGAACCATGAAGCGGAGGCCACCCGAGCATAGAAATAGCAAGAAAGAAAAAAAAACAAAAAAAAACAGCACGTAAAATCTAAAAAAAACGCAAACGGGCAACGAAAAAGGGGGGTACAACACGAGGACTTCCCAGGGTGTCACCCATCCTAGTACTACTCTCGCCCAAGCACGCTTAACTGCGAAGTTCTGATGGGATCCGGTGCATTAGTGCTGGTATGATCGCACCCGAAATATTATCCATGCTTATTGCTTTTATGTCTTAAAAGACGCAGAACCTCCTTTGTTTTCGTACGCGAGGTGTGGGACCCACGTGACCGATCGGCTCCGTTCCAAAAATACGAAAACCATGAACCATGAAGCGGAGGCCACCCGAGCATAGAAATAGCAAAAAAGAAAAAAAAAACATAAAAAAACCGCACGTAAAATCTAAAAAAACGCAAACGGGCAATGAAAAAGGGGGGTGCAACACGAGGACTTCCCAGGGGTCACCCATCCTAGTACTACTCTCGCCCAAGCACGCTTAACTAAGGAGTTCTGATGGGATCCGATGCATTAGTGCTGGTATGATCGCACCCGAAATACTATCCATGCTTATTGCTTTTATGTCTTAAAAGACGCAGAACCTCCTTTGTTTTCGTACGCGAGGCGTGGGACCCACGTGACCGATCGGCTCCGTTCCAAAAATACGAAAACCATGAACCATGAAGCGGAGGCCACCCGAGCATACAAACAGCAAGAAAGAAAAAAAACAAAAAAAAAACCGCACGTAAAATCTAAAAAAACGCAAACGGGCAAACGAAAAAGGGGGGTGCAACACGAGGACTTCCCAGGGGGTCACCCATCCTAGTACTACTCTCACCCAAGCACGCTTAACTGCGGAGTTCTGATGGGATCCGGTGCATTAGTGCTGGTATGATCGCACCCGAAATACTATCCATGCTTATTGCTTTTATGTCTTAAAAGACGCAGAACCTCCTTTGTTTTCGTACGCGAGGCGTGGGACCCACGTGACCGATCGGCTCCGTTCCAAAAATACGAAAACCATGAACCATGAAGCGGAGGCCACCCGAGCATAGAAATAGCAAGAAAGAAAAAAAAACAAAAAAAAAACAGCACGTAAAATCTAAAAAAAAACGCAAACGGGCAACGAAAAAGGGGGGTGCAACACGAGGACTTCCCAGGGTGTCACCCATCCTAGTACTACTCTCGCCCAAGCACGCTTAACTGCGGAGTTCTGATGGGATCCGGTGCATTAGTGCTGGTATGATCGCACCCGAAATATTATCCATGCTTATTGCTTTTATGTCTTAAAAGACGCAGAACCTCCTTTGTTTTCGTACGCGAGGCGTGGGACCCACGTGACCGATCGGCTCCGTCCAAAAATACGAAAACCATGAACCATGAAGCGGAGGCCACCCGAGCATAGAAATAGCAAGAAAGAAAAAAAAAAAAAAACCGCACGAAAAATCTAAAAAAAACGCAAACGGGCAACGAAAAAGGGGGGGTGCAACACGAGGACTTCCCAGGGGGTCACCCATCCTAGTACTACTCTCGCCCAAGCACGCTTAACTGCGGAGTTCTGATGGGATCCGGTGCATTAGTGCTCGTATGATCGCACCCGAAATACTATCCATGCTTATTGCTTTTATGTCTTAAAAGACGCAGAACCTCCTTTGTTTTCGTACGCGAGGCGTGGGACTCACGTGACCGATCGGCTCCGTTCCAAAAATACGAAAACCATCAACCATGAAGCGGAGGCCACCCGAGCATAGAAATAGCGAAAAAGAAAAAAAAAACAAAAAAAAACCGCACGTAAAATCTAAAAAAACGCAAACGGGCAACGAAAAAGGGGGGTGCAACACGAGGACTTCCCAGGGGGTCACCCATCCTAGTACTACTCTCGCCCAAGCACGCTTAACTAAGGAGTTCTAATGGGATCCGGTGCATTAGTGCTGGTATAATCGCACCCGAAATACTATCCATGTTTATTGCTTTTATGTCTTAAAAGACGCAGAACCTCCTTTGTTTTCGTACGCGAGGCGTGGGACCCACGTGACCGATCGGCTCCGTTCCAAAAATACGAAAACCATCAACCATGAAACGGATGCCACCCGAGCATAGAAACAGGAAGAAAGAAAAAAAAACAAAAAAAAACCGCACGTAAAATCTAAAAAAACGCAAACGGCCAACGAAAAAGGGGGGTGCAACACGAGGACTTCCCAGGGGGTCACCCATCCTAGTACTACTCTCGCCCAAGCACGCTTAACTGCGGAGTTCTGATGGGATCCGGTGCATTAGTGCTGGTATGATCGCACCCGAAATCTTATCCATGCTTATTGCTTTTATGTCTTAAAATACGCAGAACCTCCTTTGTTTTCGTACGCGAGGCGTGGGACCCACGTGACCGATCGGCTCCGTTGCAAAAATACGAAAACCATCAATCATGAAACGGATGCCACCCGAGCATAGAAACAGCAAGAAAGAAAAAAAAAACAAAAAAAAAAAACCGCACGTAAAATCTAAAAAAACGCAAACGGGCAACGAAAAAGGGGGGGTGCAACACGAGGACTCCCCAGGGGGTCACCCATCCTAGTACTACTCTCGCCCAAGCACGCTTAACTGCGGAGTTCTGATGGGATCCGGTGCATTAGTGCTGGTATGATCGCACCCGAAATACTATCCATGATTATTGCTTTTATGTCTTAAAAGACGCAGAACCTCCTTTGTTTTCGTACGCGAGGCGTGGGACCCACGTGACCGATCGGCTCCGTTCCAAAAATACGAAAACCATGAACCATGAAGCGGAGGCCACCCGAGCATAGAAATAGCAAGAAAGAAAAAAAAACAAAAAAAAAAACAGCACGTAAAATCTAAAAAAAAACGCAAACGGGCAACGAAAAAGGGGGGTGCAACACGAGGACTTCCCAGGGTGTCACCCATCCTAGTACTACTCTCGCCCAAGCACGCTTAACTGCGGAGTTCTGATGGGATCCGGTGCATTAGTGCTGGTATGATCGCACCCGAAATATTATCCATGCTTATTGCTTTTATGTCTTAAAAGACGCAGAACCTCCTTTGTTTTCGTACGCGAGGCGTGGGACCCACGTGACCGATCGGCTCCGTCCAAAAATACGAAAACCATGAACCATGAAGCGGAGGCCACCCGAGCATAGAAATAGCAAGAAAGAAAAAAAAAAAAAAAAACCGCACGAAAAATCTAAAAAAAACGCAAACGGGCAACGAAAAAGGGGGGGTGCAACACGAGGACTTCCCAGGGGGTCACCCATCCTAGTACTACTCTCGCCCAAGCACGCTTAACTGCGGAGTTCTGATGGGATCCGGTGCATTAGTGCTCGTATGATCGCACCCGAAATACTATCCATGCTTATTGCTTTTATGTCTTAAAAGACGCAGAACCTCCTTTGTTTTCGTACGCGAGGCGTGGGACCCACGTGACCGATCGGCTCCGTTCCAAAAATACGAAAACCATGAACCATGAAGCGGAGGCCACCCGAGCATAGAAATAGCCAAAAAGAAAAAAAAAACAAAAAAAACCGCACGTAAAATCTAAAAAAACGCAAACGGGCAACGAAAAAGGGGGGTGCAACACGAGGACTTCCCAGGGGGTCACCCATCCTAGTACTACTCTCGCCCAAGCACGCTTAACTAAGGAGATCTAATGGGATCCGGTGCATTAGTGCTGGTATAATCGCACCCGAAATACTATCCATGTTTATTGCTTTTATGTCTTAAAAGACGCAGAACCTCCTTTGTTTTCGTACGCGAGGCGTGGGACCCACGTGACCGATCGGCTCCGTTCCAAAAATACGAAAACCATCAACCATGAAACGGATGCCACCCGAGCATAGAAACAGCAAGAAAGAAAAAAAAAACAAAAAAAAACCGCACGTAAAATCTAAAAAAACGCAAACGGGCAACGAAAAAGGGGGGTGCAACACGAGGACTTCCCAGGGGGTCACCCATCCTAGTACTACTCTCGCCCAAGCACGCTTAACTGCGGAGTTCTGATGGGATCCGGTGCATTAGTGCTGGTATGATCGCACCCGAAATACTATCCATGCTTATTGCTTTTATGTCTTAAAATACGCAGAACCTCCTTTGTTTTCGTACGCGAGGCGTGGGACCCACGTGACCGATCGGCTCCGTTGCAAAAATACGAAAACCATCAATCATGAAACGGATGCCACCCGAGCATAGAAACAGCAAGAAAGAAAAAAAAAACAAAAAAAAAACCGCACGTAAAATCTAAAAAAACGCAAACGGGCAACGAAAAAGGGGGGTGCAACACGAGGACTTCCCAGGGGGTCACCCATCCTAGTACTACTCTCGCCCAAGCACGCTTAAATGCGGAGTTCTGATGGGATCCGGTGCATTAGTGCTGGTATGATCACACCCGAAATACTATCCATGATTATTGCTTTTATGTCTTAAAAGACGCAGAACCTCCTTTGTTTTCGTACGCGAGGCGTGGGACCCACGTGACCGATCGGCTCCGTTCCAAAAATACGAAAACCATGAACCATGAAGCGGAGGCCACCCGAGCATAGAAATAGCAAGAAAGAAAAAAAAACAAAAAAAAACAGCACGTAAAATCTAAAAAAAACGCAAACGGGCAACGAAAAAGGGGGGTACAACACGAGGACTTCCCAGGGTGTCACCCATCCTAGTACTACTCTCGCCCAAGCACGCTTAACTGCGAAGTTCTGATGGGATCCGGTGCATTAGTGCTGGTATGATCGCACCCGAAATATTATCCATGCTTATTGCTTTTATGTCTTAAAAGACGCAGAACCTCCTTTGTTTTCGTACGCGAGGTGTGGGACCCACGTGACCGATCGGCTCCGTTCCAAAAATACGAAAACCATGAACCATGAAGCGGAGGCCACCCGAGCATAGAAATAGCAAAAAAGAAAAAAAAAACATAAAAAAACCGCACGTAAAATCTAAAAAAACGCAAACGGGCAATGAAAAAGGGGGGTGCAACACGAGGACTTCCCAGGGGTCACCCATCCTAGTACTACTCTCGCCCAAGCACGCTTAACTAAGGAGTTCTGATGGGATCCGATGCATTAGTGCTGGTATGATCGCACCCGAAATACTATCCATGCTTATTGCTTTTATGTCTTAAAAGACGCAGAACCTCCTTTGTTTTCGTACGCGAGGCGTGGGACCCACGTGACCGATCGGCTCCGTTCCAAAAATACGAAAACCATGAACCATGAAGCGGAGGCCACCCGAGCATACAAACAGCAAGAAAGAAAAAAAACAAAAAAAAAACCGCACGTAAAATCTAAAAAAACGCAAACGGGCAAACGAAAAAGGGGGGTGCAACACGAGGACTTCACAGGGGGTCACCCATCCTAGTACTACTCTCACCCAAGCACGCTTAACTGCGGAGTTCTGATGGGATCCGGTGCATTAGTGCTGGTATGATCGCACCCGAAATACTATCCATGCTTATTGCTTTTATGTCTTAAAAGACGCAGAACCTCCTTTGTTTTCGTACGCGAGGCGTGGGACCCACGTGACCGATCGGCTCCGTTCCAAAAATACGAAAACCATGAACCATGAAGCGGAGGCCACCCGAGCATAGAAATAGCAAGAAAGAAAAAAAAACAAAAAAAAAACAGCACGTAAAATCTAAAAAAAAACGCAAACGGGCAACGAAAAAGGGGGGTGCAACACGAGGACTTCCCAGGGTGTCACCCATCCTAGTACTACTCTCGCCCAAGCACGCTTAACTGCGGAGTTCTGATGGGATCCGGTGCATTAGTGCTGGTATGATCGCACCCGAAATATTATCCATGCTTATTGCTTTTATGTCTTAAAAGACGCAGAACCTCCTTTGTTTTCGTACGCGAGGCGTGGGACCCACGTGACCGATCGGCTCCGTCCAAAAATACGAAAACCATGAACCATGAAGCGGAGGCCACCCGAGCATAGAAATAGCAAGAAAGAAAAAAAAAAAAAAACCGCACGAAAAATCTAAAAAAAACGCAAACGGGCAACGAAAAAGGGGGGGTGCAACACGAGGACTTCCCAGGGGGTCACCCATCCTAGTACTACTCTCGCCCAAGCACGCTTAACTGCGAAGTTCTGATGGGATCCGGTGCATTAGTGCTCGTATGATCGCACCCGAAATACTATCCATGCTTATTGCTTTTATGTCTTAAAAGACGCAGAACCTCCTTTGTTTTCGTACGCGAGGCGTGGGACTCACGTGACCGATCGGCTCCGTTCCAAAAATACGAAAACCATGAACCATGAAGCGGAGGCCACCCGAGCATAGAAATAGCGAAAAAGAAAAAAAAACAAAAAAATCCGCACGTAAAATCTAAAAAAACGCAAACGGGCAACGAAAAAGGGGGGTGCAACACGAGGACTTCCCAGGGGGTCACCCATCCTAGTACTACTCTCGCCCAAGCACGCTTAACTAAGGAGATCTAATGGGATCCGGTGCATTAGTGCTGGTATAATCGCACCCGAAATACTATCCATGTTTATTGCTTTTATGTCTTAAAAGACGCAGAACCTCCTTTGTTTTCGTACGCGAGGCGTGGGACCCACGTGACCGATCGGCTCCGTTCCAAAAATACGAAAACCATCAACCATGAAACGGATGCCACCCGAGCATAGAAACAGCAAGAAAGAAAAAAAAAACAAAAAAAAACCGCACGTAAAATCTAAAAAAACGCAAACGGGCAACGAAAAAGGGGGGTGCAACACGAGGACTTCCCAGGGGGTCACCCATCCTAGTACTACTCTCGCCCAAGCACGCTTAACTGCGGTGTTCTGATGGGATCCGGTGCATTAGTGCTGGTATGATCGCACCCGAAATACTATCCATGCTTATTGCTTTTATGTCTTAAAATACGCAGAACCTCCTTTGTTTTCGTACGCGAGGCGTGGGACCCACGTGACCGATCGGCTCCGTTGCAAAAATACGAAAACCATCAATCATGAAACGGATGCCACCCGAGCATAGAAACAGCAAGAAAGAAAAAAAAAACAAAAAAAAAACCGCACGTAAAATCTAAAAAAACGCAAACGGGCAACGAAAAAGGGGGGTGCAACACGAGGACTTCCCAGGGGGTCACCCATCCTAGTACTACTCTCGCCCAAGCACGCTTAAATGCGGAGTTCTGATGGGATCCGGTGCATTAGTGCTGGTATGATCACACCCGAAATACTATCCATGATTATTGCTTTTATGTCTTAAAAGACGCAGAACCTCCTTTGTTTTCGTACGCGAGGCGTGGGACCCACGTGACCGATCGGCTCCGTTCCAAAAATACGAAAACCATGAACCATGAAGCGGAGGCCACCCGAGCATAGAAATAGCAAGAAAGAAAAAAAAAAAAACCGCACGAAAAATCTAAAAAAAACGCAAACGGGCAACGAAAAAGGGGGGGTGCAACACGAGGACTTCCCAGGGGGTCACCCATCCTAGTACTACTCTCGCCCAAGCACGCTTAACTGCGGAGTTCTGATGGAATCCGGTGCATTAGTGCCGGTATGATCGCACCCGAAATATTATCCATGCTTATTGCTTTTATGTCTTAAAAAACGCAGAACCTCCTTTGTTTTCGTACGCGAGGCGTGGGACCCACGTGACCGATCGGCTCCGTTCCAAAAATACGAAAACAATGAACCATGAAGCGGAGGCCACCCGAGCATAGAAATAGCGAAAAAGAAAAAAAAACAAAAAAAACCGCACGTAAAATCTAAAAAAACGCAAACGGGCAACGAAAAAGGGGGGTGCAACACGAGGACTTCCCGGGGGGTCACCCATCCTAGTACTACTCTCGCCCAAGCACGCTTAACTAAGGAGTTCTAATGGGATCCGGTGCATTAGTGCTGGTATAATCGCACCCGAAATACTATCCATGTTTATTGCTTTTATGTCTTAAAAGACGCAGAACCTCATTTGTTTTCGTACGCGAGGCGTGGGACCCACGTGACCGATCGGCTCCGTTCCAAAAATACGAAAACCATCAACCATGAAACGGATGCCACCTGAGCATAGAAACTGCAAGAAAGAAAAAAAAAACAAAAAAAAACCGCACGTAAAATCTAAAAAAACGCAAACGGGCAACGAAAAAGGGGGGTGCAACACGAGGACTTCCCAGGGGGTCACCCATCCTAGTACTACTCTCGCCCAAGCACGCTTAGCTGCGGAGTTCTGATGGGATCCGGTGCATTAGTGCTGGTATGATCGCACCCGAAATACTATCCATGCTTATTGCTTTTATGTCTTAAAATACGCAGAACCTCCTTTGTTTTCGTACGCGAGGCGTGGGACCCACGTGACCGATCGGCTCCGTTGCAAAAATACGAAAACCATCAATCATGAAACGGATGCCACCCGAGCATAGAAACAGCAAGAAAGAAAAAAAAAACAAAAAAAAAGCCGCACGTAAAATCTAAAAAAACGCAAACGGGCAACGAAAAAGGGGGGTGCAACACGAGGACTTCCCAGGGGGTCACCCATCCTAGTACTACTCTCGCCCAAGCACGCTTAACTGCGGAGTTCTGATGGGATCCGGTGCATTAGTGCTGGTATGATCGCACCCGAAATACTATCCATGATTATTGCTTTTATGTCTTAAAAGACGCAGAACCTCCTTTGTTTTCGTACGCGAGGCGTGGGACCCACGTGACCGATCGGCTCCGTTCCAAAAATACGAAAACCATGAACCATGAAGCGGAGGCCACCCGAGCATAGAAATAGCAAGAAAGAAAAAAAAAAAAACCGCACGAAAAATCTAAAAAAAACGCAAACGGGCAACGAAAAAGGGGGGGTGCAACACGAGGACTTCCCAGGGGGTCACCCATCCTAGTACTACTCTCGCCCAAGCACGCTTAACTGCGGAGTTCTGATGGGATCCGGTGCATTAGTGCTCGTATGATCGCACCCGAAATACTATCCATGCTTATTGCTTTTATGTCTTAAAAGACGCAGAACCTCCTTTGTTTTCGTACGCGAGGCGTGGGACCCACGTGACCGATCGGCTCCGTTCCAAAAATACGAAAACCATGAACCATGAAGCGGAGGCCACCCGAGCATACAAACAGCAAGAAAGAAAAAAAACAAAAAAAAAACCGCACGTAAAATCTAAAAAAACGCAAACGGGCAAACGAAAAAGGGGGGTGCAACACGAGGACTTCCCAGGGGGTCACCCATCCTAGTACTACTCTCACCCAAGCACGCTTAACTGCGGAGTTCTGATGGGATCCGGTGCATTAGTGTTGGTATGATCGCACCCGAAATACTATCCATGCTTATTGCTTTTATGTCTTAAAAGACGCAGAACCTCCTTTGTTTTCGTACGCGAGGCGTGGGACCCACGTGACCGATCGGCTCCGTTCCAAAAATACGAAAACCATCAACCATGAAACGGATGCCACCCGAGCATAGAAACAGCAAGAAAGAAAAAAAAAACAAAAAAAAAACCGCACGTAAAATCTAAAAAAACGCAAACGGGCAAACGAAAAAGGGGGGTGCAACACGAGGACTTCCCAGGGGTCACCCATCCTAGTACTACTCTCGCCCAAGCACGCTTAACTGCGGAGTTATGATGGGATCTGGTGCATTAGTGCTGGTATGATCGCACCCGAAATACTATCCATGCTTATTGCTTTTATGTCTTAAAAGACGCTGAACCTCCTTTGATTTCGTACGCGAGGCGTGGGACCCACGTGACCGATCGGCGCCGTTCCAAAAATACGAAAACCATCAACCATGAAATGGAGGCCACCCGAGCATAGAAATAGCAAGAAAGAAAAAAAAACAAAAAAAAAACCGCACGTAAAATCTAAAAAAACGCAAACGGGCAAACGAAAAAGGGGGGTGCAACACGAGGACTTCCCAGGGGGTCACCCATCCTAGTACTACTCTCGCCCAAGCACGCTTAACTGCGGAGTTCTGATGGGATCCGGTGCATTAGTGCCGGTATGATCGCACCCGAAATATTATCCATGCTTATTGCTTTTATGTCTTAAAAAACGCAGAACCTCCTTTGTTTTCGTACGCGAGGCGTGGGACCCACGTGACCGATCGGCTCCGTTGCAAAAATACGAAAACCATGAACCATGAAGCGGAGGCCACCCGAGCATAGAAATAGCAAGAAAGAAAAAAAAACAAAAAAAAAAACCGCACGTAAAATCTAAAAAAACGCAAACGGGCAACGAAAAAGGGGGGTGCAACACGAGGACTTCCCAGGGGGTCACCCATCCTAGTACTACTCTCGCCCAAGCACGCTTAATTGCGTAGTTCTAATGGGATCCGGTGCATTAGTGCCGGTATGATCGCACCCGAAATACTATCCATGCTTATTGCTTTTATGTCTTAAAAGACGCAGAACCTCCTTTGTTTTCGTACGCGAGGCGTGGGACCCACGTGACCGATCGGCTCCGTTCCAAAAATACGAAAACCATGAACCATGAAACGGATGCCACCCGAGCATAGAAATAGCAAGAAAGAAAGAAAAAAAAAACCGCACGTAAAATCTAAAAAAAACGCAAACGGGCAATGAAAAAGAGGGGGTGCAACACGAGGACTTCCCAGGGGGTCACCCATCCTAGTACTACTCTCGCCCAAGCACGCTTAACTGCGGAGTTCTGATGGGATCCGGTGCATTAGTGCTCGTATGATCGCACCCGAAATACTATCCATGCTTATTGCTTTTATGTCTTAAAAGACGCAGAACCTCCTTTGTTTTCGTACGCGAGGCGTGGGACCCACGTGACCGATCGGCTCCGTTCCAAAAATACGAAAACAATGAACCATGAAGCGGAGGCCACCCGAGCATAGAAATAGCGAAAAAGAAAAAAAAACAAAAAAAACCGCACGTAAAATCTAAAAAAACGCAAACGGGCAACGAAAAAGGGGGGTGCAACACGAGGACTTCCCGGGGGGTCACCCATCCTAGTACTACTCTCGCCCAAGCACGCTTAACTAAGGAGTTCTAATGGGATCCGGTGCATTAGTGCTGGTATAATCGCACCCGAAATACTATCCATGATTATTGCTTTTATGTCTTAAAAGACGCAGAACCTCCTTTGTTTTCGTACGCGAGGCGTGGGACCCACGTGACCGATCGGCTCCGTTCCAAAAATACGAAAACCATCAACCATGAAACGGATGCCACCTGAGCATAGAAACAGCAAGAAAGAAAAAAAAAACAAAAAAAAACCGCACGTAAAATCTAAAAAAACGCAAACGGGCAACGAAAAAGGGGGGTGCAACACGAGGACTTCCCAGGGGGTCACCCATCCTAGTACTACTCTCGCCCAAGCACGCTTAGCTGCGGAGTTCTGATGGGATCCGGTGCATTAGTGCTGGTATGATCGCACCCGAAATACTATCCATGCTTATTGCTTTTATGTCTTAAAATACGCAGAACCTCCTTTGTTTTCGTACGCGAGGCGTGGGACCCACGTGACCGATCGGCTCCGTTGCAAAAATACGAAAACCATCAATCATGAAACGGATGCCACCCGAGCATAGAAACAGCAAGAAAGAAAAAAAAAACAAAAAAAAAGCCGCACGTAAAATCTAAAAAAACGCAAACGGGCAACGAAAAAGGGGGGTGCAACACGAGGACTTCCCAGGGGGTCACCCATCCTAGTACTACTCTCGCCCAAGCACGCTTAACTGCGGAGTTCTGATGGGATCCGGTGCATTAGTGCTGGTATGATCGCACCCGAAATACTATCCATGATTATTGCTTTTATGTCTTAAAAGACGCAGAACCTCCTTTGTTTTCGTACGCGAGGCGTGGGACCCACGTGACCGATCGGCTCCGTTCCAAAAATACGAAAACCATGAACCATGAAGCGGAGGCCACCCGAGCATAGAAATAGCAAGAAAGAAAAAAAAAAAAAAAACCGCACGAAAAATCTAAAAAAAACGCAAACGGGCAACGAAAAAGGGGGGGTGCAACACGAGGACTTCCCAGGGGGTCACCCATCCTAGTACTACTCTCGCCCAAGCACGCTTAACTGCGGAGTTCTGATGGGATCCGGTGCATTAGTGCTCGTATGATCGCACCCGAAATACTATCCATGCTTATTGCTTTTATGTCTTAAAAGACGCAGAACCTCCTTTGTTTTCGAACGCGAGGCGTGGGACTCACGTGACCGATCGGCTCCGTTCCAAAAATACGAAAACCATCAACCATGAAGCGGAGGCCACCCGAGCATAGAAATAGCGAAAAAGAAAAAAAAAACAAAAAAAACCGCACGTAAAATCTAAAAAAACGCAAACGGGCAACGAAAAAGGGGGGTGCAACACGAGGACTTCCCAGGGGGTCACCCATCCTAGTACTACTCTCGCCCAAGCACGCTTAACTAAGGAGTTCTAATGGGATCCGGTGCATTAGTGCTGGTATAATCGCACCCGAAATACTATCCATGTTTATTGCTTTTATGTCTTAAAAGACGCAGAACCTCCTTTGTTTTCGTACGCGAGGCGTGGGACCCACGTGACCGATCGGCTCCGTTCCAAAAATACGAAAACCATCAACCATGAAACGGATGCCACCCGAGCATAGAAAAAGGAAGAAAGAAAAAAAAACAAAAAAAAACCGCACGTAAAATCTAAAAAAACGCAAACGGGCAACGAAAAAGGGGGGTGCAACACGAGGACTTCCCAGGGGGTCACCCATCCTAGTACTACTCTCGCCCAAGCACGCTTAACTGCGGAGTTCTGATGGGATCCGGTGCATTAGTGCTGGTATGATCGCACCCGAAATCTTATCCATGCTTATTGCTTTTATGTCTTAAAATACGCAGAACCTCCTTTGTTTTCGTACGCGAGGCGTGGGACCCACGTGACCGATCGGCTCCGTTGCAAAAATACGAAAACCATCAATCATGAAACGGATGCCACCCGAGCATAGAAACAGCAAGAAAGAAAAAAAAAACAAAAAAAAAAAACCGCACGTAAAATCTAAAAAAACGCAAACGGGCAACGAAAAAGGGGGGGTGCAACACGAGGACTCCCCAGGGGGTCA
The DNA here is from genome assembly GCF_052849685.1 of Lactuca virosa. Lineage (NCBI taxonomy): Eukaryota > Viridiplantae > Streptophyta > Magnoliopsida > Asterales > Asteraceae > Lactuca > Lactuca virosa. The sequence continues at coordinate 264,388,607 of NC_136426.1, read as the reverse complement.
CCCATCCTAGTACTACTCTCGCCCAAGCACGCTTAACTGCGGAGTTCTGATGGGATCCGGTGCATTAGTGCTGGTATGATCGCACCCGAAATACTATCCATGATTATTGCTTTTATGTCTTAAAAGACGCAGAACCTCCTTTGTTTTCGTACGCGAGGCGTGGGACCCACGTGACCGATCGGCTCCGTTCCAAAAATACGAAAACCATGAACCATGAAGCGGAGGCCACCCGAGCATAGAAATAGCAAGAAAGAAAAAAAAACAAAAAAAAAACAGCACGTAAAATCTAAAAAAAAACGCAAACGGGCAACGAAAAAGGGGGGTGCAACACGAGGACTTCCCAGGGTGTCACCCATCCTAGTACTACTCTCGCCCAAGCACGCTTAACTGCGGAGTTCTGATGGGATCCGGTGCATTAGTGCTGGTATGATCGCACCCGAAATATTATCCATGCTTATTGCTTTTATGTCTTAAAAGACGCAGAACCTCCTTTGTTTTCGTACGCGAGGCGTGGGACCCACGTGACCGATCGGCTCCGTCCAAAAATACGAAAACCATGAACCATGAAGCGGAGGCCACCCGAGCATAGAAATAGCAAGAAAGAAAAAAAAAAAAAAACCGCACGAAAAATCTAAAAAAAACGCAAACGGGCAACGAAAAAGGGGGGGTGCAACACGAGGACTTCCCAGGGGGTCACCCATCCTAGTACTACTCTCGCCCAAGCACGCTTAACTGCGGAGTTCTGATGGGATCCGGTGCATTAGTGCTCGTATGATCGCACCCGAAATACTATCCATGCTTATTGCTTTTATGTCTTAAAAGACGCAGAACCTCCTTTGTTTTCGTACGCGAGGCGTGGGACCCACGTGACCGATCGGCTCCGTTCCAAAAATACGAAAACCATGAACCATGAAGCGGAGGCCACCCGAGCATAGAAATAGCGAAAAAGAAAAAAAAACAAAAAAAACCGCACGTAAAATCTAAAAAAACGCAAACGGGCAACGAAAAAGGGGGGTGCAACACGAGGACTTCCCAGGGGGTCACCCATCCTAGTACTACTCTCGCCCAAGCACGCTTAACTAAGGAGATCTAATGGGATCCGGTGCATTAGTGCTGGTATAATCGCACCCGAAATACTATCCATGTTTATTGCTTTTATGTCTTAAAAGACGCAGAACCTCCTTTGTTTTCGTACGCGAGGCGTGGGACCCACGTGACCGATCGGCTCCGTTCCAAAAATACGAAAACCATCAACCATGAAACGGATGCCACCCGAGCATAGAAACAGGAAGAAAGAAAAAAAAACAAAAAAAAACCGCACGTAAAATCTAAAAAAACGCAAACGGGCAACGAAAAAGGGGGGTGCAACACGAGGACTTCCCAGGGGGTCACCCATCCTAGTACTACTCTCGCCCAAGCACGCTTAACTGCGGAGTTCTGATGGGATCCGGTGCATTAGTGCTGGTATGATCGCACCCGAAATCTTATCCATGCTTATTGCTTTTATGTCTTAAAATACGCAGAACCTCCTTTGTTTTCGTACGCGAGGCGTGGGACCCACGTGACCGATCGGCTCCGTTGCAAAAATACGAAAACCATCAATCATGAAACGGATGCCACCCGAGCATAGAAACAGCAAGAAAGAAAAAAAAAACAAAAAAAAAAAACCGCACATAAAATCTAAAAAAACGCAAACGGGCAACGAAAAAGGGGGGGTGCAACACGAGGACTCCCCAGGGGGTCACCCATCCTAGTACTACTCTCGCCCAAGCACGCTTAACTGCGGAGTTCTGATGGGATCCGGTGCATTAGTGCTGGTATGATCGCACCCGAAATACTATCCATGTTTATTGCTTTTATGTCTTAAAAGACGCAGAACCTCCTTTGTTTTCGTACGCGAGGCGTGGGACCCACGTGACCGATCGGCTCCGTTCCAAAAATACGAAAACCATGAACCATGAAGCGGAGGCCACCCGAGCATAGAAATAGCGAAAAAGAAAAAAAAACAAAAAAAACCGCACGTAAAATCTAAAAAAACGCAAACGGGCAACGAAAAAGGGGGGTGCAACACGAGGACTTCCCAGGGGGTCACCCATCCTAGTACTACTCTCGCCCAAGCACGCTTAACTAAGGAGATCTAATGGGATCCGGTGCATTAGTGCTGGTATAATCGCACCCGAAATACTATCCATGTTTATTGCTTTTATGTCTTAAAAGACGCAGAACCTCCTTTGTTTTCGTACGCGAGGCGTGGGACCCACGTGACCGATCGGCTCCGTTCCAAAAATACGAAAACCATCAACCATGAAACGGATGCCACCCGAGCATAGAAACAGGAAGAAAGAAAAAAAAACAAAAAAAAACCGCACGTAAAATCTAAAAAAACGCAAACGGGCAACGAAAAAGGGGGGTGCAACACGAGGACTTCCCAGGGGGTCACCCATCCTAGTACTACTCTCGCCCAAGCACGCTTAACTGCGGAGTTCTGATGGGATCCGGTGCATTAGTGCTGGTATGATCGCACCCGAAATCTTATCCATGCTTATTGCTTTTATGTCTTAAAATACGCAGAACCTCCTTTGTTTTCGTACGCGAGGCGTGGGACCCACGTGACCGATCGGCTCCGTTGCAAAAATACGAAAACCATCAATCATGAAACGGATGCCACCCGAGCATAGAAACAGCAAGAAAGAAAAAAAAAACAAAAAATAAAAACCGCACGTAAAATCTAAAAAAACGCAAACGGGCAACGAAAAAGGGGGGGTGCAACACGAGGACTCCCCAGGGGGTCACCCATCCTAGTACTACTCTCGCCCAAGCACGCTTAACTGCGGAGTTCTGATGGGATCCGGTGCATTAGTGCTGGTATGATCGCACCCGAAATACTATCCATGATTATTGCTTTTATGTCTTAAAAGACGCAGAACCTCCTTTGTTTTCGTACGCGAGGCGTGGGACCCACGTGACCGATCGGCTCCGTTCCAAAAATACGAAAACCATGAACCATGAAGCGGAGGCCACCCGAGCATAGAAATAGCAAAAAAGAAAAAAAAAACATAAAAAAACCGCACGAAAAATCTAAAAAAACGCAAACGGGCAATGAAAAAGGGGGGTGCAACACGAGGACTTCCCAGGGGTCACCCATCCTAGTACTACTCTCGCCCAAGCACGCTTAACTAAGGAGTTCTGATGGGATCCGATGCATTAGTGCTGGTATGATCGCACCCGAAATACTATCCATGCTTATTGCTTTTATGTCTTAAAAGACGCAGAACCTCCTTTGTTTTCGTACGCGAGGCGTGGGACCCACGTGACCGATCGGCTCCGTTCCAAAAATACGAAAACCATGAACCATGAAGCGGAGGCCACCCGAGCATACAAACAGCAAGAAAGAAAAAAAACAAAAAAAAAACCGCACGTAAAATCTAAAAAAACGCAAACGGGCAAACGAAAAAGGGGGGTGCAACACGAGGACTTCCCAGGGGGTCACCCATCCTAGTACTACTCTCACCCAAGCACGCTTAACTGCGGAGTTCTGATGGGATCCGGTGCATTAGTGCTGGTATGATCGCACCCGAAATACTATCCATGCTTATTGCTTTTATGTCTTAAAAGACGCAGAACCTCCTTTGTTTTCGTACGCGAGGCGTGGGACCCACGTGACCGATCGGCTCCGTTCCAAAAATACGAAAACCATCAACCATGAAACGGATGCCACCCGAGCATAGAAACAGCAAGAAAGAAAAAAAAAACAAAAAAAAAAACCGCACGTAAAATCTAAAAAAACGCAAACGGGCAAACGAAAAAGGGGGGTGCAACACGAGGACTTCCCAGGGGTCACCCATCCTAGTACTACTCTCGCCCAAGCACGCTTAACTGCGGAGTTATGATGGGATCTGGTGCATTAGTGCTGGTATGATCGCACCCGAAATACTATCCATGCTTATTGCTTTTATGTCTTAAAAGACGCTGAACCTCCTTTGATTTCGTACGCGAGGCGTGGGACCCACGTGACCGATCGGCGCCGTTCCAAAAATACGAAAACCATCAACCATGAAATGGAGGCCACCCGAGCATAGAAATAGCAAGAAAGAAAAAAAAACAAAAAAAAAACCGCACGTAAAATCTAAAAAAACGCAAACGGGCAAACGAAAAAGGGGGGTGCAACACGAGGACTTCCCAGGGGGTCACCCATCCTAGTACTACTCTCGCCCAAGCACGCTTAACTGCGGAGTTCTGATGGGATCCGGTGCATTAGTGCCGGTATGATCGCACCCGAAATATTATCCATGCTTATTGCTTTTATGTCTTAAAAAACGTAGAACCTCCTTTGTTTTCGTACGCGAGGCGTGGGACCCACGTGACCGATCGGCTCCGTTGCAAAAATACGAAAACCATGAACCATGAAGCGGAGGCCACCCGAGCATAGAAATAGCAAGAAAGAAAAAAAAACAAAAAAAAAAAAACCGCACGTAAAATCTAAAAAAACGCAAACGGGCAACGAAAAAGGGGGGTGCAACACGAGGACTTCCCAGGGGGTCACCCATCCTAGTACTACTCTCGCCCAAGCACGCTTAATTGCGGAGTTCTAATGGGATCCGGTGCATTAGTGCCGGTATGATCGCACCCGAAATACTATCCATGCTTATTGCTTTTATGTCTTAAAAGACGCAGAACCTCCTTTGTTTTCGTACGCGAGGCGTGGGACCCACGTGACCGATCGGCTCCGTTCCAAAAATACGAAAACCATGAACCATGAAACGGATGCCACCCGAGCATAGAAATAGCAAGAAAGAAAGAAAAAAAAAACCGCACGTAAAATCTAAAAAAAACGCAAACGGGCAACGAAAAAGGGGGGTGCAACACGAGGACTTCCCAGGGGGTCACCCATCCTAGTACTACTCTCGCCCAAGCACGCTTAACTGCGGAGTTCTAATGGGATCCGGTGCATTAGTGCTCGTATGATCGCACCCGAAGTACTATCCATGCTTATTGCTTTTATGTCTTAAAAGACGCAGAACCTCCTTTGTTTTCGTACGCGAGGCGTGGGACCCACGTGACCGATCGGCTCCGTTCCAAAAATACGAAAACCATGAACCATGAAGCGGAGGCCACCCGAGCATAGAAATAGCGAAAAAGAAAAAAAAACAAAAAAAACCGCACGTAAAATCTAAAAAAACGCAAACGGGCAACGAAAAAGGGGGGTGCAACACGAGGACTTCCCAGGGGGTCACCCATCCTAGTACTACTCTCGCCCAAGCACGCTTAACTAAGGAGATCTAATGGGATCCGGTGCATTAGTGCTGGTATAATCGCACCCGAAATACTATCCATGTTTATTGCTTTTATGTCTTAAAAGACGCAGAACCTCCTTTGTTTTCGTACGCGAGGCGTGGGACCCACGTGACCGATCGGCTCCGTTCCAAAAATACGAAAACCATCAACCATGAAACGGATGCCACCCGAGCATAGAAACAGGAAGAAAGAAAAAAAAACAAAAAAAAACCGCACGTAAAATCTAAAAAAACGCAAACGGGCAACGAAAAAGGGGGGTGCAACACGAGGACTTCCCAGGGGGTCACCCATCCTAGTACTACTCTCGCCCAAGCACGCTTAACTGCGGAGTTCTGATGGGATCCGGTGCATTAGTGCTGGTATGATCGCACCCGAAATCTTATCCATGCTTATTGCTTTTACGTCTTAAAATACGCAGAACCTCCTTTGTTTTCGTACGCGAGGCGTGGGACCCACGTGACCGATCGGCTCCGTTGCAAAAATACGAAAACCATCAATCATGAAACGGATGCCACCCGAGCATAGAAACAGCAAGAAAGAAAAAAAAAACAAAAAAAAAAAACCGCACATAAAATCTAAAAAAACGCAAACGGGCAACGAAAAAGGGGGGGTGCAACACGAGGACTCCCCAGGGGGTCACCCATCCTAGTACTACTCTCGCCCAAGCACGCTTAACTGCGGAGTTCTGATGGGATCCGGTGCATTAGTGCTGGTATGATCGCACCCGAAATACTATCCATGATTATTGCTTTTATGTCTTAAAAGACGCAGAACCTCCTTTGTTTTCGTACGCGAGGCGTGGGACCCACGTGACCGATCGGCTCCGTTCCAAAAATACGAAAACCATGAACCATGAAGCGGAGGCCACCCGAGCATAGAAATAGCGAAAAAGAAAAAAAAACAAAAAAAACCGCACGTAAAATCTAAAAAAACGCAAACGGGCAACGAAAAAGGGGGGTGCAACACGAGGACTTCCCAGGGGGTCACCCATCCTAGTACTACTCTCGCCCAAGCACGCTTAACTAAGGAGATCTAATGGGATCCGGTGCATTAGTGCTGGTATAATCGCACCCGAAATACTATCCATGTTTATTGCTTTTATGTCTTAAAAGACGCAGAACCTCCTTTGTTTTCGTACGCGAGGCGTGGGACCCACGTGACCGATCGGCTCCGTTCCAAAAATACGAAAACCATCAACCATGAAACGGATGCCACCCGAGCATAGAAACAGGAAGAAAGAAAAAAAAACAAAAAAAAACCGCACGTAAAATCTAAAAAAACGCAAACGGGCAACGAAAAAGGGGGGTGCAACACGAGGACTTCCCAGGGGGTCACCCATCCTAGTACTACTCTCGCCCAAGCACGCTTAACTGCGGAGTTCTGATGGGATCCGGTGCATTAGTGCTGGTATGATCGCACCCGAAATCTTATCCATGCTTATTGCTTTTATGTCTTAAAATACGCAGAACCTCCTTTGTTTTCGTACGCGAGGCGTGGGACCCACGTGACCGATCGGCTCCGTTGCAAAAATACGAAAACCATCAATCATGAAACGGATGCCACCCGAGCATAGAAACAGCAAGAAAGAAAAAAAAAACAAAAAAAAAAAACCGCACGTAAAATCTAAAAAAACGCAAACGGGCAACGAAAAAGGGGGGGTGCAACACGAGGACTCCCCAGGGGGTCACCCATCCTAGTACTACTCTCGCCCAAGCACGCTTAACTGCGGAGTTCTGATGGGATCCGGTGCATTAGTGCTGGTATGATCGCACCCGAAATACTATCCATGATTATTGCTTTTATGTCTTAAAAGACGCAGAACCTCCTTTGTTTTCGTACGCGAGGCGTGGGACCCACGTGACCGATCGGCTCCGTTCCAAAAATACGAAAACCATGAACCATGAAGCGGAGGCCACCCGAGCATAGAAATAGCAAAAAAGAAAAAAAAAACATAAAAAAACCGCACGTAAAATCTAAAAAAACGCAAACGGGCAATGAAAAAGGGGGGTGCAACACGAGGACTTCCCAGGGGTCACCCATCCTAGTACTACTCTCGCCCAAGCACGCTTAACTAAGGAGTTCTGATGGGATCCGATGCATTAGTGCTGGTATGATCGCACCCGAAATACTATCCATGCTTATTGCTTTTATGTCTTAAAAGACGCAGAACCTCCTTTGTTTTCGTACGCGAGGCGTGGGACCCACGTGACCGATCGGCTCCGTTCCAAAAATACGAAAACCATGAACCATGAAGCGGAGGCCACCCGAGCATACAAACAGCAAGAAAGAAAAAAAACAAAAAAAAAACCGCACGTAAAATCTAAAAAAACGCAAACGGGCAAACGAAAAAGGGGGGTGCAACACGAGGACTTCCCAGGGGGTCACCCATCCTAGTACTACTCTCACCCAAGCACGCTTAACTGCGGAGTTCTGATGGGATCCGGTGCATTAGTGCTGGTATGATCGCACCCGAAATACTATCCATGCTTATTGCTTTTATGTCTTAAAAGACGCAGAACCTCCTTTGTTTTCGTACGCGAGGCGTGGGACCCACGTGACCGATCGGCTCCGTTCCAAAAATACGAAAACCATCAACCATGAAACGGATGCCACCCGAGCATAGAAACAGCAAGAAAGAAAAAAAAAACAAAAAAAAAAACCGCACGTAAAATCTAAAAAAACGCAAACGGGCAAACGAAAAAGGGGGGTGCAACACGAGGACTTCCCAGGGGTCACCCATCCTAGTACTACTCTCGCCCAAGCACGCTTAACTGCGGAGTTATGATGGGATCTGGTGCATTAGTGCTGGTATGATCGCACCCGAAATACTATCCATGCTTATTGCTTTTATGTCTTAAAAGACGCTGAACCTCCTTTGATTTCGTACGCGAGGCGTGGGACCCACGTGACCGATCGGCGCCGTTCCAAAAATACGAAAACCATCAACCATGAAATGGAGGCCACCCGAGCATAGAAATAGCAAGAAAGAAAAAAAAACAAAAAAAAAACCGCACGTAAAATCTAAAAAAACGCAAACGGGCAAACGAAAAAGGGGGGTGCAACACGAGGACTTCCCAGGGGGTCACCCATCCTAGTACTACTCTCGCCCAAGCACGCTTAACTGCGGAGTTCTGATGGGATCCGGTGCATTAGTGCCGGTATGATCGCACCCGAAATATTATCCATGCTTATTGCTTTTATGTCTTAAAAAACGTAGAACCTCCTTTGTTTTCGTACGCGAGGCGTGGGACCCACGTGACCGATCGGCTCCGTTGCAAAAATACGAAAACCATGAACCATGAAGCGGAGGCCACCCGAGCATAGAAATAGCAAGAAAGAAAAAAAAACAAAAAAAAAAAAACCGCACGTAAAATCTAAAAAAACGCAAACGGGCAACGAAAAAGGGGGGTGCAACACGAGGACTTCCCAGGGGGTCACCCATCCTAGTACTACTCTCGCCCAAGCACGCTTAATTGCGGAGTTCTAATGGGATCCGGTGCATTAGTGCCGGTATGATCGCACCCGAAATACTATCCATGCTTATTGCTTTTATGTCTTAAAAGACGCAGAACCTCCTTTGTTTTCGTACGCGAGGCGTGGGACCCACGTGACCGATCGGCTCCGTTCCAAAAATACGAAAACCATGAACCATGAAACGGATGCCACCCGAGCATAGAAATAGCAAGAAAGAAAGAAAAAAAAAACCGCACGTAAAATCTAAAAAAAACGCAAACGGGCAACGAAAAAGGGGGGTGCAACACGAGGACTTCCCAGGGGGTCACCCATCCTAGTACTACTCTCGCCCAAGCACGCTTAACTGCGGAGTTCTAATGGGATCCGGTGCATTAGTGCTCGTATGATCGCACCCGAAGTACTATCCATGCTTATTGCTTTTATGTCTTAAAAGACGCAGAACCTCCTTTGTTTTCGTACGCGAGGCGTGGGACCCACGTGACCGATCGGCTCCGTTCCAAAAATACGAAAACCATGAACCATGAAGCGGAGGCCACCCGAGCATAGAAATAGCGAAAAAGAAAAAAAAACAAAAAAAACCGCACGTAAAATCTAAAAAAACGCAAACGGGCAACGAAAAAGGGGGGTGCAACACGAGGACTTCCCAGGGGGTCACCCATCCTAGTACTACTCTCGCCCAAGCACGCTTAACTAAGGAGTTCTAATGGGATCCGGTGCATTAGTGCTGGTATGATCGCACACGAAATACTATCCATGTTTATTGCTTTTATGTCTTAAAAGACGCAGAACCTCCTTTGATTTCGTACGCGAGGCGTGGGACCCACGTGACCGATCGGCTCCGTTCCAAAAATACGAAAACCATCAACCATGAAACGAATGCCACCCGAGCATAGAAACAGCAAAGAAAGAAAAAAAAAACAAAAAAAAACCGCACGTAAAATCTAAAAAAACGCAAACGGGCAACGAAAAAGGGGGGTGCAACACGAGGACTTCCCAGGGGGTCACCCATCCTAGTACTACTCTCGCCCAAGCACGCTTAACTGCGGAGTTCTGATGGGATCCGGTGCATTAGTGCCGGTATGATCGCACCCGAAATATTATCCATGCTTATTGCTTTTATGTCTTAAAAGACGCAGAACCTCCTTTGTTTTCGTACGCGAGGCGTGGGACCCACGTGACCGATCGGCTCCGTTGCAAAAATACGAAAACCATGAACCATGAAGCGGAGGCCACCCGAGCATAGAAATAGCAAGAAAGAAAAAAAAACAAAAAAAAAACCGCACGTAAAATCTAAAAAAACGCAAACGGGCAACGAAAAAGGGGGGTGCAACACGAGGACTTCCCAGGGGGTCACCCATCCTAGTACTACTCTCGCCCAAGCACGCTTAACTAAGGAGTTCTAATGGGATCCGGTGCATTAGTGCCGGTATGATCGCACCCGAAATACTATCCATGCTTATTGCTTTTATGTCTTAAAAGACGCAGAACCTCCTTTGTTTTCGTACGCGAGGCGTGGGACCCACGTGACCGATCGGCTCCGTTCCAAAAATACGAAAACCATGAACCATGAAACGGATGCCACCCGAGCATAGAAATAGCAAGAAAGAAAAAAAAAACCGCACGTAAAATCTAAAAAAAACGCAAACGGGCAACGAAAAAGGGGGGGTGCAACACGAGGACTTCCCAGGGGGTCACCCATCCTAGTACTACTCTCGCCCAAGCACGCTTAACTGCGGAGTTCTGATGGGATCCGGTGCATTAGTGCTCGTATGATCGCACCTGAAATACTATCTATGCTTATTGCTTTTATGTCTTAAAAGACGCAGAACCTCCTTTGTTTTCGTACGCGAGGCGTGGGACCCACGTGACCGATCGGCTCCGTTCCAAAAATACGAAAACCATGACCCATGAAGCGGAGGCCACCCGAGCATAGAAATAGCGAAAAAGAAAAAAAAACAAAAAAAACCGCACGTAAAATCTAAAAAAACGCAAACGGGCAACGAAAAAGGGGGGTGCAACACGAGGACTTCCCAGGGGGTCACCCATCCTAGTACTACTCTCGCCCAAGCACGCTTAACTAAGGAGTTCTAATGGGATCCGGTGCATTAGTGCTGGTATGATCGCACCCGAAATACTATCCATGTTTATTGCTTTTATGTCTTAAAAGACGCAGAACCTCCTTTGATTTCGTACGCGAGGCGTGGGACCCACGTGACCGATCGGCTCCGTTCCAAAAATACGAAAACCATCAACCATGAAACGAATGCCACCCGAGCATAGAAACAGCAAAGAAAGAAAAAAAAAACAAAAAAAAACCGCACGTAAAATCTAAAAAAACGCAAACGGGCAACGAAAAAGGGGGGTGCAACACGAGGACTTCCCAGGGGGTCACCCATCCTAGTACTACTCTCGCCCAAGCACGCTTAACTGCGGAGTTCTGATGGGATCCGGTGCATTAGTGCCGGTATGATCGCACCCGAAATATTATCCATGCTTATTGCTTTTATGTCTTAAAAGACGCAGAACCTCCTTTGTTTTCGTACGCGAGGCGTGGGACCCACGTGACCGATCGGCTCCGTTGCAAAAATACGAAAACCATGAACCATGAAGCGGAGGCCACCCGAGCATAGAAATAGCAAGAAAGAAAAAAAAACAAAAAAAAAACCGCACGTAAAATCTAAAAAAACGCAAACGGGCAACGAAAAAGGGGGTGCAACACGAGGACTTCCCAGGGGGTCACCCATCCTAGTACTACTCTCGCCCAAGCACGCTTAACTAAGGAGTTCTAATGGGATCCGGTGCATTAGTGCCGGTATGATCGCACCCGAAATACTATCCATGCTTATTGCTTTTATGTCTTAAAAGACGCAGAACCTCCTTTGTTTTCGTACGCGAGGCGTGGGACCCACGTGACCGATCGGCTCCGTTCCAAAAATACGAAAACCATGAACCATGAAACGGATGCCACCCGAGCATAGAAATAGCAAGAAAGAAAAAAAAACCGCACGTAAAATCTAAAAAAAACGCAAACGGGCAACGAAAAAGGGAGGGTGCAACACGAGGACTTCCCAGGGGGTCACCCATCCTAGTACTACTCTCGCCCAAGCACGCTTAACTGCGGAGTTCTGATGGGATCCGGTGCATTAGTGCTCGTATGATCGCACCCGAAATACTATCCATGATTATTGCTTTTATGTCTTAAAAGACGCAGAACCTCCTTTGTTTTCGTACGCGAGGCGTGGGACCCACGTGACCGATCGGATCCGTTCCAAAAATACGAAAACCATGAACCATGAAGCGGAGGCCACCCGAGCATAGAAATAGCGAAAAAGAAAAAAAAACAAAAAAAACCGCACGTACAATCTAAAAAAACGCAAACGGGCAACGAAAAAGGGGGGTACAACACAAGGACTTCCCAGGGGGTCACCCATCCTAGTACTACTCTCGCCCAAGAACGCTTAACTAAGGAGTTCTAATGGGATCCGGTGCATTAGTGCCGGTATAATCGCACCCGAAATACTATCCATGTTTATTGCTTTTATGTCTTAAAAGACGCAGAACCTCATTTGTTTTCGTACGCGAGGCGTGGGACCCACGTGACCGATCGGCTCCGTTCCAAAAATACGAAAACCATCAACCATGAAACGGATGCCACCCGAGCATAGAAACAGCAAGAAAGAAAAAAAAAACAAAAAAAAACCGCACGTAAAATCTAAAAAAACGCAAACGGGCAACGAAAAAGGGGGGTGCAACACGAGGACTTCCCAGGGGGTCACCCATCCTAGTACTACTCTCGCCCAAGCACGCTTAGCTGCGGAGTTCTGATGGGATCCGGTGCATTAGTGCTGGTATGATCGCACCCGAAATACTATCCATGCTTATTGCTTTTATGTCTTAAAATACGCAGAACCTCCTTTGTTTTCGTACGCGAGGCGTGGGACCCACGTGACCGATCGGCTCCGTTGCAAAAATACGAAAACCATCAATCATGAAACGGATGCCACCCGAGCATAGAAACAGCAAGAAAGAAAAAAAAACAAAAAAAAAACCGCACGTAAAATCTAAAAAAACGCAAACGGGCAACGAAAAAGGGGGGTGCAACACGAGGACTTCCCAGGAGGTCACCCATCCTAGTACTACTCTCGCCCAAGCACGCTTAACTGCGGAGTTCTGATGGGATCCGGTGCATTAGTGCTGGTATGATCGCACCCGAAATACTATCCATGCTTATTGCTTTTATGTCTTAAAAGACGCAGAACCTCCTTTGTTTTCGTACGCGAGGCGTGGGACCCACGTGACCGATCGGCTCCGTTCCAAAAATACGAAAACCATCAACCATGAAACGGATGCCACCCGAGCATAGAAACAGCAAGAAAGAAAAAAAAAACAAAAAAAAAACCGCACGTAAAATCTAAAAAAACGCAAACGGGCAAACGAAAAAGGGAGGTGCAACACGAGGACTTCCCAGGGGTCACCCATCCTAGTACTACTCTCGCCCAAGCACGCTTAACTGCGGAGTTATGATGGGATCTGGTGCATTAGTGCTGGTATGATCGCACCCGAAATACTATCCATGCTTATTGCTTTTATGTCTTAAAAGACGCTGAACCTCCTTTGATTTCGTACGCGAGGCGTGGGACCCACGTGACCGATCGGCGCCGTTCCAAAAATACGAAAACCATCAACCATGAAATGGAGGCCACCCGAGCATAGAAATAGCAACAAAGAAAAAAAAACAAAAAAAAAACCGCACGTAAAATCTAAAAAAACGCAAACGGGCAAACGAAAAAGGGGGGTGCAACACGAGGACTTCCCAGGGGGTCACCCATCCTAGTACTACTCTCGCCCAAGCACGCTTAACTGCGGAGTTCTGATGGGATCCGGTGCATTAGTGCCGGTATGATCGCACCCGAAATATTATCCATGCTTATTGCTTTTATGTCTTAAAAAACGCAGAACCTCCTTTGTTTTCGTACGCGAGGCGTGGGACCCACGTGACCGATCGGCTCCGTTGCAAAAATACGAAAACCATGAACCATGAAGCGGAGGCCACCCGAGCATAGAAATAGCAAGAAAGAAAAAAAAACAAAAAAAAAAAAACCGCACGTAAAATCTAAAAAAACGCAAACGGGCAACGAAAAAGGGGGGTGCAACACGAGGACTTCCCAGGGGGTCACCCATCCTAGTACTACTCTCGCCCAAGCACACTTAATTGCGGAGTTCTAATGGGATCCGGTGCATTAGTGCCGGTATGATCGCACCCGAAATACTATCCATGCTTATTGCTTTTATGTCTTAAAAGACGCAGAACCTCCTTTGTTTTCGTACGCGAGGCGTGGGACCCACGTGACCGATCGGCTCCGTTCCAAAAATACGAAAACCATGAACCATGAAACGGATGCCACCCGAGCATACAAATAGCAAGAAAGAAAGAAAAAAAAAAACCGCACGTAAAATCTAAAAAAAACGCAAACGGGCAACGAAAAAGGGGGGTGCAACACGAGGACTTCCCAGGGGGTCACCCATCCTAGTACTACTCTCGCCCAAGCACGCTTAACTGCGGAGTTCTGATGGGATCCGGTGCATTAGTGCTCGTATGATCGCACCCGAAGTACTATCCATGCTTATTGCTTTTATGTCTTAAAAGACGCAGAACCTCCTTTGTTTTCGTACGCGAGGCGTGGGACCCACGTGACCGATCGGCTCCGTTCCAAAAATACGAAAACCATGAACCATGAAGCGGAGGCCACCCGAGCATAGAAATAGCGAAAAAGAAAAAAAAACAAAAAAAACCGCACGTAAAATCTAAAAAAACGCAAACGGGCAACGAAAAAGGGGGGTGCAACACGAGGACTTCCCAGGGGGTCACCCATCCTAGTACTACTCTCGCCCAAGCACGCTTAACTAAGGAGTTCTAATGGGATCCGGTGCATTAGTGCTGGTATGATCGCATCCGAAATACTATCCATGTTTATTGCTTTTATGTCTTAAAAGACGCAGAACCTCCTTTGATTTCGTACGCGAGGCGTGGGACCCACGTGACCGATCGGCTCCGTTCCAAAAATACGAAAACCATCAACCATGAAACGAATGCCACCCGAGCATAGAAACAGCAAAGAAAGAAAAAAAAAACAAAAAAAAACCGCACGTAAAATCTAAAAAAACGCAAACGGGCAACGAAAAAGGGGGGTGCAACACGAGGACTTCCCAGGGGGTCACCCATCCTAGTACTACTCTCGCCCAAGCACGCTTAACTGCGGAGTTCTGATGGGATCCGGTGCATTAGTGCCGGTATGATCGCACCCGAAATATTATACATGCTTATTGCTTTTATGTCTTAAAAGACGCAGAACCTCCTTTGTTTTCGTACGCGAGGCGTGGGACCCACGTGACCGATCGGCTCCGTTGCAAAAATACGAAAACCATGAACCATGAAGCGGAGGCCACCCGAGCATAGAAATAGCAAGAAAGAAAAAAAAACAAAAAAAAAAACCGCACGTAAAATCTAAAAAAACGCAAACGGGCAACGAAAAAGGGGGGTGCAACACGAGGACTTCCCAGGGGGTCACCCATCCTAGTACTACTCTCGCCCAAGCACGCTTAACTAAGGAGTTCTAATGGGATCCGGTGCATTAGTGCCGGTATGATCGCACCCGAAATACTATCCATGCTTATTGCTTTTATGTCTTAAAAGACGCAGAACCTCCTTTGTTTTCGTACGCGAGGCGTGGGACCCACGTGACCGATCGGCTCCGTTCCAAAAATACGAAAACCATGAAACATGAAACGGATGCCACCCGAGCATAGAAATAGCAAGAAAGAAAAAAAAACCGCACGTAAAATCTAAAAAAAACGCAAACGGGCAACGAAAAAGGGGGGGTGCAACACGAGGACTTCCCAGGGGGTCACCCATCCTAGTACTACTCTCGCCCAAGCACGCTTAACTGCGGAGTTCTGATGGGATCCGGTGCATTAGTGCTCGTATGATCGCACCCGAAATACTATCCATGCTTATTGCTTTTATGTCTTAAAAGACGCAGAACCTCCTTTGTTTTCGTACGCGAGGCGTGGGACCCACGTGACCGATCGGATCCGTTCCAAAAATACGAAAACCATGAACCATGAAGCGGAGGCCACCCGAGCATAGAAATAGCGAAAAAGAAAAAAAAAACAAAAAAAACCGCACGTACAATCTAAAAAAACGCAAACGGGCAACGAAAAAGGGGGGTACAACACAAGGACTTCCCAGGGGGTCACCCATCCTAGTACTACTCTCGCCCAAGCACGCTTAACTAAGGAGTTCTAATGGGATCCGGTGCATTAGTGCCGGTATAATCGCAACCGAAATACTATCCATGTTTATTGCTTTTATGTCTTAAAAGACGCAGAACCTCATTTGTTTTCGTACGCGAGGCGTGGGACCCACGTGACCGATCGGCTCCGTTCCAAAAATACGAAAACCATCAACCATGAAACGGATGCCACCCGAGCATAGAAACAGCAAGAAAGAAAAAAAAAACAAAAAAAAACCGCACGTAAAATCTAAAAAAACGCAAACGGGCAACGAAAAAGGGGGGTGCAACACGAGGACTTCCCAGGGGGTCACCCATCCTAGTACTACTCTCGCCCAAGCACGCTTAGCTGCGGAGTTCTGATGGGATCCGGTGCATTAGTGCTGGTATGATCGCACCCGAAATACTATCCATGCTTATTGCTTTTATGTCTTAAAATACGCAGAACCTCCTTTGTTTTCGTACGCGAGGCGTGGGACCCACGTGACCGATCGGCTCCGTTGCAAAAATACGAAAACCATCAATCATGAAACGGATGCCACCCGAGCATAGAAACAGCAAGAAAGAAAAAAAAAACAAAAAAAAAACCGCACGTAAAATCTAAAAAAACGCAAACGGGCAACGAAAAAGGGGGGTGCAACACGAGGACTTCCCAGGGGGTCACCCATCCTAGTACTACTCTCGCCCAAGCACGCTTAACTGCGGAGTTCTGATGGGATCCGGTGAATTAGTGCTCGTATGATCGCACCCGAAGTACTATCCATGCTTATTGCTTTTATGTCTTAAAAGACGCAGAACCTCCTTTGTTTTCGTACGCGAGGCGTGGGACCCACGTGACCGATCGGCTCCGTTCCAAAAATACGAAAACCATGAACCATGAAGCGGAGGCCACCCGAGCATAGAAATAGCGAAAAAGAAAAAAAAACAAAAAAAACCGCACGTAAAATCTAAAAAAACGCAAACGGGCAACGAAAAAGGGGGGTGCAACACGAGGACTTCCCAGGGGGTCACCCATCCTAGTACTACTCTCGCCCAAGCACGCTTAACTAAGGAGTTCTAATGGGATCCGGTGCATTAGTGCTGGTATGATCGCACCCGAAATACTATCCATGTTTATTGCTTTTATGTCTTAAAAGACGCAGAACCTCCTTTGATTTCGTACGCGAGGCGTGGGACCCACGTGACCGATCGGCTCCGTTCCAAAAATACGAAAACCATCAACCATGAAACGAATGCCACCCGAGCATAGAAACAGCAAAGAAAGAAAAAAAAAACAAAAAAAAACCGCACGTAAAATCTAAAAAAACGCAAACGGGCAACGAAAAAGGGGGGTGCAAAACGAGGACTTCCCAGGGGGTCACCCATCCTAGTACTACTCTCGCCCAAGCACGCTTAACTGCGGAGTTCTGATGGGATCCGGTGCATTAGTGCCGGTATGATCGCACCAGAAATATTATCCATGCTTATTGCTTTTATGTCTTAAAAGACGCAGAACCTCCTTTGTTTTCGTACGCGAGGCGTGGGACCCACGTGACCGATCGGCTCCGTTGCAAAAATACGAAAACCATGAACCATGAAGCGGAGGCCACCCGAGCATAGAAATAGCAAGAAAGAAAAAAAAACAAAAAAAAAACCGCACGTAAAATCTAAAAAAACGCAAACGGGCAACGAAAAAGGGAGGTGCAACACGAGGACTTCCCAGGGGGTCACCCATCCTAGTACTACTCTCGCCCAAGCACACTTAACTAAGGAGTTCTAATGGGATCCGGTGCATTAGTGCCGGTATGATCGCACCCGAAATACTATCCATGCTTATTGCTTTTATGTCTTAAAAGACGCAGAACCTCCTTTGTTTTCGTACGCGAGGCGTGGGACCCACGTGACCGATCGGCTCCGTTCAAAAAATACGAAAACCATGAACCATGAAACGGATGCCACCCGAGCATAGAAATAGCAAGAAAGAAAAAAAAAAAAAAACCGCACGTAAAATCTAAAAAAAACGCAAACGGGCAACGAAAAAGGGGGGGTGCAACACGAGGACTTCCCAGGGGGTCACCCATCCTAGTACTACTCTCGCCCAAGCACGCTTACCTGCGGAGTTCTGATGGGATCCGGTGCATTAGTGCTCGTATGATCGCACCCGAAATACTATCCATGCTTATTGCTTTTATGTCTTAAAAGACGCAGAACCTCCTTTGTTTTCGTACGCGAGGCGTGGGACCCACGTGACCGATCGGATCCGTTCCAAAAATACGAAAACCATGAACCATGAAGCGGAGGCCACCCGAGCATAGAAATAGCGAAAAAGAAAAAAAAACAAAAAAAAACCGCACGTACAATCTAAAAAAACGCAAACGGGCAACGAAAAAGGGGGGTGCAACACGAGGACTTCCCAGGGGGTCACCCATCCTAGTACTACTCTCGCCCAAGCACGCTTAACTAAGGAGTTCTAATGGGATCCGGTGCATTAGTGCTGGTATAATCGCACCCGAAATACTATCCATGTTTATTGCTTTTATGTCTTAAAAGACGCAGAACCTCATTTGTTTTCGTACGCGAGGCGTGGGACCCACGTGACCGATCGGCTCCGTTCCAAAAATACGAAAACCATCAACCATGAAACGGATGCCACCCGAGCATAGAAACAGCAAGAAAGAAAAAAAAACAAAAAAAAACCGCACGTAAAATCTAAAAAAACGCAAACGGGCAACGAAAAAGGGGGGTGCAACACGAGGACTTCCCTGGGGGTCACCCATCCTAGTACTACTCTCGCCCAAGCACGGTTAGCTGCGGAGTTCTGATGGGATCCGGTGCATTAGTGCTGGTATGATCGCACCCGAAATACTATCCATGCTTATTGCTTTTATGTCTTAAAATACGCAGAACCTCCTTTGTTTTCGTACGCGAGGCGTAACACCCACGTGACCGATCGGCTCCGTTGCAAAAATACGAAAACCATCAATCATGAAACGGATGCCACCCGAGCATAGAAACAGCAAGAAAGAAAAAAAAAACAAAAAAAAAAACCGCACGTAAAATCTAAAAAAACGCAAACGGGCAACGAAAAAGGGGGGTGCAACACGAGGACTTCCCAGGAGGTCACCCATCCTAGTACTACTCTCGCCCAAGCACGCTTAACTGCGGAGTTCTGATGGGATCCGGTGCATTAGTGCTGGTATGATCGCACCCGAAATACTATCCATGATTATTGTTTTTATGTCTTAAAAAACGCAGAACCTCCTTTGTTTTCGTACGCGAGGCGTGGGACCCACGTGACAGATCGGCTCCGTTCCAAAAATACGAAAACCATGAACCATGAAGCGGAGGCCACCCGAGCATAGAAATAGCAAGAAAGAAAAAAAAAAAAAACCGCACGAAAAATCTAAAAAAAACGCAAACGGGCAACGAAAAACGGGGGGTGCAACACGAGGACTTCCCAGGGGGTCACCCATCCTAGTACTACTCTCGCCCAAGCACGCTTAACTGCGGAGTTCTGATGGGATCCGGTGCATTAGTGCTCGTATGATCGCACCCGAAATACTATCCATGCTTATTGCTTTTATGTCTTAAAAGACGCAGAACCTCCTTTGTTTTCGTACGCGAGGCGTGGGACCCACGTGACCGATCGGCTCCGTTCCAAAAATACGAAAACCATGAACCATGAAGCGGAGGCCACCCGAGCATAGAAATAGCGAAAAAGAAAAAAAACAAAAAAAACCGCACGTAAAATCTAAAAAAACGCAAACGGGCAACGAAAAAGGGGGGTGCAACACGAGGACTTCCCAGGGGGTCACCCATCCTAGTACTACTCTCGCCCAAGCACGCTTTACTAAGGAGTTCTAATGGGATCCGGTGCATTAGTGCTGGTATAATCGCACCCGAAATACTATCCATGTTTATTGCTTTTATGTCTTAAAAGACGCAGAACCTCCTTTGTTTTCGTACGCGAGGCGTGGGACCCACGTGACCGATCGGCTCCGTTCCAAAAATACAAAAACCATCAACCATGAAACGGATGCCACCCGAGCATAGAAACAGCAAGAAAGAAAAAAAAAACAAAAAAAAACCGCACGTAAAATCTAAAAAAACGCAAACGGGCAACGAAAAAGGGGGGTGCAACACGAGGACTTCCCAGGGGGTCACCCATCCTAGTACTACTCTCGCCCAAGCACGCTTAACTGCGGAGTTCTGATGGGATCCGGTGCATTAGTGCTGGTATGATCGCACCCGAAATACTATCCATGCTTATTGCTTTTATGTCTTAAAATACGCAGAACCTCCTTTGTTTTCGTACGCGAGGCGTGGGACCCACGTGACCGATCGGCTCCGTTGCAAAAATACGAAAACCATCAATCATGAAACGGATGCCACCCGAGCATAGAAACAGCAAGAAAGAAAAAAAAAACAAAAAAAAAACCGCACGTAAAATCTAAAAAAACGCAAACGGGCAACAAAAAAGGGGGGTGCAACACGAGGACTTCCCAGGGGGTCACCCATCCTAGTACTACTCTCGCCCAAGCACGTTTAACTGCGGAGTTCTGATGGGATCCGGTGCATTAGTGCTGGTATGATCGCACCCGAAATACTATCCATGATTATTGCTTTTATGTCTTAAAAGACGCAGAACCTCCTTTGTTTTCGTAAGCGAGGCGTGGGACCCACGTGACCGATCGGCTCCGTTCCAAAAATACGAAAACCATGAACCATGAAGCGGAGGCCACCCGAGCATAGAAATAGCAAGAAAGAAAAAAAAACAAAAAAAAACAGCACGTAAAATCTAAAAAAAACGCAAACGGGCAACGAAAAAGGGGGGTGCAACACGAGGACTTCCCAGGGTGTCACCCATCCTAGTACTACTCTCGCCCAAGCACGCTTAACTGCGGAGTTCTGATGGGATCCGGTGCATTAGTGCTGGTATGATCGCACCCGAAATATTATCCATGCTTATTGCTTTTATGTCTTAAAAGACGCAGAACCTCCTTTGTTTTCGTACGCGAGGCGTGGGACCCACGTGACCGATCGGCTCCGTTCCAAAAATACGAAAACCATGAACCATGAAGCGGAGGCCACCCGAGCATAGAAATAGCAAAAAAGAAAAAAAAAACAAAAAAAAACCGCACGTAAAATCTAAAAAAACGCAAACGGGCAATGAAAAAGGGGGGTGCAACACGAGGACTTCCCAGGGGTCACCCATCCTAGTACTACTCTCGCCCAAGCACGCTTAACTAAGGAGTTCTGATGGGATCCGGTGCATTAGTGCTGGTATGATCGCACCCGAAATACTATCCATGCTTATTGCTTTTATGTCTTAAAAGACGCAGAACCTCCTTTGTTTTCGTACGCGAGGCGTGGGACCCACGTGACCGATCGGCTCCGTTCCAAAAATACGAAAACCATGAACCATGAAGCGGAGGCCACCCGAGCATACAAACAGCAAGAAAGAAAAAAAACAAAAAAAAAACCGCACGTAAAATCTAAAAAAACGCAAACGGGCAAACGAAAAAGGGGGGTGCAACACGAGGACTTCCCAGGGGGTCACCCATCCTAGTACTACTCTCGCCCAAGCACGCTTAACTAAGGAGTTCTAATGGGATCCGGTGCATTAGTGCTGGTATAATCGCACCCGAAATACTATCCATGTTTATTGCTTTTATGTCTTAAAAGACGCAGAACCTCCTTTGTTTTCGTACGCGAGGCGTGGGACCCACGTGACCGATCGGCTCCGTTCCAAAAATACGAAAACCATCAACCATGAAACGGATGCCACCCGAGCATAGAAACAGCAAGAAAGAAAAAAAAACAAAAAAAAACCGCACGTAAAATCTAAAAAAACGCAAACGGGCAACGAAAAAGGGGGGTGCAACACGAGGACCTCCCAGGGGGTCACCCATCCTAGTACTACTCTCGCCCAAGCACGCTTAACTGCGGAGTTCTGATGGGATCCGGTGCATTAGTGCTGGTATGATCGCACCCGAAATACTATCCATGCTTATTGCTTTTATGTCTTAAAATACGCAGAACCTCCTTTGTTTTCGTACGCGAGGCGTGGGACCCACGTGACCGATCGGCTCCGTTGCAAAAATACGAAAACCATCAATCATGAAACGGATGCCACCCGAGCATAGAAACAGCAAGAAAGAAAAAAAAAACAAAAAAAAAACCGCACGTAAAATCTAAAAAAACGCAAACGGGCAACAAAAAAGGGGGGTGCAACACGAGGACTTCCCAGGGGGTCACCCATCCTAGTACTACTCTCGCCCAAGCACGTTTAACTGCGGAGTTCTGATGGGATCCGGTGCATTAGTGCTGGTATGATCGCACCCGAAATACTATCCATGATTATTGCTTTTATGTCTTAAAAGACGCAGAACCTCCTTTGTTTTCGTAAGCGAGGCGTGGGACCCACGTGACCGATCGGCTCCGTTCCAAAAATACGAAAACCATGAACCATGAAGCGGAGGCCACCCGAGCATAGAAATAGCAAAAAACAAAAAAAAACAAAAAAAAAACCGCACGTAAAATCTAAAAAAACGCAAACGGGCAATGAAAAAGGGGGGTGCAACACGAGGACTTCCCAGGGGTCACCCATCCTAGTACTACTCTCGCCCAAGCACGCTTAACTAAGGAGTTCTGATGGGATCCGGTGCATTAGTGCTGGTATGATCGCACCCGAAATACTATCTATGCTTATTGCTTTTATGTCTTAAAAGACGCAGAACCTCCTTTGTTTTCGTACGCGAGGCGTGGGACCCACGTGACCGATCGGCTCCGTTCCAAAAATACGAAAACCATGAACCATGAAGCGGAGGCCACCCGAGCATACAAACAGCAAGAAAGAAAAAAAACAAAAAAAAAACCGCACGTAAAATCTAAAAAAACGCAAACGGGCAACGAAAAAGGGGGGTGCAACACGAGGACTTCCCAGGGGGTCACCCATCCTAGTACTACTCTCGCCCAAGCACGCTTAACTGCGGAGTTCTGATGGGATCCGGTGCATTAGTGCTGGTATGATCGCACCCGAAATACTATCCATGCTTATTGCTTTTATGTCTTAAAAGACGCAGAACCTCCTTTGTTTTCGTACGCGAGGCGTGGGACCCACGTGACCGATCGTCTCCGTTCCAAAAATACGAAAACCATGAACCATGAAACGGATGCCACCCGAGCATAGAAATAGCAAGAAAGAAAAAAAAACAAAAAAAAACCGCACGTAAAATCTAAAAAAACGCAAACAGGCAACGAAAAAGGGGGGTGCAACACGAGGACTTCCCAGGGGTCACCCATCCTAGTACTACTCTCGCCCAAGCACGCTTAACTGCGGAGTTATGATGGGATCCGGTGCGTTAGTGCTGGTATGATCGCACCCGAAATACTATCCATGCTTATTGCTTTTATGTCTTAAAAGACGCAGAACCTCCTTTGTTTTCGTACGCGAGGCGTGGGACCCACGTGACCGATCGGCTCCGTTCCAAAAATACGAAAACCATCAACCATGAAACGGATGCCACCCGAGCATAGAAACAGCAAGAAAGAAAAAAAAACAAAAAAAAAACGCACGTAAAATCTAAAAAAACGCAAACGGGCAACGAAAAAGGGGGGTGCAACATGAGGACTTCCCAGGGTGTCACCCATCCTAGTACTACTCTCGCCCAAGCACGCTTAACTGCGGAGTTCTGATGGGATCCGGTGCATTAGTGCTGGTATGATCGCACCCGAAATACTATCCAGGCTTATTGCTTTTATGTCTTAAAATACGCAGAACCTCCTTTGTTTTCGTACGCGAGGCGTGGGACCCACGTGACCGATCGGCGCCGTTGCAAAAATACGAAAACCATCAATCATGAAACGGATGCCACCCGAGCATAGAAACAGCAAGAAAGAAAAAAAAAACAAAAAAAAAACCGCACGTAAAATCTAAAAAAACGCAAACGGGCAACGAAAAAGGGGGGTGCAACACAAGGACTTCCCAGGGTGTCACCCATCCTAGTACTACTCTCGCCCAAGCACGCTTAACTGCGGAGTTCTAATGGGATCCGGTGCATTAGTGCTGGTATGATCGCACCCGAAATATTATCCATGCTTATTGCTTTTATGTCTTAAAAGACGCAGAACCTCCTTTGTTTTCGTACGCGAGGCGTGGGACCCACGTGACCGATCGGCTCCGTTCCAAAAATACGAAAACCATGAACCATGAAGCGGAGGCCACCCGAGCATAGAAATAGCAAAAAAGAAAAAAAAAACAAAAAAAAACCGCACGTAAAATCTAAAAAAACGCAAACGGGCAATGAAAAAGGGGGGTGCAACACGAGGACTTCCCAGGGGTCACCCATCCTAGTACTACTCTCGCCCAAGCACGCTTAACTAAGGAGTTCTGATGGGATCCGGTGCATTAGTGCTGGTATGATCGCACCCGAAATACTATCTATGCTTATTGCTTTTATGTCTTAAAAGACGCAGAACCTCCTTTGTTTTCGTACGCGAGGCGTGGGACCCACGTGACCGATCGGCTCCGTTCCAAAAATACGAAAACCATGAACCATGAAGCGGAGGCCACCCGAGCATACAAACAGCAAGAAAGAAAAAAAACAAAAAAAAAACCGCACGTAAAATCTAAAAAAACGCAAACGGGCAAACGAAAAAGGGGGGTGCAACACGAGGACTTCCCAGGGGGTCACCCATCCTAGTACTACTCTCGCCCAAGCACGCTTAACTGCGGAGTTCTGATGGGATCCGGTGCATTAGTGCTGGTATGATCGCACCCGAAATACTATCCATGCTTATTGCTTTTATGTCTTAAAAGACGCAGAACCTCCTTTGTTTTCGTACGCGAGGCGTGGGACCCACGTGACCGATCGTATCCGTTCCAAAAATACGAAAACCATGAACCATGAAACGGATGCCACCCGAGCATAGAAATAGCAAGAAAGAAAAAAAAAACAAAAAAAAACCGCACGTAAAATCTAAAAAAAACGTAAACAGGCAACGAAAAAGGGGGTGCAACACGAGGACTTCCCAGGGGTCACCCATCCTAGTACTACTCTCGCCCAAGCACGCTTAACTGCGGAGTTATGATGGGATCTGGTGCGTTAGTGCTGGTATGATCGCACCCGAAATACTATCCATGCTTATTGCTTTTATGTCTTAAAACACGCAGAACCTCCTTTGTTTTCGTACGCGAGGCGTGGGACCCACGTGACCGATCGGCTCCGTTCCAAAAATACGAAAACCATCAACCATGAAACGGATGCCACCCGAGCATAGAAACAGCAAGAAAGAAAAAAAAACAAAAAAAAAACCGCACGTAAAATCTAAAAAAACGCAAACGGACAACGAAAAAGGGGGGTGCAACACGAGGACTTCCCAGGGGGTCACCCATCCTAGTACTACTCTCGCCCAAGCACGCTTAACTGCGGAGTTCTGATGGGATCCGGTGCATTAGTGCTGGTATGATCGCACCCGAAATACTATCCATGCTTATTGCTTTTATGTCTTAAAAGACGCAGAACCTCCTTTGTTTTCGTACGCGAGGCGTGGGACCCACGTGACCGATCGTATCCGTTCCAAAAATACGAAAACCATGAACCATGAAACGGATGCCACCCGAGCATAGAAATAGCAAGAAAGAAAAAAAAAACAAAAAAAAACCGCACGTAAAATCTAAAAAAAACGTAAACAGGCAACGAAAAAGGGGGTGCAACACGAGGACTTCCCAGGGGTCACCCATCCTAGTACTACTCTCGCCCAAGCACGCTTAACTGCGGAGTTATGATGCGATCTGGTGCGTTAGTGCTGGTATGATCGCACCCGAAATACTATCCATGCTTATTGCTTTTATGTCTTAAAAGACGCAGAACCTCCTTTGTTTTCGTACGCGAGGCATGGGACCCACGTGACCGATCGGCTCCGTTCCAAAAATACGAAAACCATCAACCATGAAACGGATGCCACCCGAGCATAGAAACAGCAAGAAAGAAAAAAAAACAAAAAAAAAACCGCACGTAAAATCTAAAAAAACGCAAACGGGCAACGAAAAAGGGGGGTGCAACACGAGGACTTCCCAGCGGGTCACCCATCCTAGTACTACTCTCGCCCAAGCACGCTTAACTGCGGAGTTCTGATGGGATCCGGTGCATTAGTGCTGGTATGATCGCACCCGAAATACTATCCAGGCTTATTGCTTTTATGTCTTAAAATACGCAGAACCTCCTTTGTTTTCGTACGCGAGGCGTGGGACCCACGTGACCGATCGGCGCCGTTGCAAAAATACGAAAACCATCAATCATGAAACGGATGCCACCCGAGCATAGAAACAGCAAGAAAGAAAAAAAAAACAAAAAAAAAACCGCACGTAAAATCTAAAAAAACGCAAACGGGCAACGAAAAAGGGGGGTGCAACACGAGGACTTCCCAGGGGGTCACCCATCCTAGTACTACTCTCGCCCAAGCACGCTTAACTGCGGAGTTCTGATGGGATCCGGTGCATTAGTGCTGGTATGATCGCACCCGAAATACTATCCATGCTTATTGCTTTTATTTCTTAAAAGACGCAGAACCTCCTTTGTTTTCGTATACGAGGCGTGGGACCCACGTGACCGATCGGCTCCGTTCCAAAAATACGAAAACCATGAACCATGAAGCGGAGGCCACCCGAGCATAGAAATAGAAAGAAAGAAAAAAAAACAAAAAAAAACAGCACGTAAAATCTAAAAAAAACGCAAACGGGCAACGAAAAAGGGGGGTGCAACACGAGGACTTCCCAGGGTGTCACCCATCCTAGTACTACTCTCGCCCAAGCACGCTTAACTGCGGAGTTCTGATGGGATCCGGTGCATTAGTGCTGGTATGATCGCACCCGAAATATTATCCATGCTTATTGCTTTTATGTCTTAAAAGACGCAGAACCTCCTTTGTTTTCGTACGCGAGGCGTGGGACCCACGTGACCGATCGGCTCCGTTCCAAAAATACGAAAACCATGAACCATGAAGCGGAGGCCACCCGAGCATAGAAATAGCAAAAAACAAAAAAAAAACAAAAAAAAAACCGCACGTAAAATCTAAAAAAACGCAAACGGGCAATGAAAAAGGGGGGTGCAACACGAGGACTTCCCAGGGGTCACCCATCCTAGTACTACTCTCGCCCAAGCACGCTTAACTAAGGAGTTCTGATGGGATCCGGTGCATTAGTGCTGGTATGATCGCACCCGAAATACTATCCATGCTTATTGCTTTTATGTCTTAAAAGACGCAGAACCTCCTTTGTTTTCGTACGCGAGGCGTGGGACCCACGTGACCGATCGGCTCCGTTCCAAAAATACGAAAACCATGAACCATGAAGCGGAGGCCACCCGAGCATACAAACAGCAAGAAAGAAAAAAAACAAAAAAAAAACCGCACGTAAAATCTAAAAAAACGCAAACGGGCAACGAAAAAGGGGGGTGCAACACGAGGACTTCCCAGGGGGTCACCCATCCTAGTACTACTCTCGCCCAAGCACGCTTAACTGCGGAGTTCTGATGGGATCCGGTGCATTAGTGCTGGTATGATCGCACCCGAAATACTATCCATGCTTATTGCTTTTATGTCTTAAAAGACGCATAACCTCCTTTGTTTTCGTACGCGAGGCGTGGGACCCACGTGACCGATCGTCTCCGTTCCAAAAATACGAAAACCATGAACCATGAAACGGATGCCACCCGAGCATAGAAATAGCAAGAAAGAAAAAAAAAAACAAAAAAAAACCGCACGTAAAATCTAAAAAAACGCAAACAGGCAACGAAAAAGGGGGGTGCAACACGAGGACTTCCCAGGGGTCACCCATCCTAGTACTACTCTCGCCCAAGCACGCTTAACTGCGGAGTTATGATGGGATCTGGTGCATTAGTGCTGGTATGATCGCACCCGAAATACTATCCATGCTTATTGCTTTTATGTCTTAAAAGACGCAGAACCTCCTTTGTTTTCGTACGCGAGGCGTGGGACCCACGTGACCGATCGGCGCCGTTCCAAAAATACGAAAACCATCAACCATGAAACGGAGGCCACCCGAGCATAGAAATAGCAAGAAAGAAAAAAAAACAAAAAAAAAACCGCACGTAAAATCTAAAAAAACGCAAACGGGCAACGAAAAAGGGGGGTGCAACACGAGGACTTCCCAGGGGGTCACCCATCCTAGTACTACTCTCGCCCAAGCACGCTTAACTGCGGAGTTCTGATGGGATCCGGTGCATTAGTGCTGGTATGATCGCACCCGAAATACTATCCATGCTTATTGCTTTTATGTCTTAAAAGACGCAGAACCTCCTTTGTTTTCGTATACGAGGCGTGGGACCCACGTGACCGATCGGCTCCGTTCCAAAAATACGAAAACCATGAACCATGAAGCGGAGGCCACCCGAGCATAGAAATAGCAAGAAAGAAAAAAAAACAAAAAAAAACAGCACGTAAAATCTAAAAAAAACGCAAACGGGCAACGAAAAAGGGGGGTGCAACACGAGGACTTCCCAGGGTGTCACCCATCCTAGTACTACTCTCGCCCAAGCACGCTTAACTGCGGAGTTCTGATGGGATCCTGTGCATTAGTGCTGGTATGATCGCACCCGAAATATTATCCATGCTTATTGCTTTTATGTCTTAAAAGACGCAGAACCTCCTTTGTTTTCGTACGCGAGGCGTGGGACCCACGTGACCGATCGGCTCCGTTCCAAAAATACGAAAACCATGAACCATGAAGCGGAGGCCACCCGAGCATAGAAATAGAAAGAAAGAAAAAAAAACAAAAAAAAACAGCACGTATAATCTAAAAAAAACGCAAACGGGCAACGAAAAAGGGGGGTGCAACACGAGGACTTCCCAGGGTGTCACCCATCCTAGTACTACTCTCGCCCAAGCACGCTTAACTGCGGAGTTCTGATGGGATCCGGTGCATTAGTGCTGGTATGATCGCACCCGAAATATTATCCATGCTTATTGCTTTTATGTCTTAAAAGACGCAGAACCTCCTTTGTTTTCGTACGCGAGGCGTGGGACCCACGTGACCGATCGGCTCCGTTCCAAAAATACGAAAACCATGAACCATGAAGCGGAGGCCACCCGAGCATAGAAATAGCAAAAAACAAAAAAAAAACAAAAAAAAAACCGCACGTAAAATCTAAAAAAACGCAAACGGGCAATGAAAAAGGGGGGTGCAACACGAGGACTTCCCAGGGGTCACCCATCCTAGTACTACTCTCGCCCAAGCACGCTTAACTAAGGAGTTCTGATGGGATCCGGTGCATTAGTGCTGGTATGATCGCACCCGAAATACTATCCATGCTTATTGCTTTTATGTCTTAAAAGACGCAGAACCTCCTTTGTTTTCGTACGCGAGGCGTGGGACCCACGTGACCGATCGGCTCCGTTCCAAAAATACGAAAACCATGAACCATGAAGCGGAGGCCACCCGAGCATACAAACAGCAAGAAAGAAAAAAAACAAAAAAAAAACCGCACGTAAAATCTAAAAAAACGCAAACGGGCAACGAAAAAGGGGGGTGCAACACGAGGACTTCCCAGGGGGTCACCCATCCTAGTACTACTCTCGCCCAAGCACGCTTAACTGCGGAGTTCTGATGGGATCCGGTGCATTAGTGCTGGTATGATCGCACCCGAAATACTATCCATGCTTATTGCTTTTATGTCTTAAAAGACGCATAACCTCCTTTGTTTTCGTACGCGAGGCGTGGGACCCACGTGACCGATCGTCTCCGTTCCAAAAATACGAAAACCATGAACCATGAAACGGATGCCACCCGAGCATAGAAATAGCAAGAAAGAAAAAAAAAACAAAAAAAAACCGCACGTAAAATCTAAAAAAACGCAAATAGGCAACGAAAAAGGGGGGTGCAACACGAGGACTTCCCAGGGGTCACCCATCCTAGTACTACTCTCGCCCAAGCACGCTTAACTGCGGAGTTCTGATGGGATCCGGTGCATTAGTGCCGGTATGATCGCACCCGAAATATTATCCATGCTTATTGCTTTTATGTCTTAAAAGACGCAGAACCTCCTTTGTTTTCGTACGCGAGGCGTGGGACCCACGTGACCGATCGGCTCCGTTGCAAAAATACGAAAACCATGAACCATGAAGCGGAGGCCACCCGAGCATAGAAATAGCAAGAAAGAAAAAAAAACAAAAAAAAAACGCACGTAAAATCTAAAAAAACGCAAACGGGCAACGAAAAAGGGGGTGCAACACGAGGACTTCCCAGGGGGGTCACCCATCCTAGTACTACTCTCGCCCAAGCACGCTTAACTGCGGAGTTCTAATGGGATCCGGTGCATTAGTGCTGGTATGATCGCACCCGAAATACTATCCATGCTTATTGCTTTTATGTCTTAAAAAACGCAGAACCTCCTTTGTTTTCGTACGCGAGGCGTGGGACCCACGTGACCGATCGGCTCCGTTCCAAAAATACGAAAACCATGAACCATGAAACGGATGCCACCCGAGCATAGAAATAGCAAGAAAAAAAAAAAAAAACCGCACGTAAAATCTAAAAAAAACGCAAACGGGCAACGAAAAAGGGGGGTGCAACACGAGGACTTCCCAGGGGGTCACCCATCCTAGTACTACTCTCGCCCAAGCACGCTTAGCTGCGGAGTTCTGATGGGATCCGGTGCATTAGTGCTCGTATGATCGCACCCGAAATACTATCCATGCTTATTGCTTTTATGTCTTAAAATACGCAGAACCTCCTTTGTTTTCGTACGCGAGGCGTGGGACCCACGTGACCGATCGGCTCCGTTGCAAAAATACGAAAACCATCAATCATGAAACGGATGCCACCCGAGCATAGAAACAGCAAGAAAGAAAAAAAAAACAAAAAAAAAACCGCACGTAAAATCTAAAAAAACGCAAACGGGCAACGAAAAAGGGGGGTGCAACACGAGGACTTCCCAGGGGGTCACCCATCCTAGTACTACTCTCGCCCAAGCACGTTTAACTGCGGAGTTCTGATGGGATCCGGTGCATTAGTGCTGGTATGATCGCACCCGAGATACTATCCATGATTATTGCTTTTATGTCTTAAAAGACGCAGAACCTCCTTTGTTTTCGTACGCGAGGCGTGGGACCCACGTGACCGATCGGCTCCGTTCCAAAAATACGAAAACCATGAACCATGAAGCGGAGGCCACCCGAGCATAGAAATAGCAAGAAAGAAAAAAAAACAAAAAAAAACAGCACGTAAAATCTAAAAAAAACGCAAACGGGCAACGAAAAAGGGGGGTGCAACACGAGGACTTCCCAGGTGTCACCCATCCTAGTACTACTCTCGCCCAAGCACGCTTAACTGCGGAGTTCTGATGGGATCCGGTGCATTAGTGCTGGTATGATCGCACCCGAAATATTATCCATGCTTATTGCTTTTATGTCTTAAAAGACGCAGAACCTCCTTTGTTTTCGTACGCGAGGCGTGGGACCCACGTGACCGATTGGCTCCGTTCCAAAAATACGAAAACCATGAACCATGAAGCGGAGGCCACCCGAGCATAGAAATAGCAAAAAAGAAAAAAAAAACAAAAAAAAAACCGCACGTAAAATCTAAAAAAACGCAAACGGGCAATGAAAAAGGGGGGTGCAACACGAGGACTTCCGAAGGGTCACCCATCCTAGTACTACTCTCGCCCAAGCACGCTTAACTAAGGAGTTTTGATGGGATCCGGTGCATTAGTGCTGGTATGATCGCACCCGAAATACTATCCATGCTTATTGCTTTTATGTCTTAAAAGACGCAGAACCTCCTTTGTTTTCGTACGCGAGGCGTGGGACCCACGTGACCGATCTGCTCCGTTCCAAAAATACGAAAACCATGAACCATGAAGCGGAGGCCACCCGAGCATACAAACAGCAAGAAAGAAAAAAAACAAAAAAAAAACCGCACGTAAAATCTAAAAAAACGCAAACGGGAAAACGAAAAAGGGGGTGCAACACGAGGACTTCCCAGGGGGTCACCCATCCTAGTACTACTCTCGCCCAAGCACGCTTAACTGCGGAGTTCTGATGGGATCCGGTGCATTAGTGCTGGTATGATCGCACCCGAAATACTATCCATGCTTATTGCTTTTATGTCTTAAAAGACGCAGAACCTCCTTTGTTTTCGTACGCGAGGCGTGGGACCCACGTGACCGATCGTCTCCGTTCCAAAAATACGAAAACCATGAACCATGAAACGGATGCCACCCGAGCATAGAAATAGCAAGAAAGAAAAAAAAAACAAAAAAAAACCGCACGTAAAATCTAAAAAAACGCAAACAGGCAACGAAAAAGGGGGGTGCAACACGAGGACTTCCCAGGGGTCACCCATCCTAGTACTACTCTCGCCCAAGCACGCTTAACTGCGGAGTTATGATGGGATCTGGTGCATTAGTGCTGGTATGATCGCACCCGAAATACTATCCATGCTTATTGCTTTTATGTCTTAAAAGACGCAGAACCTCCTTTGTTTTCGTACGCGAGGCGTGGGACCCACGTGACCGATCGGCGCCGTTCCAAAAATACGAAAACCATCAACCATGAAACGGAGGCCACCCGAGCATAGAAATAGCAAGAAAGAAAAAAAAACAAAAAAAAAACCGCACGTAAAATCTAAAAAAACGCAAACGGGCAAACGAAAAAGGGGGGTGCAACACGAGGACTTCCCAGGGGGTCACCCATCCTAGTACTACTCTCGCCCAAGCACGCTTAACTGCGGAGTTCTGATGGGATCCGGTGCATTAGTGCCGGTATGATCGCACCCGAAATATTATCCATGCTTATTGCTTTTATGTCTTAAAAGACGCAGAACCTCCTTTGTTTTCGTACGCGAGGCGTGGGACCCACGTGACCGATCGGCTCCGTTGCAAAAATACGAAAACCATGAACCATGAAGCGGAGGCCACCCGAGCATAGAAATAGCAAGAAAGAAAAAAAAACAAAAAAAAAACGCACGTAAAATCTAAAAAAACGCAAACGGGCAACGAAAAAGGGGGGTGCAACACGAGGACTTCCCAGGGGGGTCACCCATCCTAGTACTACTCTCGCCCAAGCACGCTTAACTGCGGAGTTCTAATGGGATCCGGTGCATTAGTGCTGGTATGATCGCACCCGAAATACTATCCATGCTTATTGCTTTTATGTCTTAAAAAACGCAGAACCTCCTTTGTTTTCGTACGCGAGGCGTGGGACCCACGTGACCGATCGGCTCCGTTCCAAAAATACGAAAACCATGAACCATGAAACGGATGCCACCCGAGCATAGAAATAGCAAGAAAAAAAAAAAAAAAAAACCGCACGTAAAATCTAAAAAAAACGCAAACGGGCAACGAAAAAGGGGGGTGCAACACGAGGACTTCCCAGGGGGTCACCCATCCTAGTACTACTCTCGCCCAAGCACGCTTAGCTGCGGAGTTCTGATGGGATCCGGTGCATTAGTGCTCGTATGATCGCACCCGAAATACTATCCATGCTTATTGCTTTTATGTCTTAAAATACGCAGAACCTCCTTTGTTTTCGTACGCGAGGCGTGGGACCCACGTGACCGATCGGCTCCGTTGCAAAAATACGAAAACCATCAATCATGAAACGGATGCCACCCGAGCATAGAAACAGCAAGAAAGAAAAAAAAAACAAAAAAAAAACCGCACGTAAAATCTAAAAAAACGCAAACGGGCAACGAAAAAGGGGGGTGCAACACGAGGACTTCCCAGGGGGTCACCCATCCTAGTACTACTCTCGCCCAAGCACGTTTAACTGCGGAGTTCTGATGGGATCCGGTGCATTAGTGCTGGTATGATCGCACCCGAGATACTATCCATGATTATTGCTTTTATGTCTTAAAAGACGCAGAACCTCCTTTGTTTTCGTACGCGAGGCGTGGGACCCACGTGACCGATCGGCTCCGTTCCAAAAATACGAAAACCATGAACCATGAAGCGGAGGCCACCCGAGCATAGAAATAGCAAGAAAGAAAAAAAAACAAAAAAAAACAGCACGTAAAATCTAAAAAAAACGCAAACGGGCAACGAAAAAGGGGGGTGCAACACGAGGACTTCCCAGGTGTCACCCATCCTAGTACTACTCTCGCCCAAGCACGCTTAACTGCGGAGTTCTGATGGGATCCGGTGCATTAGTGCTGGTATGATCGCACCCGAAATATTATCCATGCTTATTGCTTTTATGTCTTAAAAGACGCAGAACCTCCTTTGTTTTCGTACGCGAGGCGTGGGACCCACGTGACCGATCGGCTCCGTTCCAAAAATACGAAAACCATGAACCATGAAGCGGAGGCCACCCGAGCATAGAAATAGCAAAAAAGAAAAAAAAAAACAAAAAAAAAACCGCACGTAAAATCTAAAAAAACGCAAACGGGCAATGAAAAAGGGGGGTGCAACACGAGGACTTCCCAAGGGTCACCCAT
This sequence comes from Lactuca virosa, assembly GCF_052849685.1. NCBI lineage: Eukaryota > Viridiplantae > Streptophyta > Magnoliopsida > Asterales > Asteraceae > Lactuca > Lactuca virosa. The sequence continues at coordinate 264,354,113 of NC_136426.1, read as the reverse complement.
CCTAGTACTACTCTCGCCCAAGCACGCTTAACTAAGGAGTTTTGATGGGATCCGGTGCATTAGTGCTGGTATGATCGCACCCGAAATACTATCCATGCTTATTGCTTTTATGTCTTAAAAGACGCAGAACCTCCTTTGTTTTCGTACGCGAGGCGTGGGACCCACGTGACCGATCGGCTCCGTTCCAAAAATACGAAAACCATGAACCATGAAGCGGAGGCCACCCGAGCATACAAACAGCAAGAAAGAAAAAAAACAAAAAAAAAACCGCACGTAAAATCTAAAAAAACGCAAACGGGAAAACGAAAAAGGGGGTGCAACACGAGGACTTCCCAGGGGGTCACCCATCCTAGTACTACTCTCGCCCAAGCACGCTTAACTGCGGAGTTCTGATGGGATCCGGTGCATTAGTGCTGGTATGATCGCACCCGAAATACTATCCATGCTTATTGCTTTTATGTCTTAAAAGACGCAGAACCTCCTTTGTTTTCGTACGCGAGGCGTGGGACCCACGTGACCGATCGTCTCCGTTCCAAAAATACGAAAACCATGAACCATGAAACGGATGCCACCCGAGCATAGAAATAGCAAGAAAGAAAAAAAAAACAAAAAAAAACCGCACGTAAAATCTAAAAAAACGCAAACAGGCAACGAAAAAGGGGGGTGCAACACGAGGACTTCCCAGGGGTCACCCATCCTAGTACTACTCTCGCCCAAGCACGCTTAACTGCGGAGTTATGATGGGATCTGGTGCATTAGTGCTGGTATGATCGCACCCGAAATACTATCCATGCTTATTGCTTTTATATCTTAAAAGACGCAGAACCTCCTTTGTTTTCGTACGCGAGGCGTGGGACCCACGTGACCGATCGGCTCCATTGCAAAAATACGAAAACCATGAACCATGAAGCGGAGGCCACCCGAGCATAGAAATAGCAAGAAAGAAAAAAAACAAAAAAAAACAGCACGTAAAATCTAAAAAAAACGCAAACGGGCAACGAAAAAGGGGGGTGGAACACGAGGACTTCCCAGGGGGTCACCCATCCTAGTACTACTCTCGCCCAAGCACGCTTAACTGCGGAGTTCTGATGGGATCCGGTGCATTAGTGCTGGTATGATCGCACCCGAAATATTATCCATGCTTATTGCTTTTATGTCTTAAAAGACGCAGAACCTCCTTTGTTTTCGTACGCGAGGCGTGGGACCCACGTGACCGATCGGCTCCGTTCCAAAAATACGAAAACCATGAACCATGAAGCGGAGGCCACCCGAGCATAGAAATAGCAAAAAACAAAAAAAAACCGCACGTAAAATCTAAAAAAACGCAAACGGGCAACGAAAAAGGGGGGTGCAACCCGAGGACTTCCCAGGGGTCACCCATCCTAGTACCACTCTCGCCCAAGCACGCTTAACTAAGGAGTTCTGATGGGATCCGGTGCATTAGTGCTGGTATGATCGCACCCGAAATACTATCCATGCTTATTGCTTTTATGTCTTAAAAGACGCAGAACCTCCTTTGTTTTCGTACGCGAGGCGTGGGACCCACGTGACCGATCGGCTCCGTTCCAAAAATACGAAAACCATGAACCATGAAGCGGAGGCCACCCGAGCATACAAACAGCAAGAAAGAAAAAAAACAAAAAAAAACCGCACGTAAAATCTAAAAAAACGCAAACGGGCAAACGAAAAAGCGGGGTGCAACACGAGGACTTCCCAGGGGGTCACCCATCCTAGTACTACTCTCGCCCAAGCACGCTTAACTGCGGAGTTCTGATGGGATCCGGTGCATTAGTGCTGGTATGATCGCACCCGAAATACTATCCATGCTTATTGCTTTTATGTCTTAAAAGACGCAGAACCTCCTTTGTTTTCGTACGCGAGGCGTGGGACCCACGTGACCGATCGGCGCCGTTCCAAAAATACGAAAACCATCAACCATGAAACGGAGGCCACCCGAGCATAGAAATAGCAAGAAAGAAAAAAAAAACAAAAAAAAAACCGCACGTAAAATCTAAAAAAACGCAAACAGGCAACGAAAAAGGGGGGTGCAACACGAGGACTTCCCAGGGGTCACCCATCCTAGTACTACTCTCGCCCAAGCACGCTTAACTGCGGAGTTATGATGGGATCTGGTGCATTAGTGCTGGTATGATCGCACCCGAAATACTATCCATGCTTATTGCTTTTATGTCTTAAAAGACGCAGAACCTCCTTTGTTTTCGTACGCGAGGCGTGGGACACACGTGACCGATCGGCGCCGTTCCAAAAATACGAAAACTATCAACCATGAAACGGAGGCCACCCGAGCATAGAAATAGCAAGAAACAAAAAAAAAACAAAAAAAAAACGCACGTAAAATCTAAAAAAACGCAAACGGACAAACGAAAAAGGTGGGTGCAACACGAGGACTTCCCAGGGGGTCACCCATCCTAGTACTTCTCTCGCCCAAGCACGCTTAACTGCGGAGTTCTGATGGGATCCGGTGCATTAGTGCCGGTATGATCGCACCCGAAATATTATCCATGCTTATTGCTTTTATGTCTTAAAAGACGCAGAACCTCCTTTGTTTTCGTACGCGAGGCGTGGGACCCACGTGACCGATCGGCTCCGTTGCAAAAATACGAAAACCATGAACCATGAAGCGGAGGCCACCCGAGCATAGAAATAGCAAGAAAGAAAAAAAAACAAAAAAAAAACCGCACGTAAAATCTAAAAAAACGCAAACGGGCAACGAAAAAGGGGGGTGCAACACGAGGACTTCCCAGGGGGTCACCCATCCTAGTACTACTCTCGCCCAAGCACGCTTAACTGCGGAGTTCTAATGGGATCCGGTGCATTAGTGCTGGTATGATCGCACCCGAAATACTATCCATGCTTATTGCTTTTATGTCTTAAAAGACGCAGAACCTCCTTTGTTTTCGTACGCGAGGCGTGGGACCCACGTAACCGATCGGCGCCGTTCCAAAAATACGAAAACCATCAACCATGAAACGGAGGCCACCCGAGCATAGAAATAGCAAGAAAAAAAAAAAACAAAAAAAAAACCGCACGTAAAATCTAAAAAAACGCAAACGGGCAAACGAAAAAGGGGGGTGCAACACGAGGACTTCCCAGGGGGTCACCCATCCTAGTACTACTCTCGACCAAGCACGCTTAACTGCGGAGTTATGATGGGATCCGGTGCATTAGTGCCGGTATGATCGCACCCGAAATATTATCCATGCTTATTGCTTTTATGTCTTAAAAGACGCAGAACCTCCTTTGTTTTCGTACGCGAGGCGTGGGACCCACGTGACCGATCGGCTCCGTTGCAAAAATACGAAAACCATGAACCATGAAGCGGAGGCCACCCGAGCATAGATATAGCAAGAAAGAAAAAAAAACAAAAAAAAACCGCACGTAAAATCTAAAAAAACGCAAACGGGCAACGAAAAAGGGGGGTGCAACACGAGGACTTCCCAGGGGGTCACCCATCCTAGTACTACTCTCGCCCAAGCACGCTTAACTGCGGAGTTCTGATGGGATCCGGTGCATTAGTGCTGGTATGATCACACCCGAAATATTATCCATGCTTATTGCTTTTATGTCTTAAAAGACGCAGAACCTCCTTTGTTTTCGTACGCGAGGCGTGGGACCCACGTGACCGATCGGCGTCGTTCCAAAAATACGAAAACCATCAACCATGAAACGGAGGCCACCCGAGCATAGAAATAGCAAGAAAGAAAAAAAAACAAAAAAAAAACCGCACGTAAAATCTAAAAAAACGCAAACAGGCAACGAAAAAGGGGGGTGCAACACGAGGACTTCCCAGGGGTCACCCATCCTAGTACTACTCTCGCCCAAGCACGCTTAACTGCGGAGTTATGATGGGATCTGGTGCATTAGTGCTGGTATGATCGCACCCGAAATACTATCCATGCTTATTGCTTTTATGTCTTAAAAGACGCAGAACCTCCTTTGTTTTCGTACGCGAGGCGTGGGACCCACGTGACCGATCGGCGCCGTTCCAAAAATACGAAAACCATCAACCATGAAACGGAGGCCACCCGAGCATAGAAATAGCAAGCAAGAAAAAAAAAACAAAAAAAAACCGCACGTAAAATCTAAAAAAACGCAAACGCGCAAACGAAAAAGGGGGGTGCAACACGAGGACTTCCCAGGGAGTCACCCATCCTAGTACTACTCTCGCCCAAGCACGCTTAACTGCGGAGTTCTGATGGGATCCGGTGCATTAGTGCCGGTATGATCGCACCCGAAATATTATCCATGCTTATTGCTTTTATGTCTTAAAAGACGCAGAACCTCCTTTGTTTTCGTACGCGAG
>NC_136426.1:264344789-264347289 GCF_052849685.1 Lactuca virosa | reverse complement strand
GAGGCCACCCGAGCATAGAAATAGCAAGAAAGAAAAAAAACAAAAAAAAACAGCACGTAAAATCTAAAAAAAACGCAAACGGGCAACGAAAAAGGGGGGTGGAACACGAGGACTTCCCAGGGGGTCACCCATCCTAGTACTACTCTCGCCCAAGCACGCTTAACTGCGGAGTTCTGATGGGATCCGGTGCATTAGTGCTGGTATGATCGCACCCGAAATATTATCCATGCTTATTGCTTTTATGTCTTAAAAGACGCAGAACCTCCTTTGTTTTCGTACGCGAGGCGTGGGACCCACGTGACCGATCGGCTCCGTTCCAAAAATACGAAAACCATGAACCATGAAGCGGAGGCCACCCGAGCATAGAAATAGCAAAAAACAAAAAAAAACCGCACGTAAAATCTAAAAAAACGCAAACGGGCAACGAAAAAGGGGGGTGCAACCCGAGGACTTCCCAGGGGTCACCCATCCTAGTACCACTCTCGCCCAAGCACGCTTAACTAAGGAGTTCTGATGGGATCCGGTGCATTAGTGCTGGTATGATCGCACCCGAAATACTATCCATGCTTATTGCTTTTATGTCTTAAAAGACGCAGAACCTCCTTTGTTTTCGTACGCGAGGCGTGGGACCCACGTGACCGATCGGCTCCGTTCCAAAAATACGAAAACCATGAACCATGAAGCGGAGGCCACCCGAGCATACAAACAGCAAGAAAGAAAAAAAACAAAAAAAAACCGCACGTAAAATCTAAAAAAACGCAAACGGGCAAACGAAAAAGCGGGGTGCAACACGAGGACTTCCCAGGGGGTCACCCATCCTAGTACTACTCTCGCCCAAGCACGCTTAACTGCGGAGTTCTGATGGGATCCGGTGCATTAGTGCTGGTATGATCGCACCCGAAATACTATCCATGCTTATTGCTTTTATGTCTTAAAAGACGCAGAACCTCCTTTGTTTTCGTACGCGAGGCGTGGGACCCACGTGACCGATCGGCGCCGTTCCAAAAATACGAAAACCATCAACCATGAAACGGAGGCCACCCGAGCATAGAAATAGCAAGAAAGAAAAAAAAAACAAAAAAAAAACCGCACGTAAAATCTAAAAAAACGCAAACAGGCAACGAAAAAGGGGGGTGCAACACGAGGACTTCCCAGGGGTCACCCATCCTAGTACTACTCTCGCCCAAGCACGCTTAACTGCGGAGTTATGATGGGATCTGGTGCATTAGTGCTGGTATGATCGCACCCGAAATACTATCCATGCTTATTGCTTTTATGTCTTAAAAGACGCAGAACCTCCTTTGTTTTCGTACGCGAGGCGTGGGACACACGTGACCGATCGGCGCCGTTCCAAAAATACGAAAACTATCAACCATGAAACGGAGGCCACCCGAGCATAGAAATAGCAAGAAACAAAAAAAAAACAAAAAAAAAACGCACGTAAAATCTAAAAAAACGCAAACGGACAAACGAAAAAGGTGGGTGCAACACGAGGACTTCCCAGGGGGTCACCCATCCTAGTACTTCTCTCGCCCAAGCACGCTTAACTGCGGAGTTCTGATGGGATCCGGTGCATTAGTGCCGGTATGATCGCACCCGAAATATTATCCATGCTTATTGCTTTTATGTCTTAAAAGACGCAGAACCTCCTTTGTTTTCGTACGCGAGGCGTGGGACCCACGTGACCGATCGGCTCCGTTGCAAAAATACGAAAACCATGAACCATGAAGCGGAGGCCACCCGAGCATAGAAATAGCAAGAAAGAAAAAAAAACAAAAAAAAAACCGCACGTAAAATCTAAAAAAACGCAAACGGGCAACGAAAAAGGGGGGTGCAACACGAGGACTTCCCAGGGGGTCACCCATCCTAGTACTACTCTCGCCCAAGCACGCTTAACTGCGGAGTTCTAATGGGATCCGGTGCATTAGTGCTGGTATGATCGCACCCGAAATACTATCCATGCTTATTGCTTTTATGTCTTAAAAGACGCAGAACCTCCTTTGTTTTCGTACGCGAGGCGTGGGACCCACGTAACCGATCGGCGCCGTTCCAAAAATACGAAAACCATCAACCATGAAACGGAGGCCACCCGAGCATAGAAATAGCAAGAAAAAAAAAAACAAAAAAAAAACCGCACGTAAAATCTAAAAAAACGCAAACGGGCAAACGAAAAAGGGGGGTGCAACACGAGGACTTCCAAGGGGGTCACCCATCCTAGTACTACTCTCGACCAAGCACGCTTAACTGCGGAGTTATGATGGGATCCGGTGCATTAGTGCCGGTATGATCGCACCCGAAATATTATCCATGCTTATTGCTTTTATGTCTTAAAAGACGCAGAACCTCCTTTGTTTTCGTACGCGAGGCGTGGGACCCACGTGACCGATCGGCTCCGTTGCAAAAATACGAAAACCATGAACCATGAAGCGGAGGCCACCCGAGCATAGATATAGCAAGAAAGAAAAAAAAACAAAAAAAAACCGCACGTAAAATCTAAAAA
>NC_136426.1:264337289-264339789 GCF_052849685.1 Lactuca virosa | reverse complement strand
GGATCTGGTGCATTAGTGCTGGTATGATCGCACCCGAAATACTATCCATGCTTATTGCTTTTATGTCTTAAAAGACGCAGAACCTCCTTTGTTTTCGTACGCGAGGCGTGGGACCCACGTGACCGATCGGCGCCGTTCCAAAAATACGAAAACCATCAACCATGAAACGGAGGCCACCCGAGCATAGAAATAGCAAGCAAGAAAAAAAAACAAAAAAAAACCGCACGTAAAATCTAAAAAAACGCAAACGCGCAAACGAAAAAGGGGGGTGCAACACGAGGACTTCCCAGGGAGTCACCCATCCTAGTACTACTCTCGCCCAAGCACGCTTAACTGCGGAGTTCTGATGGGATCCGGTGCATTAGTGCCGGTATGATCGCACCCGAAATATTATCCATGCTTATTGCTTTTATGTCTTAAAAGACGCAGAACCTCCTTTGTTTTCGTACGCGAGGCGTGGGACCCACGTGACCGATCGGCTCCGTTGCAAAAATACGAAAACCATGAACCATGAAGCGGAGGCCACCCGAGCATAGAAATAGCAAGAAAGAAAAAAAAACAAAAAAAAAACCGCACGTAAAATCTAAAAAAACGCAAACGGGCAACGAAAAAGGGGGGTGCAACACGAGGACTTCCCAGGGGGTCACCCATCCTAGTACTACTCTCGCCCAAGCACGCTTAACTGCGGAGTTATGATGGGATCTGGTGCATTAGTGCTGGTATGATCGCACCCGAAATACTATCCATGCTTATTGCTTTTATGTCTTAAAAGACGCAGAACCTCCTTTGTTTTCGTACGCGAGGCGTGGGACCCACGTGACCGATCGGCGCCGTTCCAAAAATACGAAAACCATCAACCATGAAACGGAGGCCACCCGAGCATAGAAATAGCAAGAAAGAAAAAAAAACAAAAAAAAAACCGCACGTAAAATCTAAAAAAACGCAAACGGACAAACAAAAAAGGGGGGTGCAACACGAGGACTTCCCAGGGGGTCACCCATCCTAGTACTACTCTCGCCCAAGCACGCTTAACTGCGGAGTTATGATGGGATCCGGTGCATTAGTGCCGGTATGATCGCACCCGAAATATTATCCATGCTTATTGCTTTTATGTATTAAAAGACGCAGAACGTCCTTTGTTTTCGTACGCGAGGCGTGGGACCCACGTGACCGATCGGCTCCGTTGCAAAAATACGAAAACCATGAACCATGAAGCGGAGGCCACCCGAGCATAGAAATAGCAAGAAAGAAAAAAAAACAAAAAAAAAACCGCACGTAAAATCTAAAAAAACGCAAACGGGCAACGAAAAAGGGGGGTGCAACACGAGGACTTCCCAGGGGGTCACCCATCCTAGTACTACTCTCGCCCAAGCACGCTTAACTGCGGAGTTCTAATGGGATCCGGTGCATTAGTGCTGGTATGATCGCACCCGAAATACTATCCATGCTTATTGCTTTTATGTCTTAAAAGACGCAGAACCTCCTTTGTTTTCGTACGCGAGGCGTGGGACCCACGTGACCGATCGGCGCCGTTCCAAAAATACGAAAACCATCAACCATGAAACGGAGGCCACCCGAGCATAGAAATAGCAAGAAAGAAAAAAAAACAAAAAAAAAACCGCACGTAAAATCTAAAAAAACGCAAACAGGCAACGAAAAAGGGAGGTGCAACACGAGGACTTCCCAGGGGTCACCCATCCTAGTACTACTCTCGCCCAAGCACGCTTAACTGCGGAGTTATGATGGGATCTGGTGCATTAGTGCTGGTATGATCGCACCCGAAATACTATCCATGCTTATTGCTTTTATGTCTTAAAAGACGCAGAACCTCCTTTGTTTTCGTACGCGAGGCGTGGGACCCACGTGACCGATCGGCGCCGTTCCAAAAATACGAAAACCATCAACCATGAAACGGAGGCCACCCGAGCATAGAAATAGCAAGCAAGAAAAAAAAAACAAAAAAAAACCGCACGTAAAATCTAAAAAAACGCAAACGGGCAAACGAAAGAGTGGGGTGCAACACGAGGACTTCCCAGGGGGTCACCCATCCTAGTACTACTCTCGCCCAAGCACGCTTAACTGCGGAGTTCTGATGGGATCCGGTGCATTAGTGCCGGTATGATCGCACCCGAAATATTATCCATGCTTATTGCTTTTATGTCTTAAAAGACGCAGAACCTCCTTTGTTTTCGTACGCGAGGCGTGGGACCCACGTGACCGATCGGCTCCGTTGCAAAAATACGAAAACCATGAACCATGAAGCGGAGGCCACCCGAGCATAGAAATAGCAAGAAAGAAAAAAAAACAAAAAAAAAACCGCACGTAAAATCTAAAAAAACGCAAACGGGCAACGAAAAAAGGGGGTGCAACACGAGGACTTCCCAGGGGGTCACCCATCCTAGTACTACTCTCGCCCAAGCACGCTTAACTGCGGAGTTATGATGGGATCTGGTGCATTAGTGCTGGTATGATCGCACCCGAAATACTATCCATGCTTATT
>NC_136426.1:264247289-264332289 GCF_052849685.1 Lactuca virosa | reverse complement strand
TGAAGCGGAGGCCACCCGAGCATAGAAATAGCAAGAAAGAAAAAAAAACAAAAAAAAAACCGCACGTAAAATCTAAAAAAACGCAAACGGGCAACGAAAAAGGGGGGTGCAACACGAGGACTTCCCAGGGGGTCACCCATCCTAGTACTACTCTCGCCCAAGCACGCTTAACTGCGGAGTTCTAATGGGATCCGGTGCATTAGTGCTGGTATGATCGCACCCGAAATACTATCCATGCTTATTGCTTTTATGTCTTAAAAGACGCAGAACCTCCTTTGTTTTCGTACGCGAGGCGTGGGACCCACGTGACCGATCGGCGCCGTTCCAAAAATACGAAAACCATCAACCATGAAACGGAGGCCACCCGAGCATAGAAATAGCAAGAAAGAAAAAAAAACAAAAAAAAAACCGCACGTAAAATCTAAAAAAACGCAAACAGGCAACGAAAAAGGGAGGTGCAACACGAGGACTTCCCAGGGGTCACCCATCCTAGTACTACTCTCGCCCAAGCACGCTTAACTGCGGAGTTATGATGGGATCTGGTGCATTAGTGCTGGTATGATCGCACCCGAAATACTATCCATGCTTATTGCTTTTATGTCTTAAAAGACGCAGAACCTCCTTTGTTTTCGTACGCGAGGCGTGGGACCCACGTGACCGATCGGCGCCGTTCCAAAAATACGAAAACCATCAACCATGAAACGGAGGCCACCCGAGCATAGAAATAGCAAGCAAGAAAAAAAAAACAAAAAAAAACCGCACGTAAAATCTAAAAAAACGCAAACGGGCAAACGAAAAAGGGGGGTGCAACACGAGGACTTCCCAGGGGGTCACCCATCCTAGTACTACTCTCGCCCAAGCACGCTTAACTGCGGAGTTCTGATGGGATCCGGTGCATTAGTGCCGGTATGATCGCACCCGAAATATTATCCATGCTTATTGCTTTTATGTCTTAAAAGACGCAGAACCTCCTTTGTTTTCGTACGCGAGGCGTGGGACCCACGTGACCGATCGGCTCCGTTGCAAAAATACGAAAACCATGAACCATGAAGCGGAGGCCACCCGAGCATAGAAATAGCAAGAAAGAAAAAAAAACAAAAAAAAAACCGCACGTAAAATCTAAAAAAACGCAAACGGGCAACGAAAAAGGGGGGTGCAACACGAGGACTTCCCAGGGGGTCACCCATCCTAGTACTACTCTCGCCCAAGCACGCTTAACTGCGGAGTTATGATGGGATCTAGTGCATTAGTGCTGGTATGATCACACCCGAAATACTATCCATGCTTATTGCTTTTATGTCTTAAAAGACGCAGAACCTCCTTTGTTTTCGTACGCGAGGCGTGGGACCCACGTGACCGATCGGCGCCGTTCCAAAAATACGAAAACCATCAACCATGAAACGGAGGCCACCCGAGCATAGAAATAGCAAGAAAGAAAAAAAAACAAAAAAAAAACCGCACGTAAAATCTAAAAAAACGCAAACGGACAAACGAAAAAGGGGGGTGCAACACGAGGACTTCCCAGGGGGTCACCCATCCTAGTACTACTCTCGCCCAAGCACGCTTAACTGTGGAGTTATGATGGGATCCGGTGCATTAGTGCCGGTATGATCGCACCCGAAATATTATCCATGCTTATTGCTTTTATGTCTTAAAAGACGCAGAACCTCCTTTGTTTTCGTACGCGAGGCGTGGGACCCACGTGACCGATCGGCGCCGTTCCAAAAATACGAAAACCATCAACCATGAAACGGAGGCCACCCGAGCATAGAAATAGCAAGAAAGAAAAAAAAAACAAAAAAAAAACCGCACGTAAAATCTAAAAAAACGCAAACAGGCAACGAAAAAGGGGGGTGCAACACGAGGACTTCCCAGGGGTCACCCATCCTAGTACTACTCTCGCCCAAGCACGCTTAATTGCGGAGTTATGATGGGATCTGGTGCATTAGTGCTGGTATGATCGCACCCGAAATACTATCCATGCTTATTGCTTTTATGTCTTAAAAGACGCAGAACCTCCTTTGTTTTCGTACGCGAGGCGTGGGACCCACGTGACCGATCGGCGCCGTTTCAAAAATACGAAAACCATCAACCATGAAACGGAGGCCACCCGAGCATAGAAATAGCAAGAAAGAAAAAAAAAACAAAAAAAAAACCGCACGTAAAATCTAAAAAAACGCAAACGGGTAAACGAAAAAAGGGGGGTGCAACACGAGGACTTCCCAGGGGGTCACCCAACCTAGTACTACTCTCGCCCAAGCACGCTTAACTGCGGAGTTCTGATGGGATCCGGTGCATTAGTGCCGGTATGATCGCACCCGAAATATTATCCATGCTTATTGCTTTTATGTCTTAAAAGACGCAGAACCTCCTTTGTTTTCGTACGCGAGGCGTGGGACCCACGTGACCGATCGGCTCCGTTGCAAAAATACGAAAACCATGAACTATGAAGCGGAGGCCACCCGAGCATAGAAATAGCAAGAAAGAAAAAAAAACAAAAAAAAAACCGCACGTAAAATCTAAAAAAACGCAAACGGGCAACGAAAAAGGTGGGTGCAACACGAGGACTTCCCAGGGGGTCACCCATCCTAGTACTACTCTCGCCCAAGCACGCTTAACTACGGAGTTCTAATGGGATCCGGTGCATTAGTGCTGGTATGATCGCACCCGAAATACTATCCATGCTTATTGCTTTTATCTCTTAAAAGACGCAGAACCTCCTTTGTTTTCGTACGCGAGGCGTGGGACCCACGTGACCGATCGGCTCCGTTCCAAAAATACGAAAACCATGAACCATGAAACGGATGCCACCCGAGCATAAAAATAGCAAGAAAGAAAAAAAAAACCGCACGTAAAATCTAAAAAAAACGCAAACGGGCAACGAAAAAGGGGGGTGAAACACGAGGACTTCCCAGGGGGTCACCCATCCTAGTACTACTCTCGCCCAAGCACGCTTAACTGCGGAGTTCTGATGGGATCCGGTGCATTAGTGCTCGTATGATCGCACCCGAAATACTATCCATGCTTATTGCTTTTATGTCTTAAAAGACGCAGAACCTCCTTTGTTTTCGTACGCGAGGCGTGGGACCCACGTGACCGATCGGCTCCGTTCCAAAAATACGAAAACCATGAACCATGAAACGGAGGCCACCCGAGCATAGAAAAAGCGAAAAAGAAAAAAAAACAAAAAAAAACCGCACGTAAAATCTAAAAAAACGCAAACGGGCAACGAAAAAGGGGGGTGCAACACGAGGACTTCCCAGGGGGTCACCCATCCTAGTACTACTCTCGCCCAAGCACGCTTAACTAAGGAGTTCTAATGGGATCCGGTGCATTAGTGCTGGTATGATCGCACCCGAAATACTATCCTTTTTATTGCTTTTATGTCTTAAAAGACGCAGAACCTCCTTTGTTTTCGTACGCGAGGCGTGGGACCCACGTGACCGATCGGCTCCGTTCCAAAAATACGAAAACCATCAACCATGAAACGGATGCCACCCGAGCATAGAAACAGCAAGAAAGAAAAAAAACAAAAAAAAACCGCACGTAAAATCTAAAAAAACGCAAACGGGCAAACGAAAAAGGGGGGTGCAACACGAGGACTTCCCAGGGGGTCACCCATCCTAGTACTACTCTCGCCCAAGCACGCTTAACTGCGGAGTTCTGATGGGATCCGGTGCATTAGTGCTGGTATGATCGCACCCGAAATACTATTCATGATTATTGCTTTTATGTCTTAAAAGACGCAGAACCTCCTTTGTTTTCGTACGCGAGGCGTGGGACCCACGTGACCGATCGTCTCCGTTCCAAAAATACGAAAACCATCAACCATGAAACGGATGCCACCCGAGCATAGAAACAGCAAGAAAGAAAAAAAAACAAAAAAAAAACCGCACGTAAAATCTAAAAAAACGCAAACGGGCAAACGAAAAAGGGGGGTGCAACACGAGGACTTCCCAGGGGGTCACCCATCCTAGTACTACTCTCGCCCAAGCACGCTTCACTGCGGAGTTCTGATGGGATCCGATGCATTAGTGCTGGTATGATCGCACCCGAAATACTATTCATGATTATTGCTTTTATGTCTTAAAAGACGCAGAACCTCCTTTGTTTTCGTACGCGAGGCGTGGGACCCACGTGACCGATCGGCTCCGTTGCAAAAATACGAAAACCATCAATCATGAAACGGATGCCACCCGAGCATAGAAACAGCAAGAAAGAAAAAAAAACAAAAAAAAAACCGCACGTAAAATCTAAAAAAACGCAAACGGGCAACGAAAAAGGGGGGTGCAACACGAGGACTTCCCAGGGGGTCACCCATCCTAGTACTACTTTCGCCCAAGCACGCTTAACTGCGGAGTTCTGATGGGATCCGGTGCATTAGTGCTGGTATGATCGCACCCGAAATATTATCCATGCTTATTGCTTTTATGTCTTAAAAGACGCAGAACCTCCTTTGTTTTCGTACGCGAGGCGTGGGACCCACGAGACCGATCGGCTCCGTTCCAAAAATACGAAAACCATGAACGATGAAGCGGAGGCCACCCGAGTATAGAAATAGCAAGAAAGAAAAAAAAAACAAAAAAAAAACCGCACGTAAAATCTAAAAAAACGCAAACGGGCAACGAAAAAAGGGGTGCAACACGAGGACTTCCCAAGGGGTCACCCATCCTAGTACTACTCTCGCCCAAGCACGCTTAACTGCGGAGTTCTGATGGGATCCGGTGCATTAGTGCTGGTATGATCGCACCCGAAATACTATCCATGCTTATTGCTTTTATGTCTTAAAAGACGCAGAACCTCCTTTGTTTTCGTACGCGAGGCGTGGGACCCACGTGACCGATCGGCTCCGTTCCAAAAATACGAAAACCATGAACCATGAAGTGGAGGCCACCCGAGCATAGAAATAGCAAGAAAGAAAAAAAACAAAAAAAAACAGCACGTAAAATCTAAAAAAAACGCAAACGGGCAACGAAAAAGGGGGGTGGAACACGAGAACTTCCCAGGGGGTCACCCATCCTAGTACTACTCTCGACCAAGCACGCTTAACTGCGGAGTTCTGATGGGATCCGGTGCATTAGTGCTGGTATGATCGCACCCGAAATATTATCCATGCTTATTGCTTTTATGTCTTAAAAGACGCAGAACCTCCTTTGTTTTCGTACGCGAGGCGTGGGACCCACGTGACCGATCGGCTCCGTTCCAAAAATACAAAAACCATGAACCATGAAGCGGAGGCCACCCGAGCATAGAAATAGCAAAAAAGAAAAAAAAACAAAAAAAAACCGCACGTAAAATCTAAAAAAACGCAAACGGGCAACGAAAAAGGGAGGTGCAACCCGAGGACTTCCCAGGGGTCACCCATCCTAGTACTACTCTCGCCCAAGCACGCTTAACTAAGGAGTTCTGATGGGATCCGGTGCATTAGTGCTGGTATGATCGCACCCGAAATACTATCCATGCTTATTGCTTTTATGTCTTAAAAGACGCAGAACCTCCTTTGTTTTCGTACGCGAGGCGTGGGACCCACGTGACCGATCGGCTCCGTTCCAAAAATACGAAAATCATGAACCATGAAGCGGAGGCCACCCGAGCATACAAACAGCAAGAAAGAAAAAAAACAAAAAAAAAACAGCACGTAAAATCTAAAAAAACGCAAACGGGCAAATGAAAAAGGGGGGTGCAACACGAGGACTTCCCAAGGGGTCACCCATCCTAGTACTACTCTCGCCCAAGCACGCTTAACTGCGGAGTTCTGATGGGATCCGGTGCATTAGTGCTGGTATGATCGCACCCGAAATACTATCCATGCTTATTGCTTTTATGTCTTAAAAGACGCAGAACCTCCTTTGTTTTCGTACGCGAGGCGTGGGACCCACGTGACCGATCCTCTCCGTTCCAAAAATACGAAAACCATGAACCATGAAACGGATGCCACCCGAGCATAGAAATAGCAAGAAAGAAAAAAAAAACAAAAAAAAAACCGCACGTAAAATCTAAAAAAACGCAAACAGGCAACGAAAAAGGGGGGTGCAACACGAGGACTTCCCAGGGGTCACCCATCCTAGTACTACTCTCGCCCAAGCACGCTTAACTGCGGAGTTATGATGGGATCTGGTGCATTAGTGCTGGTATGATCGCACCCGAAATACTATCCATGCTTATTGCTTTTATGTCTTAAAAGACGCAGAACCTCCTTTGTTTTCGTACGCGAGGCGTGGGACCCACGTGACCGATCGGCGCCGTTCCAAAAATACGAAAACCATCAACCATGAAACGGAGGCCACCCGAGCATAGAAATAGCAAGAAAGAAAAAAAAAACAAAAAAAAAACCGCACGTAAAATCTAAAAAAACGCAAACGGGCAAACGAAAAAGGGGGGTGCAACACGAGGACTTCCCAGGGGGTCACCCATCCTAGTACTACTCTCGCCCATGCACGCTTAACTGCGGAGTTCTGATGGGATCCGGTGCATTAGTGCTGGTATGATCGCACCCGAAATATTATCCATGCTTATTGCTTTTATGTCTTAAAAGACGCAGAACCTCCTTTGTTTTCGTACGCGAGGCGTGGGACCCACGTGACCGATCGGCTCCGTTCCAAAAATACAAAAACCATGAACCATGAAGCGGAGGCCACCCGAGCATAGAAATAGCAAAAAAAAAAAAAAAAACAAAAAAAAACCGCACGTAAAATCTAAAAAAACGCAAACGGGCAACGAAAAAGGGAGGTGCAAGCCGAGGACTTCCCAGGGGTCACCCATCCTAGTACTACTCTCGCCCAAGCACGCTTAACTAAGGAGTTCTGATGGGATCCGGTGCATTAGTGCTGGTATGATCGCACCCGAAATACTATCCATGCTTATTGCTTTTATGTCTTAAAAGACGCAGAACCTCCTTTGTTTTCGTACGCGAGGCGTGGGACCCACGTGACCGATCGGCTCCGTTCCAAAAATACGAAAACCATGAACCATGAAGCGGAGGCCACCCGAGCATACAAACAGCAAGAAAGAAAAAAAACAAAAAAAAAACCGCACGTAAAATCTAAAAAAACGCAAACGGGCAAATGAAAAAGGGGGGTGCAACACGAGGACTTCCCAAGGGGTCACCCATCCTAGTACTACTCTCGCCCAAGCACGCTTAACTGCGGAGTTCTGATGGGATCCGGTGCATTAGTGCTGGTATGATCGCACCCGAAATACTATCCATGCTTATTGCTTTTATGTCTTAAAAGACGCAGAACCTCCTTTGTTTTCGTACGCGAGGCGTGGGACCCACGTGACCGATCCTCTCCGTTCCAAAAATACGAAAACCATGAACCATGAAACGGATGCCACCCGAGCATAGAAATAGCAAGAAAGAAAAAAAAAACAAAAAAAAACCGCACGTAAAATCTAAAAAAACGCAAACAGGCAACGAAAAAGGGGGGTGCAACACGAGGACTTCCCAGGGGTCACCCATCCTAGTACTACTCTCGCCCAAGCACGCTTAACTGCGGAGTTATGATGGGATCTGGTGCATTAGTGCTGGTATGATCGCACCCGAAATACTATCCATGCTTATTGCTTTTATGTCTTAAAAGACGCAGAACCTCCTTTGTTTTCGTACGCGAGGCGTGGGACCCACGTGACCGATCGACGCCGTTCCAAAAATACGAAAACCATCAACCATGAAACGGAGGCCACCCGAGCATAGAAATAGCAAGAAAGAAAAAAAAACAAAAAAAAAACCGCACGTAAAATCTAAAAAAACGCAAACGGGCAAACGAAAAAGGGGGGTGCAACACGAGGACTTCCCAGGGGGTCACCCATCCTAGTACTACTCTCGCCCAAGCACGCTTAACTGCGGAGTTCTGATGGGATCCGGTGCATTAGTGCCGGTATGATCGCACCCGAAATATTATCCATGCTTATTGCTTTTATGTCTTAAAAGACGCAGAACCTCCTTTGTTTTCGTACGCGAGGCGTGGGACCCACGTGACCGATCGGCTCCGTTGCAAAAATACGAAAACCATGAACCATGAAGCGGAGGCCACCCGAGCATAGAAATAGCAAAAAAGAAAAAAAAACAAAAAAAAACCGCACGTAAAATCTAAAAAAACACAAACGGGCAACGAAAAAGGGAGGTGCAAGCCGAGGACTTCCCAGGGGTCACCCATCCTAGTACTACTCTCGCCCAAGCACGCTTAACTAAGGAGTTCTGATGGGATCCGGTGCATTAGTGCTGGTATGATCGCACCCGAAATACTATCCATGCTTATTGCTTTTATGTCTTAAAAGACGCAGAACCTCCTTTGTTTTCGTACGCGAGGCGTGGGACCCACGTGACCGATCGGCTCCGTTCCAAAAATACGAAAACCATGAACCATGAAGCGGAGGCCACCCGAGCATACAAACAGCAAGAAAGAAAAAAAACAAAAAAAAACCGCACGTAAAATCTAAAAAAACGCAAACGGGCAAATGAAAAAGGGGGGTGCAACACGAGGACTTCCCAAGGGGTCACCCATCCTAGTACTACTCTCGCCCAAGCACGCTTAACTGCGGAGTTCTGATGGGATCCGGTGCATTAGTGCTGGTATGATCGCACCCGAAATACTATCCATGCTTATTGCTTTTATGTCTTAAAAGACGCAGAACCTCCTTTGTTTTCGTACGCGAGGCGTGGGACCCACGTGACCGATCCTCTCCGTTCCAAAAATACGAAAACCATGAACCATGAAACGGATGCCACCCGAGCATAGAAATAGCAAGAAAGAAAAAAAAACAAAAAAAACCGCACGTAAAATCTAAAAAAACGCAAACAGGCAACGAAAAAGGGGGGTGCAACACGAGGACTTCCCAGGGGTCACCCATCCTAGTACTACTCTCGCCCAAGCACGCTTAACTGCGGAGTTATGATGGGATCTGGTGCATTAGTGCTGGTATGATCACACCCGAAATACTATCCATGCTTATTGCTTTTATGTCTTAAAAGACGCAGAACCTCCTTTGTTTTCGTACGCGAGGCGTGGGACCCACGTGACCGATCGGCGCCGTTCCAAAAATACGAAAACCATCAACCATGAAACGGAGGCCACCCGAGCATAGAAATAGCAAGAAAGAAAAAAAAACAAAAAAAAACCGCACGTAAAATCTAAAAAAACGCAAACGGGCAAACGAAAAAGGGGGGTGCAACACGAGGACTTCCCAGGGGGTCACCCATCCTAGTACTACTCTCGCCCAAGCACGCTTAACTGCGGAGTTCTGATGGGATCCGGTGCATTAGTGCCGGTATGATCGCACCCGAAATATTATCCATGCTTATTGCTTTTATGTCTTAAAAGACGCAGAACCTCCTTTGTTTTCGTACGCGACGCGTGGGACCCACGTGACCGATCGGCTCCGTTGCAAAAATACGAAAACCATGAACCATGAAGCGGAGGCCACCCGAGCATAGAAATAGCAAGAAAGAAAAAAAAACAAAAAAAAAACCGCACGTAAAATCTAAAAAAACGCAAACGGGCAACGAAAAAGGGGGGTGCAACACGAGGACTTCCCAGGGGGTCACCCATCCTAGTACTACTCTCGCCCAAGCACGCTTAACTACGGAGTTCTAATGGGATCCGGTGCATTAGTGCTGGTATGATCGCACCCGAAATACTATCCATGCTTATTGCTTTTATCTCTTAAAAGACGCAGAACCTCCTTTGTTTTCGTACGCGAGGCGTGGGACCCACGTGACCGATCGGCTCCGTTCCAAAAATACGAAAACCATGAACCATGAAACGGATGCCACCCGAGCATAGAAATAGCAAGAAAGAAAAAAAAAACCGCACGTAAAATCTAAAAAAACGCAAACGGGCAACGAAAAAGGGGGGTGAAACACGAGGACTTCCCAGGGGGTCACCCATCCTAGTACTACTCTCGCCCAAGCACGCTTAACTGCGGAGTTCTGATGGGATCCGGTGCATTAGTGCTCGTATGATCGCACCCGAAATACTATCCATGCTTATTGCTTTTATGTCTTAAAAGACGCAGAACCTCCTTTGTTTTCGTACGCGAGGCGTGGGACCCACGTGACCGATCGGCTCCGTTCCAAAAATACGAAAACCATGAACCATGAAACGGAGGCCACCCGAGCATAGAAATAGCGAAAAAGAAAAAAAAAACAAAAAAAAACCGCACGTAAAATCTAAAAAAACGCAAACGGGCAACGAAAAAGGGGGGTGCAACACGAGGACTTCCCAGGGGGTCACCCATCCTAGTACTACTCTCGCCTAAGCACGCTTAACTAAGGAGTTCTAATGGGATCCGGTGCATTAGTGCTGGTATGATCGCACCCGAAATACTATCCTTTTTATTGCTTTTATGTCTTAAAAGACGCAGAACCTCCTTTGTTTTCGTACGCGAGGCGTGGGACCCACGTGACCGATCGGCTCCGTTCCAAAAATACGAAAACCATCAACCATGAAACGGATGCCACCCGAGCATAGAAACAGCAAGAAAGAAAAAAAACAAAAAAAAACCGCACGTAAAATCTAAAAAAACGCAAACGGGCAAACGAAAAAGGGGGGTGCAACACGAGGACTTCCCAGGGGGTCACCCATCCTAGTACTACTCTCGCCCAAGCACGCTTAACTGCGGAGTTCTGATGGGATCCGGTGCATTAGTGCTGGTATGATCGCACCCGAAATACTATTCATGATTATTGCTTTTATGTCTTAAAAGACGCAGAACCTCCTTTGTTTTCGTACGCGAGGCGTGGGACCCACGTGACCGATCGTCTCCGTTCCAAAAATACGAAAACCATCAACCATGAAACGGATGCCACCCGAGCATAGAAACAGCAAGAAAGAAAAAAAAAAACAAAAAAAAAACCGCACGTAAAATCTAAAAAAACGCAAACGGGCAAACGAAAAAGGGGGGTGCAACACGAGGACTTCCCAGGGGGTCACCCATCCTAGTACTACTCTCGCCCAAGCACGCTTAACTGCGGAGTTCTGATGGGATCCGATGCATTAGTGCTGGTATGATCGCACCCGAAATACTATCCATGCTTATTGCTTTTATGTCTTAAAAGACGCAGAACCTCCTTTGTTTTCGTACGCGAGGCGTGGGACCCACGTGACCGATCGGCGCCGTTCCAAAAATACGAAAACCATCAACCATGAAACGGAGGCCACCCGAGCATAGAAATAGCAAGAAAGAAAAAAAAAACAAAAAAAAAACCGCACATAAAATCTAAAAAAACGCAAACGGGCAAACGAAAAAGGGGGGTGCAACACGAGGACTTCCCAGGGGGTCACCCATCCTAGTACTACTCTCGCCCAAGCACGCTTAACTGCGGAGTTCTGATGGGATCCGGTGCATTAGTGCCGGTATGATCGCACTCGAAATATTATCCATGCTTATTGCTTTTATGTCTTAAAAGACGCAGAACCTCCTTTGTTTTCGTACGCGAGGCGTGGGACCCACGTGACCGATCGGCTCCGTTGCAAAAATACGAAAACCATGAACCATGAAGCGGAGGCCACCCGAGCATAGAAATAGCAAGAAAGAAAAAAAACAAAAAAAAAACCGCACGTAAAATCTAAAAAAACGCAAACGGGCAAACGAAAAAGGGGGGTGCAACACGAGGACTTCCCAGGGGGTCACCCATCCTAGTACTACTCTCGCCCAAGCACGCTTAACTGCGGAGTTCTAATAGGATCCGGTGCATTAGTGCTGGTATGATCGCACCCGAAATACTATCCATGCTTATTGCTTTTATCTCTTAAAAGACGCAGAACCTCCTTTGTTTTCGTACGCGAGGCGTGGGACCCACGTGACCGATCGGCGCCGTTCCAAAAATACGAAAACCATCAACCATGAAACGGAGGCCACCCGAGCATAGAAATAGCAAGAAAGAAAAAAAAAACAAAAAAAAAACCGCACGTAAAATCAAAAAAAACGCAAACGGGCAAACGAAAAAGGGGGGTGCAACACGAGGACTTCCCAGGGGGTCACCCATCCTAGTACTACTCTCGCCCAAGCACGCTTAACTGCGGAGTTCTGATGGGATCCGGTGCATTAGTGCCGGTATGATCGCACCCGAAATATTATCCATGCTTATTGCTTTTATGTCTTAAAAGACGCAGAACCTCCTTTGTTTTCGTACGCGAGGCGTGGGACCCACGTGACCGATCGGCTCCGTTGCAAAAATACGAAAACCATGAACCATGAAGCGGAGGCCACCCGAGCATAGAAATAGCAAAAAAGAAAAAAAAACAAAAAAAAACCGCACGTAAAATCTAAAAAAACGCAAACGGGCAACGAAAAAGGGGGGTGCAACCCGAGGACTTCCCAGGGGTCACCCATCCTAGTACTACTCTCGCCCAAGCACGCTTAACTAAGGAGTTCTGATGGGATCCGGTGCATTAGTGCTGGTATGATCGCACCCGAAATACTATCCATGCTTATTGCTTTTATGTCTTAAAAGACGCAGAACCTCCTTTGTTTTCGTACGCGAGGCGTGGGACCCACGTGACCGATCGTCTCCGTTCCAAAAATACGAAAACCATGAACCATGAAGCGGAGGCCACCCGAGCATACAAACAGCAAGAAAGAAAAAAAACAAAAAAAAACCGCACGTAAAATCTAAAAAAACGCAAACGGGCAAACGAAAAAGGGGGGTGCAACACGAGGACTTCCCAGGGGGTCACCCATCCTAGTACTACTCTCGCCCAAGCACGCTTAACTGCGGAGTTCTGATGGGATCCGGTGCATTAGTGCTGGTATGATCGTACCCGAAATACTATCCATGCTTATTGCTTTTATGTCTTAAAAGACGCAGAACCTCCTTTGTTTTCGTACGCGAGGCGTGGGACCCACGTGACCGATCCTCTCCGTTCCAAAAATACGAAAACCATGAACCATGAAACGGATGCCACCCGAGCATAGAAATAGCAAGAAAGAAAAAAAAAACAAAAAAAAACCGCACGTAAAATCTAAAAAAACGCAAACAGGCAACGAAAAAGGGGGGTGCAACACGAGGACTTCCCAGGGGTCACCCATCCTAGTACTACTCTCGCCCAAGCACGCTTAACTGCGGAGTTATGATGGGATCTGGTGCATTAGTGCTGGTATGATCGCACCCGAAATACTATCCATGCTTATTGCTTTTATGTCTTAAAAGACGCAGAACCTCCTTTGTTTTCGTACGCGAGGCGTGGGACCCACGTAACCGATCGGCGCCGTTCCAAAAATACGAAAACCATCAACCATGAAACGGAGGCCACCCGAGCATAGAAATAGCAAGAAAGAAAAAAAAAACAAAAAAAAAACCGCACGTAAAATCTAAAAAAACGCAAACGGGCAAACGAAAAAGGGGGTGCAACACGAGGATTTCCCAGGGGGTCACCCATCCTAGTACTACTCTCGCCCAAGCACGCTTAACTGCGGAGTTCTGATAGGATCCGGTGCATTAGTGCCGGTATGATCGCACCCGAAATATTATCCATGCTTATTGCTTTTATGTCTTAAAAGACGCAGAACCTCCTTTGTTTTCGTACGCGAGGCGTGGGACCCACGTGACCGATCGGCTCCGTTGCAAAAATACGAAAACCATGAACCATGAAGCGGAGGCCACCCGAGCATAGAAATAGCAAGAAAGAAAAAAAAAACAAAAAAAAAACCGCACGTAAAATCTAAAAAAACGCAAACGGGCAACGAAAAAGGGGGGTGCAACACGAGGACTTCCCAGGGGATCACCCATCCTAGTACTACTCTCGCCCAAGCACGCTTAACTGCAGAGTTCTAATGGGATCCGTTGCATTAGTGCTGGTATGATCGCACCCGAAATACTATCCATGCTTATTGCTTTTATGTCTTAAAAGACGCAGAACCTCCTTTGTTTTCGTACGCGAGGCGTGGGACCCACGTGACCGATCGGCGCCGTTCCAAAAATACGAAAACCATCAACCATGAAACGGAGGCCACCCGAGCATATAAATAGCAAGAAAGAAAAAAAAAAACAAAAAAAAACGGCACGTAAAATCTAAAAAAACGCAAACAGGCAACGAAAAAGGGGGTGCAACACGAGGACTTCCCAGGGGTCACCCATCCTAGTACTACTCTCGCCCAAGCACGCTTAACTGCGGAGTTATGATGGGATCTGGTGCATTAGTGCTGGTATGATCGCACCCGAAATACTATCCATGCTTATTGCTTTTATGTCTTAAAAGACGCAGAACCTCCTTTATTTTCGTACGCGAGGCGTGGGACCCACGTGACCGATCGGCGCCGTTCCAAAAATACGAAAACCATCAACCATGAAACGGAGGCCACACGAGCATAGAAATAGCAAGAAAGAAAAAAAAAACAAAAAAAAACCGCACGTAAAATCTAAAAAAACGCAAACGGGCAAACGAAAAAGGGGGGTGCAACACGAGGACTTCCCAGGGGGTCACCCATCCTAGTACTACTCTCGCCCAAGCACGCTTAACTGCGGAGTTCTGATGGGATCCGGTGCATTAGTGCCGGTATGATCGCACCCGAAATATTATCCATGCTTATTGCTTTTATGTCTTAAAAGACGCAGAACCTCCTTTGTTTTCGTACGCGAGGCGTAGGACCCACGTGACCGATCGGCTCCGTTGCAAAAATACGAAAACCATGAACCATGAAGCGGAGGCCACCCGAGCATAGAAATAGCAAGAAAGAAAAAAAAACAAAAAAAAAACCGCACGTAAAATCTAAAAAAACGCAAACGAGCAACGAAAAAGGGGGGTGCAACACGAGGACTTCCCAGGGGGTCACCCATCCTAGTACTACTCTCGCCCAAGCACGCTTAACTGCAGAGTTCTAATGGGATCCGGTGCATTAGTGCTGGTATGATCGCACCCGAAATACTATCCATGCTTATTGCTTTTATGTCTTAAAAGACGCATAACCTCCTTTGTTTTCGTACGCGAGGCGTGGGACCCACGTGACCGATCGGCGCCGTTCCAAAAATACGAAAACCATCAACCATGAAACGGAGGCCACCCGAGCATAGAAATAGCAAGAAAGAAAAAAAAAACAAAAAAAAAACGTCACGTAAAATCTAAAAAAACGCAAACAGGCAACGAAAAAGGGGGTGCAACACGAGGACTTCCCAGGGGTCACCCATCCTAGTACTACTCTCGCCCAAGCACGCTTAACTGCGGAGTTATGATGGGATCTGGTGCATTAGAGCTGGTATGATCGCACCCGAAATACTATCCATGCTTATTGCTTTTATGTCTTAAAAGACGCAGAACCTCCTTTATTTTCGTACGCGAGGCGTGGGACCCACGTGACCGATCGGCGCCGTTCCAAAAATACGAAAACCATCAACCATGAAACGGAGGCCACCCGAGCATAGAAATAGCAAGAAAGAATAAAAAAACAAAAAAAAAACCGCACGTAAAATCTAAAAAAACGCAAACGGGCAAACGAAAAAGGGGGGTGCAACACGAGGACTTCCCAGGGGGTCACCCATCCTAGTACTACTCTCGCCCAAGCACGCTTAACTGCGGAGTTCTGATGGGATCCGGTGCATTAGTGCCGGTATGATCGCACCCGAAATATTATCCATGCTTATTGCTTTTATGTCTTAAAAGACGCAGAACCTCCTTTGTTTTCGTACGCGAGGCGTGGGACCCACGTGACCGATCGGCTCCGTTGCAAAAATACGAAAACCATGAACCATGAAGCGGAGGCCACCCGAGCATAGAAATAGCAAGAAAGAAAAAAAAACAAAAAAAAACCGCACGTAAAATCTAAAAAAACGCAAACGGGCAACGAAAAAAGGGGGTGCAACACGAGGACTTCCCAGGGGGTCACCCATCCTAGTACTACTCTCGCCCAAGCACGCTTAACTGCGGAGTTCTAATGGGATCCGGTGCATTAGTGCTGGTATGATCGCACCCGAAATACTATCCATGCTTATTGCTTTTATGTCTTAAAAGACGCAGAACCTCCTTTGTTTTCGTACGCGAGGCGTGGGACCCACGTGACCGATCGGCGCCGTTCCAAAAATACGAAAACCATCAACCATGAAACGGAGGCCACCCGAGCATAGAAATAGCAAGAAAGAAAAAAAAAACAAAAAAAAAACCGCACGTAAAATCTAAAAAAACGCAAACGGGCAAACGAAAAAGGGGGGTGCAACACGAGGACTTCCCAGGGGGTCACCCATCCTAGTACTACTCTCGCCCAAGCACGCTTAACTGCGGAGTTCTGATGGGATCCGGTGCATTAGTGCCGGTATGATCGCACCCGAAATATTATCCATGCTTATTGCTTTTATGTCTTAAAAGACGCAGAACCTCCTTTGTTTTCGTACGCGAGGCGTGGGACCCACGTGACCGATCGGCTCCGTTGCAAAAATACGAAAACCATGAACCATGAAGCGGAGGCCACCCAAGCATAGAAATAGCAAGAAAGAAAAAAAAACAAAAAAAAAACCGCACGTAAAATCTAAAAAAACGCAAACGGGCAACGAAAAAGGGGGGTCCAACACGAGGACTTCCCAGGGGGTCACCCATCCTAGTACTACTCTCGCCCAAGCACGCTTAACTGCGGAGTTCTGATGGCATCCGGTGCATTAGTGCTGGTATGATCGCACCCAAAATACTATCCATTCTTATTGCTTTTATGTCTTAAAAGACGCAGAACCTCCTTTGTTTTCGTACGCGAGGCGTGGGACCCACGTGACCGATCGGCTCCGTTCCAAAAATACGAAAACCATGAACCATGAAGCGGAGGCCACCCGAGCATAGAAATAGCAAGAAAGAAAAAAAACAAAAAAAAACAGCACGTAAAATCTAAAAAAAACGCAAACGGGCAACGAAAAAGGGGGGTGGAACACGAGGACTTCCAAGGGGGTCACCCATCCTAGTACTACTCTCGCCCAAGCACGCTTAACTGCGGAGTTCTGATGGGATCCGGTGCATTAGTGCTGGTATGATCGCACCCGAAATATTATCCATGCTTATTGCTTTTATGTCTTAAAAGACGCAGAACCTCCTTTGTTTTCGTACGCGAGGCGTGGGACCCACGTGACCGATCGGCTCCGTTCCAAAAATACGAAAACCATGAACCATGAAGCGGAGGCCACCCGAGCATAGAAATAGCAAAAAAGAAAAAAAAACAAAAAAAAAACCGCACGTAAAATCTAAAAAAACGCAAACGGGCAACGAAAAAGGGGGGTGCAACCCGAGGACTTCCCAGGGGTCACCCATCCTAGTACTACTCTCGCCCAAGCACGCTTAACTAAGGAGTTCTAATGGGATCCGGTGCATTAGTGCTGGTATGATCGCACCCGAAATACTATCCATGCTTATTGCTTTTATGTCTTAAAAGACGCAGAACCTCCTTTGTTTTCGTACGCGAGGCGTGGGACCCACGTGACCGATCGGCTCCGTTCCAAAAATACGAAAACCATGAACCATGAAGCGGAGGCCACCAGAGCATACAAACAGCAAGAAAGAAAAAAAACAAAAAAAAAACCGCACGTAAAATCTAAAAAAACGCAAACGGGCAAACGAAAAAGGGGGGTGCAACACGAGGACTTCCCAGGGGGTCACCCATCCTAGTACTACTCTCGCCCAAGCACACTTAACTGCGGAGTTCTGATGGGATCCGGTGCATTAGTGCTGGTATGATCGCACCCGAAATACTATCCATGCTTATTGCTTTTATGTCTTAAAAGACGCAGAACCTCCTTTGTTTTCGTACGCGAGGCGTGGGACCCACGTGACCGATCCTCTCCGTTCAAAAAATACGAAAACCATGAACAATGAAACGGATGCCACCCGAGCATAGAAATAGCAAGAAAGAAAAAAAAAACAAAAAAAAACCGCACGTAAAATCTAAAAAAACGCAAACAGGCAACGAAAAAGGGGGGTGCAACACGAGGACTTCCCAGGGGTCACCCATCCTAGTACTACTCTCGCCCAAGCACGCTTAACTACGGAGTTATGATGGGATCTGGTGCATTAGTGCTGGTATGATCGCACCCGAAATACTATCCATGCTTATTGCTTTTATGTCTTAAAAGACGCAGAACCTCCTTTGTTTTCGTACGCGAGGCGTGGGACCCACGTGACCGATCGGCGCCGTTCCAAAAATACGAAAACCATCAACCATGAAACGGAGGCCACCCGAGCATAGAAATAGCAAGAAAGAAAAAAAAAAAAAAAAACCGCACGTAAAATCTAAAAAAACGCAAACGGGCAAACGAAAAAGGGGGGTGCAACACGAGGACTTCCCAGGGGGTCACCCATCCTAGTACTACTCTCGCCCAAGCACGCTTAACTGCGGAGTTCTGATGGGATCCGGTGCATTAGTGCCGGTATGATCGCACCCGAAATATTATCCATGCTTATTGCTTTTATGTCTTAAAAGACGCAGAACCTCCTTTGTTTTCGTACGCGAGGCGTGGGACCCACGTGACCGATCGGCGCCGTTTCAAAAATACGAAAACCATCAACCATGAAATGGAGGCCACCCGAGCATAGAAATAGCAAGAAAGAAAAAAAAAACAAAAAAAAAAACCGCACGTAAAATCTAAAAAAACGCAAACGGGCAAACGAAAAAAGGGGGGTGCAACACGAGGACTTCCCAGGGGGTCACCCAACCTAGTACTACTCTCGCCCAAGCACGCTTAACTGCGGAGTTCTGATGGGATCCGGTGCATTAGTGCCGGTATGATCGCACCCGAAATATTATCCATGCTTATTGCTTTTATGTCTTAAAAGACGCAGAACCTCCTTTGTTTTCGTACGCGAGGCGTGGGACCCACGTGACCGATCGGCTCCGTTGCAAATATACGAAAACCATGAACTATGAAGCGGAGGCCACCCGAGGATAGAAATAGCAAGAAAGAAAAAAAAACAAAAAAAAACCGCACGTAAAATCTAAAAAAACGCAAACGGGCAACGAAAAAGGTGGGTGCAACACGAGGACTTCCCAGGGGTTCACCCATCCTAGTACTACTCTCGCCCAAGCACGCTTAACTACGGAGTTCTAATGGGATCCGGTGCATTAGTGCTGGTATGATCGCACCCGAAATACTATCCATGCTTATTGCTTTTATGTCTTAAAATACGCAGAACCTCCTTTGTTTTCGTACGCGAGGCGTGGGACCCACGTGACCGATCGGCTCCGTTCCAAAAATACGAAAACCATGAACCATGAAACGGATGCCACCCGAGCATAAAAATAGCAAGAAAGAAAAAAAAAACCGCACGTAAAATCTAAAAAAAACGCAAACGGGCAACGAAAAAGGGGGGTGAAACACGAGGACTTCCCAGGGGGTCACCCATCCTAGTACTACTCTCGCCCAAGCACGCTTAACTGCGGAGTTCTGATGGGATCCGGTGCATTAGTGCTCGTATGATCGCACCCGAAATACTATCCATGCTTATTGCTTTTATGTCTTAAAAGACGCAGAACCTCCTTTGTTTTCGTACGCGAGGCGTGGGACCCACGTGACCGATCCTCTCCGTTCAAAAAATACGAAAACCATGAACAATGAAACGGATGCCACCCGAGCATAGAAATAGCAAGAAAGAAAAAAAAAACAAAAAAAAACCGCACGTAAAATCTAAAAAAACGCAAACAGGCAACGAAAAAGGGGGGTGCAACACGAGGACTTCCCAGGGGTCACCCATCCTAGTACTACTCTCGCCCAAGCACGCTTAACTACGGAGTTATGATGGGATCTGGTGCATTAGTGCTGGTATGATCGCACCCGAAATACTATCCATGCTTATTGCTTTTATGTCTTAAAAGACGCAGAACCTCCTTTGTTTTCGTACGCGAGGCGTGGGACCCACGTGACCGATCGGCGCCGTTCCAAAAATACGAAAACCATCAACCATGAAACGGAGGCCACCCGAGCATAGAAATAGCAAGAAAGAAAAAAAAAAAAAAAACCGCACGTAAAATCTAAAAAAACGCAAACGGGCAAACGAAAAAGGGGGGTGCAACACGAGGACTTCCCAGGGGGTCACCCATCCTAGTACTACTCTCGCCCAAGCACGCTTAACTGCGGAGTTCTGATGGGATCCGGTGCATTAGTGCCGGTATGATCGCACCCGAAATATTATCCATGCTTATTGCTTTTATGTCTTAAAAGACGCAGAACCTCCTTTGTTTTCGTACGCGAGGCGTGGGACCCACGTGACCGATCGGCGCCGTTTCAAAAATACGAAAACCATCAACCATGAAATGGAGGCCACCCGAGCATAGAAATAGCAAGAAAGAAAAAAAAAACAAAAAAAAAACCGCACGTAAAATCTAAAAAAACGCAAACGGGCAAACGAAAAAAGGGGGGTGCAACACGAGGACTTCCCAGGGGGTCACCCAACCTAGTACTACTCTCGCCCAAGCACGCTTAACTGCGGAGTTCTGATGGGATCCGGTGCATTAGTGCCGGTATGATCGCACCCGAAATATTATCCATGCTTATTGCTTTTATGTCTTAAAAGACGCAGAACCTCCTTTGTTTTCGTACGCGAGGCGTGGGACCCACGTGACCGATCGGCTCCGTTGCAAATATACGAAAACCATGAACTATGAAGCGGAGGCCACCCGAGGATAGAAATAGCAAGAAAGAAAAAAAAACAAAAAAAAACCGCACGTAAAATCTAAAAAAACGCAAACGGGCAACGAAAAAGGTGGGTGCAACACGAGGACTTCCCAGGGGTTCACCCATCCTAGTACTACTCTCGCCCAAGCACGCTTAACTACGGAGTTCTAATGGGATCCGGTGCATTAGTGCTGGTATGATCGCACCCGAAATACTATCCATGCTTATTGCTTTTATGTCTTAAAAGACGCAGAACCTCCTTTGTTTTCGTACGCGAGGCGTGGGACCCACGTGACCGATCGGCTCCGTTCCAAAAATACGAAAACCATGAACCATGAAACGGATGCCACCCGAGCATAAAAATAGCAAGAAAGAAAAAAAAAACCGCACGTAAAATCTAAAAAAAACGCAAACGGGCAACGAAAAAGGGGGGTGAAACACGAGGACTTCCCAGGGGGTCACCCATCCTAGTACTACTCTCGCCCAAGCACGCTTAACTGCGGAGTTCTGATGGGATCCGGTGCATTAGTGCTCGTATGATCGCACCCGAAATACTATCCATGCTTATTGCTTTTATGTCTTAAAAGACGCAGAACCTCCTTTGTTTTCGTACGCGAGGCGTGGGACCCACGTGACCGATCGGCTCCGTTCCAAAAATACGAAAACCATGAACCATGAAACGGAGGCCACCCGAGCATAGAAATAGCGAAAAAGAAAAAAAAACAAAAAAAAACCGCACGTAAAATCTAAAAAAACGCAAACGGGCAACGAAAAAGGGGGGTGCAACACGAGGACTTCCCAGGGGGTCACCCATCCTAGTACTACTCTCGCCCGAGCACGCTTAACTAAGGAGTTCTAATGGGATCCGGTGCATTAGTGCTGGTATGATCGCACCCGAAATACTATCCTTTTTATTGCTTTTATGTCTTAAAAGACGCAGAACCTCCTTTGTTTTCGTACGCGAGGCGTGGGACCCACGTGACCGATCGGCTCCGTTCCAAAAATACGAAAACCATGAACCATGAAACGGATGCCACCCGAGCATAGAAACAGCAAGAAAGAAAAAAAACAAAAAAAAACCGCACGTAAAATCTAAAAAAACGCAAACGGGCAAACGAAAAAGGGGGGTGCAACACGAGGACTTCCCAGGGGGTCACCCATCCTAGTACTACTCTCGCCCAAGCACGCTTAACTGCGGAGTTCTAATGGGATCCGGTGCATTAGTGCTGGTATGATCGCACCCGAAATACTATTCATGATTATTGCTTTTATGTCTTAAAAGACGCAGAACCTCCTTTGTTTTCGTACGCGAGGCGTGGGACCCACGTGACCGATCGTCTCCGTTCCAAAAATACGAAAACCATCAACCATGAAACGGATGCCACCCGAGCATAGAAACAGCAAGAAAGAAAAAAAAAACAAAAAAAAAACCGCACGTAAAATCTAAAAAAACGCAAACGGGCAAACGAAAAAGGGGGGTGCAACACGAGGACTTCCCAGGGGGTCACCCATCCTAGTACTACTCTCGCCCAAGCACGCTTAACTGCAGAGTTCTGATGGGATCCGATGCATTAGTGCTGGTATGATCGCACCCGAAATACTATTCATGATTATTGCTTTTATGTCTTAAAAGACGCAGAACCTCCTTTGTTTTCGTACGCGAGGCGTGGGACCCACGTGACCGATCGGCTCCGTTGCAAAAATACGAAAACCATCAATCATGAAACGGATGCCACCCGAGCATAGAAACAGCAAGAAAGAAAAAAAAACAAAAAAAAAACCGCACGTAAAATCTAAAAAAACGCAAACGGGCAACGAAAAAGGGGGGTGCAACACGAGGACTTCCCAGGGGGTCACCCATCCTAGTACTACTTTCGCCCAAGCACGCTTAACTGCGGAGTTCTGATGGGATCCGGTGCATTAGTGCTGGTATGATCGCACCCGAAATATTATCCATGCTTATTGCTTTTATGTCTTAAAAGACGCAGAACCTCCTTTGTTTTCGTACGCGAGGCGTGGGACCCACGAGACCGATCGGCTCCGTTCCAAAAATACGAAAACCATGAACGATGAAGCGGAGGCCACCCGAGTATAGAAATAGCAAGAAAGAAAAAAAAAACAAAAAAAAAACCGCACGTAAAATCTAAAAAAACGCAAACGGGCAACGAAAAAAGGGGTGCAACACGAGGACTTCCCAAGGGGTCACCCATCCTAGTACTACTCTCGCCCAAGCACGCTTAACTGCGGAGTTCTGATGGGATCCGGTGCATTAGTGCTGGTATGATCGCACCCGAAATACTATCCATGCTTATTGCTTTTATGTCTTATAAGACGCAGAACCTCCTTTGTTTTCGTACGCGAGGCGTGGGACCCACGTGACCGATCGGCTCCGTTCCAAAAATACGAAAACCATGAACCATGAAGTGGAGGCCACCCGAGCATAGAAATAGCAAGAAAGAAAAAAAACAAAAAAAAACAGCACGTAAAATCTAAAAAAAACGCAAACGGGCAACGAAAAAGGGGGGTGGAACACGAGAACTTCCCAGGGGGTCACCCATCCTAGTACTACTCTCGACCAAGCACGCTTAACTGCGGAGTTCTGATGGGATCCGGTGCATTAGTGCTGGTATGATCGCACCCGAAATATTATCCATGCTTATTGCTTTTATGTCTTAAAAGACGCAGAACCTCCTTTGTTTTCGTACGCGAGGCGTGGGACCCACGTGACCGATCGGCTCCGTTCCAAAAATACAAAAACCATGAACCATGAAGCGGAGGCCACCCGAGCATAGAAATAGCAAAAAAGAAAAAAAAACAAAAAAAAACCGCACGTAAAATCTAAAAAAACGCAAACGGGCAACGAAAAAGGGAGGTGCAACCCGAGGACTTCCCAGGGGTCACCCATCCTAGTACTACTCTCGCCCCAGCACGCTTAACTAAGGAGTTCTGATGGGATCCGGTGCATTAGTGCTGGTATGATCGCACCCGAAATACTATCCATGCTTATTGCTTTTATGTCTTAAAAGACGCAGAACCTCCTTTGTTTTCGTACGCGAGGCGTGGGACCCACGTGACCGATCGGCTCCGTTCCAAAAATACGAAAACCATGAACCATGAAGCGGAGGCCACCCGAGCATACAAACAGCAAGAAAGAAAAAAAACAAAAAAAAAACCGCACGTAAAATCTAAAAAAACGCAAACGGGCAAATGAAAAAGGGGGGTGCAACACGAGGACTTCCCAAGGGGTCACCCATCCTAGTACTACTCTCGCCCAAGCACGCTTAACTGCGGAGTTCTGATGGGATCCGGTGCATTAGTGCTGGTATGATCGCACCCGAAATACTATCCATGCTTATTGCTTTTATGTCTTAAAAGACGCAGAACCTCCTTTGTTTTCGTACGCGAGGCGTGGGACCCACGTGACCGATCCTCTCCGTTCCAAAAATACGAAAACCATGAACCATGAAACGGATGCCACCCGAGCATAGAAATAGCAAGAAAGAAAAAAAAAACAAAAAAAAACCGCACGTAAAATCTAAAAAAACGCAAACAGGCAACGAAAAAGGGGGGTGCAACACGAGGACTTCCCAGGGGTCACCCATCCTAGTACTACTCTCGCCCAAGCACGCTTAACTGCGGAGTTATGATGGGATCTGGTGCATTAGTGCTGGTATGATCGCACCCGAAATACTATCCATGCTTATTGCTTTTATGTCTTAAAAGACGCAGAACCTCCTTTGTTTTCGTACGCGAGGCGTGGGACCCACGTGACCGATCGGCGCCGTTCCAAAAATACGAAAACCATCAACCATGAAACGGAGGCCACCCGAGCATAGAAATAGCAAGAAAGAAAAAAAAAACAAAAAAAAAACCGCACGTAAAATCTAAAAAAACGCAAACGGGCAAACGAAAAAGGGGGGTGCAACACGAGGACTTCCCAGGGGGTCACCCATCCTAGTACTACTCTCGCCCAAGCACGCTTAACTGCGGAGTTCTGATGGGATCCGGTGCATTAGTGCTGGTATGATCGCACCCGAAATATTATCCATGCTTATTGCTTTTATGTCTTAAAAGACGCAGAACCTCCTTTGTTTTCGTACGCGAGGCGTGGGACCCACGTGACCGATCGGCTCCGTTCCAAAAATACAAAAACCATGAACCATGAAGCGGAGGCCACCCGAGCATAGAAATAGCAAAAAAGAAAAAAAAACAAAAAAAAAACCGCACGTAAAATCTAAAAAAACGCAAACGGGCAACGAAAAAGGGAGGTGCAACCCGAGGACTTCCCAGGGGTCACCCATCCTAGTACTACTCTCGCCCAAGCACGCTTAACTAAGGAGTTCTGATGGGATCCGGTGCATTAGTGCTGGTATGATCGCACCCGAAATACTATCCATGCTTATTGCTTTTATGTCTTAAAAGACGCAGAACCTCCTTTGTTTTCGTACGCGAGGCGTGGGACCCACGTGACCGATCGGCTCCGTTCCAAAAATACGAAAACCATGAACCATGAAGCGGAGGCCACCCGAGCATACAAACAGCAAGAAAGAAAAAAAAACAAAAAAAAACCGCACGTAAAATCTAAAAAAACGCAAACGGGCAAATGAAAAAGGGGGGTGCAACACGAGGACTTCCCAAGGGGTCACCCATCCTAGTACTACTCTCGCCCAAGCACGCTTAACTGCGGAGTTCTGATGGGATCCGGTGCATTAGTGCTGGTATGATCGCACCCGAAATACTATCCATGCTTATTGCTTTTATGTCTTAAAAGACGCAGAACCTCCTTTGTTTTCGTACGCGAGGCGTGGGACCCACGTGACCGATCCTCTCCGTTCCAAAAATACGAAAACCATGAACCATGAAACGGATGCCACCCGAGCATAGAAATAGCAAGAAAGAAAAAAAAACAAAAAAAACCGCACGTAAAATCTAAAAAAACGCAAACAGGCAACGAAAAAGGGGGGTGCAACACGAGGACTTCCCAGGGGTCACCCATCCTAGTACTACTCTCGCCCAAGCACGCTTAACTGCGGAGTTATGATGGGATCTGGTGCATTAGTGCTGGTATGATCGCACCCGAAATACTATCCATGCTTATTGCTTTTATGTCTTAAAAGACGCAGAACCTCCTTTGTTTTCGTACGCGAGGCGTGGGACCCACGTGACCGATCGGCGCCGTTCCAAAAATACGAAAACCATCAACCATGAAACGGAGGCCACCCGAGCATAGAAATAGCAAGAAAGAAAAAAAAAACAAAAAAAAAACCGCACGTAAAATCTAAAAAAACGCAAACGGGCAAACGAAAAAGGGGGGTGCAACACGAGGACTTCCCAGGGGGTCACCCATCCTAGTACTACTCTCGCCCAAGCACGCTTAACTGCGGAGTTCTGATGGGATCCGGTGCATTAGTGCCGGTATGATCGCACCCGAAATATTATCCATGCTTATTGCTTTTATGTCTTAAAAGACGCAGAACCTCCTTTGTTTTCGTACGCGAGGCGTGGGACCCACGTGACCGATCGGCTCCGTTGCAAAAATACGAAAACCATGAACCATGAAGCGGAGGCCACCCGAGCATAGAAATAGCAAGAAAGAAAAAAAACAAAAAAAAAAAACCGCACGTAAAATCTAAAAAAACGCAAACGGGCAACGAAAAAGGGGGGTGCAACACGAGGACTTCCCAGGGGGTCACCCATCCTAGTACTACTCTCGCCCAAGCACGCTTAACTACGGAGTTCTAATGGGATCCGGTGCATTAGTGCTGGTATGATCGCACCCGAAATACTATCCATGCTTATTGCTTTTATCTCTTAAAAGACGCAGAACCTCCTTTGTTTTCGTACGCGAGGCGTGGGACCCACGTGACCGATCGGCTCCGTTCCAAAAATACGAAAACCATGAACCATGAAACGGATGCCACCCGAGCATAGAAATAGCAAGAAAGAAAAAAAAAACCGCACGTAAAATCTAAAAAAAACGCAAACGGGCAACGAAAAAGGGGGGTGAAACACGAGGACTTCCCAGGGGGTCACCCATCCTAGTACTACTCTCGCCCAAGCACGCTTAACTGCGGAGTTCTGATGGGATCCGGTGCATTAGTGCTCGTATGATCGCACCCGAAATACTATCCATGCTTATTGCTTTTATGTCTTAAAAGACGCAGAACCTCCTTTGTTTTCGTACGCGAGGCGTGGGACCCACGTGACCGATCGGCTCCGTTCCAAAAATACGAAAACCATGAACCATGAAACGGAGGCCACCCGAGCATAGAAATAGCGAAAAAGAAAAAAAAACAAAAAAAACCCGCACGTAAAATCTAAAAAAACGCAAACGGGCAACGAAAAAGGGGGGTGCAACACGAGGACTTCCCAGGGGGTCACCCATCCTAGTACTACTCTCGCCTAAGCACGCTTAACTAAGGAGTTCTAATGGGATCCGGTGCATTAGTGCTGGTATGATCGCACCCGAAATACTATCCTTTTAATTGCTTTTATGTCTTAAAAGACGCAGAACCTCCTTTGTTTTCGTACGCGAGGCGTGGGACCCACGTGACCGATCGGCTCCGTTCCAAAAATACGAAAACCATCAACCATGAAACGGATGCCACCCGAGCATAGAAACAGCAAGAAAGAAAAAAAACAAAAAAAAACCGCACGTAAAATCTAAAAAAACGCAAACGGGCAAACGAAAAAGGGGGGTGCAACACGAGGACTTCCCAGGGGGTCACCCATCCTAGTACTACTCTCGCCCAAGCACGCTTAACTGCGGAGTTCTGATGGGATCCGGTGCATTAGTGCTGGTATGATCGCACCCGAAATACTATTCATGATTATTGCTTTTATGTCTTAAAAGACGCAGAACCTCCTTTGTTTTCGTACGCGAGGCGTGGGACCCACGTGACCGATCGTCTCCGTTCCAAAAATACGAAAACCATCAACCATGAAACGGATGCCACCCGAGCATAGAAACAGCAAGAAAGAAAAAAAAAACAAAAAAAAAACCGCACGTAAAATCTAAAAAAACGCAAACGGGCAAACGAAAAAGGGGGTTGCAACACGAGGACTTCCCAGGGGGTCACCCATCCTAGTACTACTCTCGCCCAAGCACGCTTAACTGCGGAGTTCTGATGGGATCCGATGCATTAGTGCTGGTATGATCGCACCCGAAATACTATCCATGCTTATTGTTTTTATGTCTTAAAAGACGCAGAACCTCCTTTGTTTTCGTACGCGAGGCGTGGGACCCACGTGACCGATCGGCGCCGTTCCAAAAATACGAAAACCATCAACCATGAAACGGAGGCCACCCGAGCATAGAAATAGCAAGAAAGAAAAAAAAAACAAAAAAAAACCGCACGTAAAATCTAAAAAAACGCAAACGGGCAAACGAAAAAGGGGGGTGCAACACGAGGACTTCCCAGGGGGTCACCCATCCTAGTACTACTCTCGCCCAAGCACGCTTAACTGCGGAGTTCTGATGGGATCCGGTGCATTAGTGCCGGTATGATCGCACCCGAAATATTATCCATGCTTATTGCTTTTATGTCTTAAAAGACGCAGAACCTCCTTTGTTTTCGTACGCGAGGCGTGGGACCCACGTGACCGATCGGCTCCGTTGCAAAAATACGAAAACCATGAACCATGAAGCGGAGGCCACCCGAGCATAGAAATAGCAAGAAAGAAAAAAAAACAAAAAAAAAACCGCACGTAAAATCTAAAAAAACGCAAACGGGCAAACGAAAAAGGGGGGTGCAACACGAGGACTTCCCAGGGGGTCACCCATCCTAGTACTACTCTCGCCCAAGCACGCTTAACTGCGGAGTTCTAATAGGATCCGGTGCATTAGTGCTGGTATGAT
Source organism: Lactuca virosa (assembly GCF_052849685.1). Lineage (NCBI taxonomy): Eukaryota > Viridiplantae > Streptophyta > Magnoliopsida > Asterales > Asteraceae > Lactuca > Lactuca virosa. The sequence goes on along the minus strand of NC_136426.1, from coordinate 264,303,859 downwards.
CGCACCCGAAATACTATCCATGCTTATTGCTTTTATCTCTTAAAAGACGCAGAACCTCCTTTGTTTTCGTACGCGAGGCGTGGGACCCACGTGACCGATCGGCGCCGTTCCAAAAATACGAAAACCATCAACCATGAAACGGAGGCCACCCGAGCATAGAAATAGCAAGAAAGAAAAAAAAAACAAAAAAAAAACCGCACGTAAAATCAAAAAAAACGCAAACGGGCAAACGAAAAAGGGGGGTGCAACACGAGGACTTCCCAGGGGGTCACCCATCCTAGTACTACTCTCGCCCAAGCACGCTTAACTGCGGAGTTCTGATGGGATCCGGTGCATTAGTGCCGGTATGATCGCACCCGAAATATTATCCATGCTTATTGCTTTTATGTCTTAAAAGACGCAGAACCTCCTTTGTTTTCGTACGCGAGGCGTGGGACCCACGTGACCGATCGGCTCCGTTGCAAAAATACGAAAACCATGAACCATGAAGCGGAGGCCACCCGAGCATAGAAATAGCAAAAAAGAAAAAAAAACAAAAAAAAACCGCACGTAAAATCTAAAAAAACGCAAACGGGCAACGAAAAAGGGGGGTGCAACCCGAGGACTTCCCAGGGGTCACCCATCCTAGTACTACTCTCGCCCAAGCACGCTTAACTAAGGAGTTCTGATGGGATCCGGTGCATTAGTGCTGGTATGATCGCACCCGAAATACTATCCATGCTTATTGCTTTTATGTCTTAAAAGACGCAGAACCTCCTTTGTTTTCGTACGCGAGGCGTGGGACCCACGTGACCGATCGTCTCCGTTCCAAAAATACGAAAACCATGAACCATGAAGCGGAGGCCACCCGAGCATACAAACAGCAAGAAAGAAAAAAAACAAAAAAAAACCGCACGTAAAATCTAAAAAAACGCAAACGGGCAAACGAAAAAGGGGGGTGCAACACGAGGACTTCCCAGGGGGTCACCCATCCTAGTACTACTCTCGCCCAAGCACGCTTAACTGCGGAGTTCTGATGGGATCCGGTGCATTAGTGCCGGTATGATCGCACCCGAAATATTATCCATGCTTATTGCTTTTATGTCTTAAAAGACGCAGAACCTCCTTTGTTTTCGTACGCGAGGCGTGGGACCCACGTGAGCGATCGGCTCCGTTGCAAAAATACGAAAACCATGAACCATGAAGCGGAGGCCACCCGAGCATAGAAATAGCAAGAAAGAAAAAAAAACAAAAAAAAAACCGCACGTAAAATCTAAAAAAACGCAAACGGGCAACGAAAAAGGGGGGTGCAACACGAGGACTTCCCAGGGGGTCACCCATCCTAGTACTACTCTCGCCCAAGCACGCTTAACTGCAGAGTTCTAATGGGATCCGGTGCATTAGTGCTGGTATGAATCGCACCCGAAATACTATCCATGCTTATTGCTTTTATGTCTTAAAAGACGCAGAACCTCCTTTGTTTTCGTACGCGAGGCGTGGGACCCACGTGACCGATCGGCGCCGTTCCAAAAATACGAAAACCATCAACCATGAAACGGAGGCCACCCGAGCATAGAAATAGCAAGAAAGAAAAAAAAAACAAAAAAAAAACGGCACGTAAAATCTAAAAAAACGCAAACGGGCAAACGAAAAAGGGGGTGCAACACGAGGATTTCCCAGGGGGTCACCCATCCTAGTACTACTCTCGCCCAAGCACGCTTAACTGCGGAGTTCTGATAGGATCCGGTGCATTAGTGCCGGTATGATCGCACCCGAAATATTATCCATGCTTATTGCTTTTATGTCTTAAAAGACGCAGAACCTCCTTTGTTTTCGTACGCGAGGCGTGGGACCCACGTGACCGATCGGCTCCGTTGCAAAAATACGAAAACCATGAACCATGAAGCGGAGGCCACCCGAGCATAGAAATAGCAAGAAAGAATAAAAAAACAAAAAAAAAACCGCACGTAAAATCTAAAAAAACGCAAACGGGCAAACGAAAAAGGGGGGTGCAACACGAGGACTTCCCAGGGGGTCACCCATCCTAGTACTACTCTCGCCCAAGCACGCTTAACTGCGGAGTTCTGATGGGATCCGGTGCATTAGTGCCGGTATGATCGCACGCGAAATATTATCCATGCTTATTGCTTTTATGTCTTAAAAGACGCAGAACCTCCTTTGTTTTCGTACGCGAGGCGTGGGACCCACGTGACCGATCGGCTCCGTTGCAAAAATACGAAAACCATGAACCATGAAGCGGAGGCCACCCGAGCATAGAAATAGCAAGAAAGAAAAAAAAAACAAAAAAAAACCGCACGTAAAATCTAAAAAAACGCAAACGGGCAACGAAAAAGGGGGGTGCAACACGAGGACTTCCCAGGGGGTCACCCATCCTAGTACTACCCTCGCCCAAGCACGCTTAACTGCGGAGTTCTAATGGGATCCGGTGCATTAGTGCTGGTATGATCGCACCCGAAATACTATCCATGCTTATTGCTTTTATGTCTTAAAAGACGCAGAACCTCCTTTGTTTTTGTACGCGAGGCGTGGGACCCACGTGACCGATCGGCGCCGTTCCAAAAATACGAAAACCATCAACCATGAAACGGAGGCCACCCGAGCATAGAAATAGCAAGAAAGAAAAAAAAAACAAAAAAAAAACCGCACGTAAAATCTAAAAAAACGCAAACGGGCAAACGAAAAAGGGGGGTGCAACACGAGGACTTCCCAGGGGGTCACCCATCCTAGTACTACTCTCGCCCAAGCACGCTTAACTGCAGAGTTCTGATGGGATCCGGTGCATTAGTGCCGGTATGATCGCACCCGAAATATTATCCATGCTTATTGCTTTTATGTCTTAAAAGACGCAGAACCTCCTTTGTTTTCGTACGCGAGGCGTGGGACCCACGTGACCGATCGGCTCCGTTGCAAAAATACGAAAACCATGAACCATGAAGCGGAGGCCACCCGAGCATAGAAATAGCAAGAAAGAAAAAAAAACAAAAAAAAAACCGCACGTAAAATCTAAAAAAACGCAAACGGGCAACGAAAAAGGGGGGTGCAACACGAGGACTTCCCAGGGGGTCACCCATCCTAGTACTACTCTCGCCCAAGCACGCTTAACTGCGGAGTTCTGATGGGATCCGGTGCATTAGTGCTGGTATGATCGCACCCAAAATACTATCCATTCTTATTGCTTTTATGTCTTAAAAGACGCAGAACCTCCTTTGTTTTCGTACGCGAGGCGTGGGACCCACGTGACCGATCGGCTCCGTTCCAAAAATACGAAAACCATGAACCATGAAGCGGAGGCCACCCGAGCATAGAAATAGCAAGAAAGAAAAAAAACAAAAAAAAACAGCACGTAAAATCTAAAAAAAAACGCAAACGGGCAACGAAAAAGGGGGGTGGAACACGAGGACTTCCAAGGGGGTCACCCATCCTAGTACTACTCTCGCCCAAGCACGCTTAACTGCGGAGTTCTGATGGGATCCGGTGCATTAGTGCTGGTATGATCGCACCCGAAATATTATCCATGCTTATTGCTTTTATGTCTTAAAAGACGCAGAACCTCCTTTGTTTTCGTACGCGAGGCGTGGGACCCACGTGACCGATCGGCTCCGTTCCAAAAATACGAAAACCATGAACCATGAAGCGGAGGCCACCCGAGCATAGAAATAGCAAAAAAGAAAAAAAAACAAAAAAAAACCGCACGTAAAATCTAAAAAAACGCAAACGGGCAACGAAAAAGGGGGGTGCAACCCGAGGACTTCCCAGGGGTCACCCATCCTAGTACTACTCTCGCCCAAGCACGCTTAACTAAGGAGTTCTAATGGGATCCGGTGCATTAGTGCTGGTATGATCGCACCCGAAATACTATCCATGCTTATTGCTTTTATGTCTTAAAAGACGCAGAACCTCCTTTGTTTTCGTACGCGAGGCGTGGAACCCACGTGACCGATCGGCTCCGTTCCAAAAATACGAAAACCATGAACCATGAAGCGGAGGCCACCCGAGCATACAAACAGCAAGAAAGAAAAAAAACAAAAAAAAACCGCACGTAAAATCTAAAAAAACGCAAACGGGCAAACGAAAAAAGGGGGTGCAACATGAGGACTTCCCACGGGGTCACCCATCCTAGTACTACTCTCGCCCAAGCACACTTAACTGCGGAGTTCTGATGGGATCCGGTGCATTAGTGCTGGTATGATCGCACCCGAAATACTATCCATGCTTATTGCTTTTATGTCTTAAAAGACGCAGAACCTCCTTTGTTTTCGTACGCGAGGCGTGGGACCCACGTGACCGTTCCTCTCCGTTCAAAAAATACGAAAACCATGAACAATGAAACGGATGCCACCCGAGCATAGAAATAGCAAGAAAGAAAAAAAAAAAAAAAACCGCACGTAAAATCTAAAAAAACGCAAACAGGCAACGAAAAAGGGGGGTGCAACACGAGGACTTCCCAGGGGTCACTCATCCTAGTACTACTCTCGCCCAAGCACGCTTAACTGCGGAGTTATGATGGGATCTGGTGCATTAGTGCTGGTATGATCGCACCCGAAATACTATCCATGCTTATTGCTTTTATGTCTTAAAAGACGCAGAACCTCCTTTGTTTTCGTACGCGAGGCGTGGGACCCACGTGACCGATCGGCGCCGTTCCAAAAATACGAAAACCATCAACCATGAAACGGAGGCCACCCGAGCATAGAAATAGCAAGAAAGAAAAAAAAACAAAAAAAAAACCGCACGTAAAATCTAAAAAAACGCAAACGGGCAACGAAAAAGGGGGGTGGAACACGAGGACTTCCAAGGGGGTCACCCATCCTAGTACTACTCTCGCCCAAGCACGCTTAACTGCGGAGTTCTGATGGGATCCGGTGCATTAGTGCTGGTATGATCGCACCCGAAATACTATCCATGCTTATTGCTTTTATGTCTTAAAAGACGCAGAACCTCCTTTGTTTTCGTACGCGAGGCGTGGGACCCACGTGACCGATCGGCGCCGTTCCAAAAATACGAAAACCATCAACCATGAAACGGAGGCCACCCGAGCATAGAAATAGCAAGAAAGAAAAAAAAACAAAAAAAAAACCGCACGTAAAATCTAAAAAAACGCAAACGGGCAAACGAAAAAGGGGGGTGCAACACGAGGACTTCCCAGGGGGTCACCCATCCTAGTACTACTCTCGCCCAAGCACGCTTAACTGCGGAGTTCTGATGGGATCCGGTGCATTAGTGCCGGTATGATCGCACCCGAAATATTATCCATGCTTATTGCTTTTATGTCTTAAAAGACGCAGAACCTCCTTTGTTTTCGTACGCGAGACGTGGGACCCACGTGACCGATCGACTCCATTGCAAAAATACGAAAACCATGAACCATGAAGCGGAGGCCACCCGAGCATAGAAATAGCAAGAAAGAAAAAAAAAACAAAAAAAACACCGCACGTAAAATCTAAAAAAGCACAAACGGGCAACGAAAAAAGGGGGTGCAACACGAGGACTTCCCAGGGGGTCACCCATCCTAGTACTACTCTCGCCCAAGCACGCTTAACTGCGGAGTTCTGATGGGATCCGGTGCATTAATGCTGGTATGATCGCACCCGAAATACTATCCATGCTTATTGCTTTTATGTGTTAAAAGACGCAGAACCTCCTTTGTTTTCGTACGCGAGGCGTGGGACCCACGTGACCGATCGGCTCCGTTCCAAAAATACGAAAACCATGAACCATGAAGCGGAGGCCACCCGAGCATAGAAATAGCAAGAAAGAAAAAAAAACAAAAAAAAACAGCACGTAAAATCTAAAAAAAACGCAAACGGGCAACGAAAAAGGGGGGTGGAACACGAGGACTTCCCAGGGGGTCACCCATCCTAGTACTACTCTCGCCCAAGCACGCTTAACTGCGGAGTTCTGATGCGATCCGGTGCATTAGTGCTGGTATGATCGCACCCGAAATATTATCCATGCTTATTGCTTTTATGTCTTAAAAGACGCAGAACCTCCTTTGTTTTCGTACGCGAGGCGTGGGACCCACGTGACCGATCGGCTCCGTTCCAAAAATACGAAAACCATGAACCATGAAGCGGAGGCCACCCGAGCATAGAAATAGCAAAAAAGAAAAAAAAAACAAAAAAAAACGGCACGTAAAATCTAAAAAAACGCAAACGGGCAACGAAAAAGGGGGGTGCAACCCGAGGACTTCCCAGGGGTCACCCATCCTAGTACTACTCTCGCCCAAGCACGCTTAACTAAGGAGTTCTCATGGGATCCGGTGCATTAGTGCTGGTATGATCGCACCCGAAATACTATCCATGCTTATTGCTTTTATGTCTTAAAAGACGCAGAACCTCCTTTGTTTTCGTACGCGAGGCGTGGGACCCACGTGACCGATCGGCTCCGTTCCAAAAATACGAAAACCATGAACCATGAAGCGGAGGCCACCCGAGCATACAAACAGCAAGAAAGAAAAAAAACAAAAAAAAACCGCACGTAAAATCTAAAAAAACGCAAACGGGCAAACGAAAAAGGGGGGTGCAACACGAGGACTTCCCAGGGGGTCACCCATCCTAGTACTACTCTCGCCCAAGCACGCTTAACTGCGGAGTTCTGATGGGATCCGGTGCATTAGTGCTGGTATGATCGCACCCGAAATACTATCCATGCTTATTGCTTTTATGTCTTAAAAGACGCAGAACCTCCTTTGTTTTCGTACGCGAGGCGTGGGACCCACGTGACCGATCCTCTCCGTTCCAAAAATACGAAAACCATGAACAATGAAACGGATGCCACCCGAGCATAGAAATAACAAGAAAGAAAAAAAAAACAAAAAAAAACCGCACGTAAAATCTAAAAAAACGCAAACAGGCAACGAAAAAGGGGGGTGCAACACGAGGACTTCCCAGGGGTCACCCATCCTAGTACTACTCTCGCCCAAGCACGCTTAACTGCGGAGTTATGATGGGATCTGGTGCATTAGTGCTGGTATGATCGCACCCGAAATACTATCCATGCTTATTGCTTTTATGTCTTAAAAGACGCAGAACCTCCTTTGTTTTCGTACGCGAGGCGTGGGACCCACATGACCGATCGGCGCCGTTCCAAAAATACGAAAACCATCAACCATGAAACGGAGGCCACCCGAGCATAGAAATAGCAAGAAAGAAAAAAAAAACAAAAAAAAAACCGCACGTAAAATCTTAAAAAACGCAAACGGGCAAACGAAAAAGGGGGGTGCAACACGAGGACTTCCCAGGGGGTCACCCATCCTAGTACTACTCTCGCCCAAGCACGCTTAACTGCGGAGTTCTGATGGGATCCGGTGCATTAGTGCCGGTATGATCGCACCCGAAATATTATCCATGCTTATTGCTTTTATGTCTTAAAAGACGCAGAACCTCCTTTGTTTTCGTACGCGAGGCGTGGGACCCACGTGACCGATCGGCTCCGTTGCAAAAATACGAAAACCATGAACCATGAAGCGGAGGCCACCCGAGCATAGAAATAGCAAGAAAGAAAAAAAAACAAAAAAAAAACCGCACGTAAAATCTAAAAAAACGCAAACGGGCAACGAAAAAGGGGGGTGCAACACGAGGACTTCCCAGGGGGTCACCCATCCTAGTACTACTCTCGCCCAAGCACGCTTAACTGCGGAGTTCTAATGGGATCCGGTGCATTAGTGCTGGTATGATCGCACCCGAAATATTATCCATGCTTATTGCTTTTATGTCTTAAAAGACGCAGAACCTCATTTGTTTTCGTATGCGAGGCGTGGGACCCACGTGACCGATCGGCGCCGTTCCAAAAATACGAAAACCATCAACCATGAAACGGAGGCCACCCGAGCATAGAAATAGCAAGAAAGAAAAAAAAAACAAAAAAAAACCGCACGTAAAATCTAAAAAAACGCAAACAGGCAACGAAAAAGGGGGGTGCAACACGAGGACTTCCCAGGGGTCACCCATCCTAGTACTACTCTCGCCCAAGCACGCTTAACTGCGGAGTTATGATGGGATCTGGTGCATTAGTGCTGGTATGATCGCACCCGAAATACTATCCATGCTTATTGCTTTTATGTCTTAAAAGACGCAGAACCTCCTTTGTTTTCGTACGCGAGGCGTGGGACCCACGTGACCGATCGGCGCCGTTCCAAAAATACGAAAACCATCAACCATGAAACGGAGGCCACCCGAGCATAGAAATAGCAAGAAAGAAAAAAAAAACAAAAAAAAACCGCACGTAAAATCTAAAAAAACGCAAACGGGCAAACGAAAAAGGGGGGTGCAACACGAGGACTTCCCAGGGGGTCACCCATCCTAGTACTACTCTCGCCCAAGCACGCTTAACAGCGGAGTTCTGATGGGATCCGGTGCATTAGTGCCGGTATGATCGCACCCGAAATATTATCCATGCTTATTGCTTTTATGTGTTAAAAGACGCAGAACCTCCTTTGTTTTCGTACGCGAGGCGGGGGACCCACGTGACCGATCGGCTCCGTTGCAAAAATACGAAAACCATGAACCATGAAGCGGAGGCCACCCGAGCATAGAAATAGCAAGAAAGAAAAAAAAACAAAAAAAAAACCGCACGTAAAATCTAAAAAAACGCAAACGGGCAACGAAAAAGGGGGGTGCAACACGAGGACTTCCCAGGGGGTCACCCATCCTAGTACTACTCTCGCCCAAGCACGCTTAACTGCGGAGTTCTAATGGGATCCGGTGCATTAGTGCTGGTATGATCGCACCCGAAATACTATCCATGCTTATTGCTTTTATGTCTTAAAAGACGCAGAACCTCCTTTGTTTTCGTACGCGAGGCGTGGGACCCACGTGACCGATCGGCTCCGTTCCAAAAATACGAAAACCATGAACCATGAAGCGGAGGCCACCCGAGCATACAAACAGCAAGAAAGAAAAAAAACAAAAAAAAACCGCACGTAAAATCTAAAAAAACGCAAACGGGCAAACGAAAAAGGGGGGTGCAACACGAGGACTTCCCAGGGGGTCACCCATCCTAGTACTACTCTCGCCCAAGCACGCTTAACTGCGGAGTTCTGATGGGATCCGGTGCATTAGTCCTGGTATGATCGTACCCGAAATACTATCCATGCTTATTGCTTTTATGTCTTAAAAGACGCAGAACCTCCTTTGTTTTCGTACGCGAGGCGTGGGACCCACGTGACCGATCCTCTCCGTTCCAAAAATACGAAAACCATGAACCATGAAACGGATGCCACCCGAGCATAGAAATAGCAAGAAAGAAAAAAAAAACAAAAAAAAACCGCACGTAAAATCTAAAAAAACGCAAACAGGCAACGAAAAAGGGGGGTGCAACACGAGGACTTCCCAGGGTTCACCCATCCTAGTACTACTCTCGCCCAAGCACGCTTAACTGCGGAGTTATGATGCGATCTGGTGCATTAGTGCTGGTATGATCGCACCCGAAATACTATCCATGCTTATTGCTTTTATGTCTTAAAAGACGCAGAACCTCCTTTGTTTTCGTACGCGAGGCGTGGGACCCACGTAACCGATCGGCGCCGTTCCAAAAATACGAAAACCATCAACCATGAAACGGAGGCCACCCGAGCATAGAAATAGCAAGAAAGAAAAAAAAAACAAAAAAAAAAACCGCACGTAAAATCTAAAAAAACGCAAACGGGCAACGAAAAAGGGGGGTGCAACACGAGGACTTCCCAGGGGGTCACCCATCCTAGTACTACTCTCGCCCAAGCACGCTTAACTGCAGAGTTCTAATGGGATCCGGTGCATTAGTGCTGGTATGATCGCACCCGAAATACTATCCATGCTTATTGCTTTTATGTCTTAAAAGACGCAGAACCTCCTTTGTTTTTGTACGCGAGGCGTGGGACCCACGTGACCGATCGGCGCCGTTCCAAAAATACGAAAACCATCAACCATGAAACGGAGGCCACCCGAGCATAGAAATAGCAAGAAAGAAAAAAAAAACAAAAAAAAAACCGCACGTAAAATCTAAAAAAACGTAAACGGGCAAACGAAAAAGGGGGTGCAACACGAGGACTTCCCAGGGGGTCACCCATCCTAGTACTACTCTCGCCCAAGCACGCTTAACTGCAAAGTTCTGATGGGATCCGGTGCATTAGTGCTGGTATGATCGCACCCGAAATACTATCCATTCTTATTGCTTTTATGTCTTAAAAGACGCAGAACCTCCTTTGTTTTCGTACGCGAGGCGTGGGACCCACGTGACCGATCGGCTCCGTTCCAAAAATACGAAAACCATGAACCATGAAGCGGAGGCCACCCGAGCATAGAAATAGCAAGAAAGAAAAAAAACAAAAAAAAACAGCACGTAAAATCTAAAAAAAACGCAAACGGGCAACGAAAAAGGGGGGTGGAACACGAGGACTTCCAAGGGGGTCACCCATCCTAGTACTACTCTCGCCCAAGCACGCTTAACTGCGGAGTTCTGATGGGATCCGGTGCATTAGTGTTGGTATGATCGCACCCGAAATATTATCCATGCTTATTGCTTTTATGTCTTAAAAGACGCAGAACCTCCTTTGTTTTCGTACGCGAGGCGTGGGACCCACGTGACCGATCGGCTCCGTTCCAAAAATACGAAAACCATGAACCATGAAGCGGAGGCCACCCGAGCATAGAAATAGCAAAAAAGAAAAAAAAACAAAAAAAAACCGCACGTAAAATCTAAAAAAACGCAAACGGGCAACGAAAAAGGGGGGTGCAACCCGAGGACTTCCCAGGGGTCACCCATCCTAGTACTACTCTCGCCCAAGCACGCTTAACTAAGGAGTTCTAATGGGATCCGGTGCATTAGTGCTGGTATGATCGCACCCGAAATACTATCCATGCTTATTGCTTTTATGTCTTAAAAGACGCAGAACCTCCTTTGTTTTCGTACGCGAGGCGTGGGACCCACGTGACCGATCGGCTCCGTTCCAAAAATACGAAAACCATCAACCATGAAACGGAGGCCACCCGAGCATAGAAATAGCAAGAAAGAAAAAAAAACAAAAAAAAAACCGCACGTAAAATCTAAAAAAACGCAAACGGGCAACGAAAAAGGGGGGTGGAACACGAGGACTTCCAAGGGGGTCACCCATCCTAGTACTACTCTCGCCCAAGCACGCTTAACTGCGGAGTTCTGATGGGATCCGGTGCGTTAGTGCCGGTATGATCGCACCCGAAATATTATCCATACTTATTGCTTTTATGTCTTAAAAGACGCAGAACCTCCTTTGTTTTCGTACGCGAGGCGTGGGACCCACGTGACCGATCGGCTCCGTTGCAAAAATACGAAAACCATGAACCATGAAGCGGAGGCCACCCGAGCATAGAAATAGCAAGAAAGAAAAAAAAACAAAAAAAAAACCGCACATAAAATCTAAAAAAACGCAAACGGGCAACGAAAAAGGGGGGTGCAACACGAGGACTTCCCAGGGGGTCACCCATCCTAGTACTACTCTCGCCCAAGCACGCTTAACCGCGGAGTTCTAATGGGATCTGGTGCATTAGTGCTGGTATGATCGCACCCGAAATACTATCCATGCTTATTGCTTTTATGTCTTAAAAGACGCACAACCTCCTTTGTTTTCGTACGCGAGGCGTGGGACCCACGTGACCGATCGGCGCCGTTCCAAAAATACGAAAACCATCAACCATGAAACGGAGGCCACCCGAGCATAGAAATAGCAAGAAAGAAAAAAAACAAAAAAAAACAGCACGTAAAATCTAAAAAAAACGCAAACAGGCAACGAAAAAGGGGGGTGGAACACGAGGACTTCCAAGGGGGTCACCCATCCTAGTACTACTCTCGCCCAAGCACGCTTAACTGCGGAGTTCTGATGGGATCCGGTGCATTAGTGCTGGTATGATCGCACCCGAAATATTATCCATGCTTATTGCTTTTATGTCTTAAAAGACGCAGAACCTCCTTTGTTTTCGTACGCGAGGCGTGGGACCCACGTGACCGATCGGCTCCGTTCCAAAAATACGAAAACCCTGAACCATGAAGCGGAGGCCACCCGAGCATAGAAATATCAAAAAAGAAAAAAAAACAAAAAAAAACCGCACGTAAAATCTAAAAAAACGCAAACGGGCAACGAAAAAGGGGGGTGCAACCCGAGGACTTCCCAGGGGTCACCCATCCTAGTACTACTCTCGCCCAAGCACGCTTAACTAAGGAGTTCTAATGGGATCCGGTGCATTAGTGCTGGTATGATCGCACCCGAAATACTATCCATGCTTATTGCTTTTATGTCTTAAAAGACGCAGAACCTCCTTTGTTTTCGTACGCGAGGCGTGGGACCCACGTGACCGATCGGCTCCGTTCCAAAAATACGAAAACCATGAACCATGAATCGGAGGCCACCCAAGCATACAAACAGCAAGAAAGAAAAAAAACAAAAAAAAACCGCACGTAAAATCTAAAAAAACGCAAACGGGCAAACGAAAAAGGGGGGTGCAACAAGAGGACTTCCCAGGGGGTCACCCATCCTAGTACTACTCTCGCCCAAGCACGCTTAACTGCGGAGTTCTGATGGGATCCGGTGCATTAGTGCTGGTATGATCGCACCCGAAATACTATCCATGCTTATTGCTTTTATGTCTTAAAAGACGCAGAACCTCCTTTGTTTTCGTACGCGAGGCGTGGGACCCACGTGACCGATCCTCTCCGTTCAAAAAATACGAAAACCATGAACAATGAAACGGATGCCACCCGAGCATAGAAATAGCAAGAAAGAAAAAAAAAACAAAAAAAAACCGCACGTAAAATCTAAAAAAACGCAAACAGGCAACGAAAAAGGGGGGTGCAACACGAGGACTTCCCAGGGGTCACTCATCCTAGTACTACTCTCGCCCAAGCACGCTTAACTGCGGAGTTATGATGGGATCTGGTGCATTAGTGCTGGTATGATCGCACCCGAAATACTATCCATGCTTATTGCTTTTATGTCTTAAAAGACGCAGAACCTCCTTTGTTTTCGTACGCGAGGCGTGGGACCCACGTGACCGATCGGCGCCGTTCCAAAAATACGAAAACCATCAACCATGAAACGGAGGCCACCCGAGCATAGAAATAGCAAGAAAGAAAAAAAAACAAAAAAAAAACCGCACGTAAAATCTAAAAAAACGCAAACGGGCAACGAAAAAGGGGGGTGGAACACGAGGACTTCCAAGGGGGTCACCCATCCTAGTACTACTCTCGCCCAAGCACGCTTAACTGCGGAGTTCTGATGGGATCCGGTGCATTAGTGCTGGTATGATCGCACCCGAAATACTATCCATGCTTATTGCTTTTTTTGTCTTAAAAGACGCAGAACCTCCTTTGTTTTCGTACGCGAGGCGTGGGACCCACGTGACCGATCGGCGCCGTTCCAAAAATACGAAAACCATCAACCATGAAACGGAGGCCACCCGAGCATAGAAATAGCAAGAAAGAAAAAAAAAACAAAAAAAAAACCGCACGTAAAATCTAAAAAAACGCAAACGGGCAAACGAAAAAGGGGGGTGCAACACGAGGACTTCCCAGGGGGTCACCCATCCTAGTACTACTCTCGCCCAAGCACGCTTAAATGCGGAGTTCTGATGGGATCCGGTGCATTAGTGCCGGTATGATCGCACCCGAAATATTATCCATGCTTATTGCTTTTATGTCTTAAAAGACGCAGAACCTCCTTTGTTTTCGTACGCGAGACGTGGGACCCACGTGACCGATCGGCTCCATTGCAAAAATACGAAAACCATGAACCATGAAGCGGAGGCCACCCGAGCATAGAAATAGCAAGAAAGAAAAAAAAACCAAAAAAAAACCGCACGTAAAATCTAAAAAAACGCAAACGGGCAACGAAAAAGGGGGGTGCAACACGAGGACTTCCCAGGGGGTCACCCATCCTAGTACTACTCTCGCCCAAGCACGCTTAACTGCGGAGTTCTGATGGGATCCGGTGCATTAATGCTGGTATGATCGCACCCGAAATACTATCCATGCTTATTGCTTTTATGTCTTAAAAGACGCAGAACCTCCTTTGTTTTCGTACGCGAGGCGTGGGACCCACGTGACCGATCGGCTCCGTTCCAAAAATACGAAAACCATGAACCATGAAGCGGAGGCCACCCGAGCATAGAAATAGCAAGAAAGAAAAAAAACAAAAAAAAACAGCACGTAAAATCTAAAAAAAACGCAAACGGGCAACGAAAAAGGGGGGTGGAACACGAGGACTTCCCAGGGGGTCACCCATCCTAGTACTACTCTCGCCCAAGCACGCTTAACTGCGGAGTTCTGATGGGATCCGGTGCATTAGTGCTGGTATGATCGCACCCGAAATATTATCCATGCTTATTGCTTTTATGTCTTAAAAGACGCAGAACCTCCTTTGTTTTCGTACGCGAGGCGTGGGACCCACGTGACCGATCGGCTCCGTTCCAAAAATACGAAAACCATGAACCATGAAGCGGAGGCCACCCGAGCATAGAAATAGCAAAAAAGAAAAAAAAAACAAAAAAAAACGGCACGTAAAATCTAAAAAAACGCAAACGGGCAACGAAAAAGGGGGGTGCAACCCGAGGACTTCCCAGGGGTCACCCATCCTAGTACTACTCTCGCCCGAGCACGCTTAACTAAGGAGTTCTCATGGGATCCGGTGCATTAGTGCTGGTATGATCGCACCCGAAATACTATCCATGCTTATTGCTTTTATGTCTTAAAAGACGCAGAACCTCCTTTGTTTTCGTACGCGAGGCGTGGGACCCACGTGACCGATCGGCTCCGTTCCAAAAATACGAAAACCATGAACCATGAAGCGGAGGCCACCCGAGCATACAAACAGCAAGAAAGAAAAAAAACAAAAAAAAACCGCACGTAAAATCTAAAAAAACTCAAACGGGCAAACGAAAAAGGGGGGTGCAACACGAGGACTTCCCAGGGGGTCACCCATCCTAGTACTACTCTCGCCCAAGCACGCTTAACTGCGGAGTTCTGATGGGATCCGGTGCATTAGTGCTGGTATGATCGCACCCGAAATACTATCCATGCTTATTGCTTTTATGTCTTAAAAGACGCAGAACCTCCTTTGTTTTCGTACGCGAGGCGTGGGACTCACGTGACCGATCCTCTCCGTTCCAAAAATACGAAAACCATGAACCATGAAATGGATGCCACCCGAGCATAGAAATAACAAGAAAGAAAAAAAAAACAAAAAAAAACCGCACGTAAAATCTAAAAAAACGCAAACAGGCAACGAAAAAGGGGGGTGCAACACGAGGACTTCCCAGGGGTCACCCATCCTAGTACTACTCTCGCCCAAGCACGCTTAACTGCGGAGTTATGATGGGATCTGGTGCATTAGTGCTGGTATGATCGCACCCGAAATACTATCCATGCTTATTGCTTTTATGTCTTAAAAGACGCAGAACCTCCTTTGTTTTCGTACGCGAGGCGTGGGACCCACATGACCGATCGGCGCCGTTCCAAAAATACGAAAACCATCAACCATGAAACGGAGGCCACCCGAGCATAGAAATAGCAAGAAAGAAAAAAAAAACAAAAAAAAAAACCGCACGTAAAATCTAAAAAAACGCAAACGGGCAAACGAAAAAGGGGGGTGCAACACGAGGACTTCCCAGGGGGTCACCCATCCTAGTACTACTCTCGCCCAAGCACGCTTAACTGCGGAGTTCTGATGGGATCCGGTGCATTAGTGCCGGTATGATCGCACCCGAAATATTATCCATGCTTATTGCTTTTATGTCTTAAAAGACGCAGAACCTCCTTTGTTTTCGTACGCGAGGCGTGGGACCCACGTGACCGATCGGCTCCGTTGCAAAAATACGAAAACCATGAACCATGAAGCGGAGGCCACCCGAGCATAGAAATAGCAAGAAAGAAAAAAAAACAAAAAAAAAAACCGCACGTAAAATCTAAAAAAACGCAAACGGGCAACGAAAAAGGGGGGTGCAACACGAGGACTTCCCAGGGGGTCACCCATCCTAGTACTACTCTCGCCCAAGCACGCTTAACTGCGGAGTTCTAATGTGATCCGGTGCATTAGTGCTGGTATGATCGCACCCGAAATATTATCCATGCTTATTGCTTTTATGTCTTAAAAGACGCAGAACCTCATTTGTTTTCGTACGCGAGGCGTGGGACCCACGTGACCGATCGGCGCCGTTCCAAAAATACGAAAACCATCAACCATGAAGCGGAGGCCACCCGAGCATAGAAATAGCAAGAAAGAAAAAAAAACCAAAAAAAACCGCACGTAAAATCTAAAAAAACGCAAACGGGCAACGAAAAAGGGGGGTGCAACACGAGGACTTCCCAGGGGGTCACCCATCCTAGTACTACTCTCGCCCAAGCACGCTTAACTGCGGAGTTCTGATGGGATCCGGTGCATTAATGCTGGTATGATCGCACCCGAAATACTATCCATGCTTATTGCTTTTATGTCTTAAAAGACGCAGAACCTCCTTTGTTTTCGTACGCGAGGCGTGGGACCCACGTGACCGATCGGCTCCGTTCCAAAAATACGAAAACCATGAACCATGAAGCGGAGGCCACCCGAGCATAGAAATAGCAAGAAAGAAAAAAAAACAAAAAAAAACAGCACGTAAAATCTAAAAAAAACGCAAACGGGCAACGAAAAAGGGGGGTGGAACACGAGGACTTCCCAGGGGGTCACCCATCCTAGTACTACTCTCGCCCAAGCACGCTTAACTGCGGAGTTCTGATGGGATCCGGTGCATTAGTGCTGGTATGATCGCACCCGAAATATTATCCATGCTTATTGCTTTTATGTCTTAAAAGACGCAGAACCTCCTTTGTTTTCGTACGCGAGGCGTGGGACCCACGTGACCGATCGGCTCCGTTCCAAAAATACGAAAACCATGAACCATGAAGCGGAGGCCACCCGAGCATAGAAATAGCAAAAAAGAAAAAAAAAACAAAAAAAAACGGCACGTAAAATCTAAAAAAACGCAAACGGGCAACGAAAAAGGGGGGTGCAACCCGAGGACTTCCCAGGGGTCACCCATCCTAGTACTACTCTCGCCCAAGCACGCTTAACTAAGGAGTTCTCATGGGATCCGGTGCATTAGTGCTGGTATGATCGCACCCGAAATACTATCCATGCTTATTGCTTTTATGTCTTAAAAGACGCAGAACCTCCTTTGTTTTCGTACGCGAGGCGTGGGACCCACGTGACCGATCGGCTCCGTTCCAAAAATACGAAAACCATGAACCATGAAGCGGAGGCCACCCGAGCATACAAACAGCAAGAAAGAAAAAAAACAAAAAAAAACCGCACGTAAAATCTAAAAAAACGCAAACGGGCAAACGAAAAAGGGGGGTGCAACACGAGGACTTCCCAGGGGGTCACCCATCCTAGTACTACTCTCGCCCAAGCACGCTTAACTGCAGAGTTCTGATGGGATCCGGTGCATTAGTGCTGGTATGATCGCACCCGAAATACTATCCATGCTTATTGCTTTTATGTCTTAAAAGACGCAGAACCTCCTTTGTTTTCGTACGCGAGGCGTGGGACTCACGTGACCGATCCTCTCCGTTCCAAAAATACGAAAACCATGAACCATGAAATGGATGCCACCCGAGCATAGAAATAACAAGAAAGAAAAAAAAACAAAAAAAAACCGCACGTAAAATCTAAAAAAACGCAAACAGGCAACGAAAAAGGGGGGTGCAACACGAGGACTTCCCAGGGGTCACCCATCCTAGTACTACTCTCGCCCAAGCACGCTTAACTGCGGAGTTATGATGGGATCTGGTGCATTAGTGCTGGTATGATCGCACCCGAAATACTATCCATGCTTATTGCTTTTATGTCTTAAAAGACGCAGAACCTCCTTTGTTTTCGTACGCGAGGCGTGGGACCCACATGACCGATCGGCGCCGTTCCAAAAATACGAAAACCATCAACCATGAAACGGAGGCCACCCGAGCATAGAAATAGCAAGAAAGAAAAAAAAAACAAAAAAAAAACCGCACGTAAAATCTAAAAAAACGCAAACGGGCAAACGAAAAAGGGGGGTGCAACACGAGGACTTCCCAGGGGGTCACCCATCCTAGTACTACTCTCGCCCAAGCACGCTTAACTGCGGAGTTCTGATGGGATCCGGTGCATTAGTGCCGGTATGATCGCACCCGAAATATTATCCATGCTTATTGCTTTTATGTCTTAAAAGACGCAGAACCTCCTTTGTTTTCGTACGCGAGGCGTGGGACCCACGTGACCGATCGGCTCCGTTGCAAAAATACGAAAACCATGAACCATGAAGCGGAGGCCACCCGAGCATAGAAATAGCAAGAAAGAAAAAAAAACAAAAAAAAAAACCGCACGTAAAATCTAAAAAAACGCAAACGGGCAACGAAAAAGGGGGGTGCAACACGAGGACTTCCCAGGGGGTCACCCATCCTAGTACTACTCTCGCCCAAGCACGCTTAACTGCGGAGTTCTAATGTGATCCGGTGCATTAGTGCTGGTATGATCGCACCCGAAATATTATCCATGCTTATTGCTTTTATGTCTTAAAAGACGCAGAACCTCATTTGTTTTCGTACGCGAGGCGTGGGACCCACGTGACCGATCGGCGCCGTTCCAAAAATACGAAAACCATCAACCATGAAACGGAGGCCACCCGAGCATAGAAATAGCAAGAAAGAAAAAAAAAACAAAAAAAAAACCGCACGTAAAATCTAAAAAAACGCAAACAGGCAACGAAAAAGGGGGGTGCAACACGAGGACTTCCCAGGGGTCACCCATCCTAGTACTACTCTCGCCCAAGCACGCTTAACTGCGGAGTTATGATGGGATCTGGTGCATTAGTGCTGGTATGATCGCACCCGAAATACTATCCATGCTTATTGCTTTTATGTCTTAAAAGACGCAGAACCTCCTTTGTTTTCGTACGCGAGGCGTGGGACCCACGTGACCGATCGGCGCCGTTCCAAAAATACGAAAACCATCAACCATGAAACGGAGGCCACCCGAGCATAGAAATAGCAAGAAAGAAAAAAAAAACAAAAAAAAACCGCACGTAAAATCTAAAAAAACGCAAACGGGCAACGAAAAAGGGGGGTGCAACACGAGGACTTCCCAGGGGGTCACCCATCCTAGTACTACTCTCGCCCAAGCACGCTTAACTGCGGAGTTCTAATGTGATCCGGTGCATTAGTGCTGGTATGATCGCACCCGAAATATTATCCATGCTTATTGCTTTTATGTCTTAAAAGACGCAGAACCTCATTTGTTTTCGTACGCGAGGCGTGGGACCCACGTGACCGATCGGCGCCGTTCCAAAAATACGAAAACCATCAACCATGAAGCGGAGGCCACCCGAGCATAGAAATAGCAAGAAAGAAAAAAAAACCAAAAAAAAACCGCACGTAAAATCTAAAAAAACGCAAACGGGCAACGAAAAAGGGGGGTGCAACACGAGGACTTCCCAGGGGGTCACCCATCCTAGTACTACTCTCGCCCAAGCACGCTTAACTGCGGAGTTCTGATGGGATCCGGTGCATTAATGCTGGTATGATCGCACCCGAAATACTATCCATGCTTATTGCTTTTATGTCTTAAAAGACGCAGAACCTCCTTTGTTTTCGTACGCGAGGCGTGGGACCCACGTGACCGATCGGCTCCGTTCCAAAAATACGAAAACCATGAACCATGAAGCGGAGGCCACCCGAGCATAGAAATAGCAAGAAAGAAAAAAAAACAAAAAAAAACAGCACGTAAAATCTAAAAAAAACGCAAACGGGCAACGAAAAAGGGGGGTGGAACACGAGGACTTCCCAGGGGGTCACCCATCCTAGTACTACTCTCGCCCAAGCACGCTTAACTGCGGAGTTCTGATGGGATCCGGTGCATTAGTGCTGGTATGATCGCACCCGAAATATTATCCATGCTTATTGCTTTTATGTCTTAAAAGACGCAGAACCTCCTTTGTTTTCGTACGCGAGGCGTGGGACCCACGTGACCGATCGGCTCCGTTCCAAAAATACGAAAACCATGAACCATGAAGCGGAGGCCACCCGAGCATAGAAATAGCAAAAAAGAAAAAAAAAACAAAAAAAAACGGCACGTAAAATCTAAAAAAACGCAAACGGGCAACGAAAAAGGGGGGTGCAACCCGAGGACTTCCCAGGGGTCACCCATCCTAGTACTACTCTCGCCCAAGCACGCTTAACTAAGGAGTTCTCATGGGATCCGGTGCATTAGTGCTGGTATGATCGCACCCGAAATACTATCCATGCTTATTGCTTTTATGTCTTAAAAGACGCAGAACCTCCTTTGTTTTCGTACGCGAGGCGTGGGACCCACGTGACCGATCGGCTCCGTTCCAAAAATACGAAAACCATGAACCATGAAGCGGAGGCCACCCGAGCATACAAACAGCAAGAAAGAAAAAAAACAAAAAAAAACCGCACGTAAAATCTAAAAAAACGCAAACGGGCAAACGAAAAAGGGGGGTGCAACACGAGGACTTCCCAGGGGGTCACCCATCCTAGTACTACTCTCGCCCAAGCACGCTTAACTGCAGAGTTCTGATGGGATCCGGTGCATTAGTGCTGGTATGATCGCACCCGAAATACTATCCATGCTTATTGCTTTTATGTCTTAAAAGACGCAGAACCTCCTTTGTTTTCGTACGCGAGGCGTGGGACTCACGTGACCGATCCTCTCCGTTCCAAAAATACGAAAACCATGAACCATGAAATGGATGCCACCCGAGCATAGAAATAACAAGAAAGAAAAAAAAAACAAAAAAAAACCGCACGTAAAATCTAAAAAAACGCAAACAGGCAACGAAAAAGGGGGGTGCAACACGAGGACTTCCCAGGGGTCACCCATCCTAGTACTACTCTCGCCCAAGCACGCTTAACTGCGGAGTTATGATGGGATCTGGTGCATTAGTGCTGGTATGATCGCACCCGAAATACTATCCATGCTTATTGCTTTTATGTCTTAAAAGACGCAGAACCTCCTTTGTTTTCGTACGCGAGGCGTGGGACCCACATGACCGATCGGCGCCGTTCCAAAAATACGAAAACCATCAACCATGAAACGGAGGCCACCCGAGCATAGAAATAGCAAGAAAGAAAAAAAAAACAAAAAAAAAACCGCACGTAAAATCTAAAAAAACGCAAACAGGCAACGAAAAAGGGGGGTGCAACACGAGGACTTCCCAGGGGTCACCCATCCTAGTACTACTCTCGCCCAAGCACGCTTAATTGCGGAGTTATGATGGGATCTGGTGCATTAGTGCTGGTATGATCGCACCCGAAATACTATCCATGCTTATTGCTTTTATGTCTTAAAAGACGCAGAACCTCCTTTGTTTTCGTACGCGAGGCGTGGGACCCACGTGACCGATCGGCGCCGTTCCAAAAATACGAAAACCATCAACCATGAAACGGAGGCCACCCGAGCATAGAAATAGCAAGAAAGAAAAAAAAAACAAAAAAAAAACCGCACGTAAAATCTAAAAAAACGCAAACAGGCAACGAAAAAGGGGGGTGCAACACGAGGACTTCCCAGGGGTCACCCATCCTAGTACTACTCTCGCCCAAGCACGCTTAACTGCGGAGTTATGATGGGATCTGGTGCATTAGTGCTGGTATGATCGCACCCGAAATACTATCCATGCTTATTGCTTTTATGTCTTAAAAGACGCAGAACCTCCTTTGTTTTCGTACGCGAGGCGTGGGACCCACGTGACCGATCGGCGCCGTTCCAAAAATACGAAAACCATCAACCATGAAACGGAGGCCACCCGAGCATAGAAATAGCAAGAAAGAAAAAAAAAAACAAAAAAAAACCGCACGTAAAATCTAAAAAAAACGCAAACGGGCAAACGAAAAAGGGGGGTGCAACACGAGGACTTCCCAGGGGGTCACCCATCCTAGTACTACTCTCGCCCAAGCACGCTTAACTGCGGAGTTCTGATGGGATCTGGTGCATTAGTGCCGGTATGATCGCACCCGAAATATTATCCATGCTTATTGCTTTTATGTCTTAAAAGACGCAGAACCTCCTTTGTTTTCGTACGCGAGGCGTGGGACCCACGTGACCGATCGGCTCCGTTGCAAAAATACGAAAACCATGAACCATGAAGCGGAGGCCACCCGAGCATAGAAATAGCAAGAAAGAAAAAAAAACAAAAAAAAAAACCGCACGTAAAATCTAAAAAAACGCAAACGGGCAACGAAAAAGGGGGGTGCAACACGAGGACTTCCCAGGGGGTCACCCATCCTAGTACTACTCTCGCCCAAGCACGCTTAACTGCGGAGTTCTAATGGGATCCGGTGCATTAGTGCTGGTATGATCGCACCCGAAATACTATCCATGCTTATTGCTTTTATGTCTTAAAAGACGCAGAACCTCCTTTGTTTTCGTACGCGAGGCGTGGGACCCACGTGACCGATCGGCGCCGTTCCAAAAATACGAAAACCATCAACCATGAAACGGAGGCCACCCGAGCATAGAAATAGCAAGAAAGAAAAAAAAAACAAAAAAAAAACCGCACGTAAAATCTAAAAAAACGCAAACGGGCAAACGAAAAAGGGGGGTGCAACACGAGGACTTCCCAGGGGGTCACCCATCCTAGTACTACTCTCGCCCAAGCACGCTTAACAGCGGAGTTCTGATGGGATCCGGTGCATTAGTGCCGGTATGATCGCACCCGAAATATTATCCATGCTTATTGCTTTTATGTGTTAAAAGACGCAGAACCTCCTTTGTTTTCGTACGCGAGGCGTGGGACCCACGTGACCGATCGGCTCCGTTGCAAAAATACGAAAACCATGAACCATGAAGCGGAGGCCACCCGAGCATAGAAATAGCAAGAAAGAAAAAAAAACAAAAAAAAACCGCACGTAAAATCTAAAAAAACGCAAACGGGCAACGAAAAAGGGGGGTGCAACACGAGGACTTCCCAGGGGGTCACCCATCCTAGTACTACTCTCGCCCAAGCACGCTTAACTACGGAGTTCTAATGGGATCCGGTGCATTAGTGCTGGTATGATCGCACCCGAAATACTATCCATGATTATTGCTTTTATGTCTTAAAACACGCAGAACCTCCTTTGTTTTCGTACGCGAGGCGTGGGACCCACGTGACCGATCGGCTCCGTTCCAAAAATACGAAAACCATGAACCATGAAACGGATGCCACCCGAGCATAGAAATAGCAAGAAAGAAAAAAAAACAAAAAAAAACAGCACGTAAAATCTAAAAAAAACGCAAACGGGCAACGAAAAAGGGGGGTGGAACACGAGGACTTCCCAGGGGGTCACCCATCCTAGTACTACTCTCGCCCAAGCACGCTTAACTGCGGAGTTCTGATGGGATCCGGTGCATTAGTGCTGGTATGATCGCACCCGAAATATTATCCATGCTTATTGCTTTTATGTCTTAAAAGACGCAGAACCTCCTTTGTTTTCGTACGCGAGGCGTGGGACCCACGTGACCGATCGGCTCCGTTCCAAAAATACGAAAACCATGAACCATGAAGCGGAGGCCACCCGAGCATAGAAATAGCAAAAAAGAAAAAAAAAACAAAAAAAAACGGCACGTAAAATCTAAAAAAACGCAAACGGGCAACGAAAAAGGGGGGTGCAACCCGAGGACTTCCCAGGGGTCACCCATCCTAGTACTACTCTCGCCCAAGCACGCTTAACTAAGGAGTTCTCATGGGATCCGGTGCATTAGTGCTGGTATGATCGCACCCGAAATACTATCCATGCTTATTGCTTTTATGTCTTAAAAGACGCAGAACCTCCTTTGTTTTCGTACGCGAGGCGTGGGACCCACGTGACCGATCGGCTCCGTTCCAAAAATACGAAAACCATCAACCATGAAACGGAGGCCACCCGAGCATAGAAATAGCAAGAAAGAAAAAAAAAACAAAAAAAAAACCGCACGTAAAATCTAAAAAAACGCAAACGGGCAAACGAAAAAGGGGGGTGCAACACGAGGACTTCCCAGGGGGTCACCCATCCTAGTACTACTCTCGCCCAAGCACGCTTAAAAGCGGAGTTCTGATGGGATCCGGTGCATTAGTGCCGGTATGATCGCACCCGAAATATTATCCATGCTTATTGCTTTTATGTGTTAAAAGACGCAGAACCTCCTTTGTTTTCGTACGCGAGGCGTGGGACCCACGTGACCGATCGGCTCCGTTGCAAAAATACGAAAACCATGAACCATGAAGCGGAGGCCACCCGAGCATAGAAATAGCAAGAAAGAAAAAAAAACAAAAAAAAACCGCACGTAAAATCTAAAAAAACGCAAACGGGCAACGAAAAAGGGGGGTGCAACACGAGGACTTCCCAGGGGGTCACCCATCCTAGTACTACTCTCGCCCAAGCACGCTTAACTACGGAGTTCTAATGGGATCCGGTGCATTAGTGCTGGTATGATCGCACCCGAAATACTATCCATGATTATTGCTTTTATGTCTTAAAACACGCAGAACCTCCTTTGTTTTCGTACGCGAGGCGTGGGACCCACGTGACCGATCGGCTCCGTTCCAAAAATACGAAAACCATGAACCATGAAACGGATGCCACCCGAGCATAGAAATAGCAAGAAAGAAAAAAAAACAAAAAAAAACAGCACGTAAAATCTAAAAAAAACGCAAACGGGCAACGAAAAAGGGGGGTGGAACACGAGGACTTCCCAGGGGGTCACCCATCCTAGTACTACTCTCGCCCAAGCACGCTTAACTGCGGAGTTCTGATGGGATCCGGTGCATTAGTGCTGGTATGATCGCACCCGAAATATTATCCATGCTTATTGCTTTTATGTCTTAAAAGACGCAGAACCTCCTTTGTTTTCGTACGCGAGGCGTGGGACCCACGTGACCGATCGGCTCCGTTCCAAAAATACGAAAACCATGAACCATGAAGCGGAGGCCACCCGAGCATAGAAATAGCAAAAAAGAAAAAAAAAACAAAAAAAAACGGCACGTAAAATCTAAAAAAACGCAAACGGGCAACGAAAAAGGGGGGTGCAACCCGAGGACTTCCCAGGGGTCACCCATCCTAGTACTACTCTCGCCCAAGCACGCTTAACTAAGGAGTTCTCATGGGATCCGGTGCATTAGTGCTGGTATGATCGCACCCGAAATACTATCCATGCTTATTGCTTTTATGTCTTAAAAGACGCAGAACCTCCTTTGTTTTCGTACGCGAGGCGTGGGACCCACGTGACCGATCGGCTCCGTTCCAAAAATACGAAAACCATGAACCATGAAGCGGAGGCCACCCGAGCATACAAACAGCAAGAAAGAAAAAAAAACAAAAAAAAACCGCACGTAAAATCTAAAAAAACGCAAACGGGCAAACGAAAAAGGGGGGTGCAACACGAGGACTTCCCAGGGGGTCACCCATCCTAGTACTACTCTCGCCCAAGCACGCTTAACTGCAGAGTTCTGATGGGATCTGGTGCATTAGTGCTGGTATGATCGCACCCGAAATACTATCCATGCTTATTGCTTTTATGTCTTAAAAGACGCAGAACCTCCTTTGTTTTCGTACGCGAGGCGTGGGACTCACGTGACCGATCCTCTCCGTTCCAAAAATACGAAAACCATGAACCATGAAATGGATGCCACCCGAGCATAGAAATAACAAGAAAGAAAAAAAAAACAAAAAAAAACCGCACGTAAAATCTAAAAAAACGCAAACAGGCAACGAAAAAGGGGGGTGCAACACGAGGACTTCCCAGGGGTCACCCATCCTAGTACTACTCTCGCCCAAGCACGCTTAACTGCGGAGTTATGATGGGATCTGGTGCATTAGTGCTGGTATGATCGCACCCGAAATACTATCCATGCTTATTGCTTTTATGTCTTAAAAGACGCAGAACCTCCTTTGTTTTCGTACGCGAGGCGTGGGACCCACATGACCGATCGGCGCCGTTCCAAAAATACGAAAACCATCAACCATGAAACGGAGGCCACCCGAGCATAGAAATAGCAAGAAAGAAAAAAAAAACAAAAAAAAACCGCACGTAAAATCTAAAAAAACGCAAACGGGCAACGAAAAAGGGGGGTGCAAAACGAGGACTTCCCAGGGGGTCACCCATCCTAGTACTACTCTCGCCCAAGCACGCTTAACTGCGGAGTTCTGATGGGATCCGGTGCATTAGTGCCGGTATGATCGCACCAGAAATATTATCCATGCTTATTGCTTTTATGTCTTAAAAGACGCAGAACCTCCTTTGTTTTCGTACGCGAGGCGTGGGACCCACGTGACCGATCGGCTCCGTTGCAAAAATACGAAAACCATGAACCATGAAGCGGAGGCCACCCGAGCATAGAAATAGCAAGAAAGAAAAAAAAACAAAAAAAAAAAACCGCACGTAAAATCTAAAAAAACGCAAACGGGCAACGAAAAAGGGGGGTGCAACACGAGGACTTCCCAGGGGGTCACCCATCCTAGTACTACTCTCGCCCAAGCACGCTTAACTGCGGAGTTCTAATGTGATCCGGTGCATTAGTGCTGGTATGATCGCACCCGAAATATTATCCATGCTTATTGCTTTTATGTCTTAAAAGACGCAGAACCTCATTTGTTTTCGTACGCGAGGCGTGGGACCCACGTGACCGATCGGCGCCGTTCCAAAAATACGAAAACCATCAACCATGAAACGGAGGCCACCCGAGCATAGAAATAGCAAGAAAGAAAAAAAAAACAAAAAAAAAACCGCACGTAAAATCTAAAAAAACGCAAACAGGCAACGAAAAAGGGGGGTGCAACACGAGGACTTCCCAGGGGTCACCCATCCTAGTACTACTCTCGCCCAAGCACGCTTAACTGCGGAGTTATGATGGGATCTGGTGCATTAGTGCTGGTATGATCGCACCCGAAATACTATCCATGCTTATTGCTTTTATGTCTTAAAAGACGCAGAACCTCCTTTGTTTTCGTACGCGAGGCGTGGGACCCACGTGACCGATCGGCGCCGTTCCAAAAATACGAAAACCATCAACCATGAAACGGAGGCCACCCGAGCATAGAAATAGCAAGAAAGAAAAAAAAAACAAAAAAAAACCGCACGTAAAATCTAAAAAAACGCAAACGGGCAAACGAAAAAGGGGGGTGCAACACGAGGACTTCCCAGGGGGTCACCCATCCTAGTACTACTCTCGCCCAAGCACGCTTAACTGCGGAGTTCTGATGGGATCCGGTGCATTAGTGCCGGTATGATCGCACCCGAAATATTATCCATGCTTATTGCTTTTATGTCTTAAAAGACGCAGAACCTCCTTTGTTTTCGTACGCGAGGCGTGGGACCCACGTGACCGATCGGCTCCGTTGCAAAAATACGAAAACCATGAACCATGAAGCGGAGGCCACCCGAGCATAGAAATAGCAAGAAAGAAAAAAAAACAAAAAAAAAAACCGCACGTAAAATCTAAAAAAACGCAAACGGGCAACGAAAAAGGGGGGTGCAACACGAGGACTTCCCAGGGGGTCACCCATCCTAGTACTACTCTCGCCCAAGCACGCTTAACTGCGGAGTTCTAATGGGATCCGGTGCATTAGTGCTGGTATGATCGCACCCGAAATACTATCCATGCTTATTGCTTTTATGTCTTAAAAGACGCAGAACCTCCTTTGTTTTCGTACGCGAGGCGTGGGACCCACGTGACCGATCGGCGCCGTTCCAAAAATACGAAAACCATCAACCATGAAACGGAGGCCACCCGAGCATAGAAATAGCAAGAAAGAAAAAAAAAACAAAAAAAAAACCGCACGTAAAATCTAAAAAAACGCAAACGGGCAAACGAAAAAGGGGGGTGCAACACGAGGACTTCCCAGGGGGTCACCCATCCTAGTACTACTCTCGCCCAAGCACGCTTAACAGCGGAGTTCTGATGGGATCCGGTGCATTAGTGCCGGTATGATCGCACCCGAAATATTATCCATGCTTATTGCTTTTATGTGTTAAAAGACGCAGAACCTCCTTTGTTTTCGTACGCGAGGCGTGGGACCCACGTGACCGATTGGCTCCGTTGCAAAAATACGAAAACCATGAACCATGAAGCGGAGGCCACCCGAGCATAGAAATAGCAAGAAAGAAAAAAAAACAAAAAAAAACCGCACGTAAAATCTAAAAAAACGCAAACGGGCAACGAAAAAGGGGGGTGCAACACGAGGACTTCCCAGGGGGTCACCCATCCTAGTACTACTCTCGCCCAAGCACGCTTAACTACGGAGTTCTAATGGGATCCGGTGCATTAGTGCTGGTATGATCGCACCCGAAATACTATCCATGCTTATTGCTTTTATGTCTTAAAACACGCAGAACCTCCTTTGTTTTCGTACGCGAGGCGTGGGACCCACGTGACCGATCGGCTCCGTTCCAAAAATACGAAAACCATGAACCATGAAACGGATGCCACCCGAGCATAGAAATAGCAAGAAAGAAAAAAAAAACCGCACGTAAAATCTAAAAAAAACGCAAACGGGCAACGAAAAAGGGGGGTGCAACACGAGGACTTCCCAGGGGGTCACCCATCGTAGTACTACTCTCGCCCAAGCACGCTTAACTGCGGAGTTCTGATGGGATCCGGTGCATTAGTGCTGGATGATCGCACCCGAAATACTATCCATGCTTATTGCTTTTCTGTCTTAAAAGACGCAGAACCTCCTTTGTTTTCGTACGCGAGGCGTGGGACCCACGTGATCGATCGGCTCCGTTCCAAAAAAACGAAAACCATGAACCATGAAGCGGAGGCCACCCGAGCATAGAAATAGCGAAAAACAAAAAAAAACAAAAAAAAACCGCACGTAAAATCTAAAAAAACGCAAACGGGCAACGAAAAAGGGGGGGTGCAACACGAGGACTTCCCAGGGGGTCACCCATCCTAGTACTACTCTCGCCCAAGCACGCTTAACTAAGGAGTTCTAATGGGATCCGGTGCATTAGTGCTGGTATGATCGCACCCGAAATACTATCCATGTTTATTGCTTTTATGTCTTAAAAGACGCAGAACCTCCTTTGTTTTCGTACGCGAGGCGTGGGACCCACGTGACCGATCGGCTCCGTTCCAAAAATACGAAAACCATCAAACATGAAACGGATGCCACCCGAGCATAGAAACACCAAGAAAGAAAAAAAAAACAAAAAAAAACCGCACGTAAAATCTAAAAAAACGCAAACGGGCAACGAAAAAGGGGGTACAACACGAGGACTTCCCAGGGGGTCACCCATCCTAGTACTACTCTCGCCCAAGCACGCTTAACTGCGGAGTTCTGATGGGATCCGGTGCATTAGTGCTGGTATGATCGCACCCGAAATAGTATCCATGCTTATTGCTTTTATGTCTTAAAATACGCAGAACCTCCTTTGTTTTCGTACGCGAGGCGTGGGACCCACGTGACCGATCGGCTCCGTTGCAAAAATACGAAAACTATCAATCATGAAACGGATGCCACCCGAGCATAGAAACAGCAAGAAAGAAAAAAAAACAAAAAAAAAACCGCACGTAAAATCTAAAAAAACGCAAACGGGCAACGAAAAAGGGGGGTACAACACGAGGACTTCCCAGGGGGTCACCCATCCTAGTACTACTCTCGCCCAAGCACGCTTAACTGCGGAGTTCTGATGGGATCCGGTGCATTAGTGCTGGTATGATCGCACCCGAAAGACTATCTATGCTTATTGCTTTTATGTCTTAAAAGACGCAGAACCTCCTTTGTTTTCGTACGCGAGGCGTGGGACCCACGTGACCGATCGGCTCCGTTCCAAAAATACGAAAACCATGAACCATGAAGCGGAGGCCACCCGAGCATAGAAATAGCAAGAAAGAAAAAAAAACAGCACGTAAAATCTAAAAAAATCGCAAACGGGCAACGAAAAAGGGGGGTGCAACACGAGGACTTCCCAGGGGGTCACCCATCCTAGTACTACTCTCGCCCAAGCACGCTTAACTGCGGAGTTCTGATGGGATCCGGTGCATTAGTGCTGGTATGATCGCACCCAAAATACTATTCATGATTATTGCTTTTATGTCTTAAAAGACGCAGAACCTCCTTTGTTTTCGTACGCGAGGCGTGGGACCCACGTGACCGATCGGCTCCGTTGCAAAAATACGAAAACCATCAACCATGAAACGGATGCCACCCGAGCATAGAAACAGCAAGAAAGAAAAAAAAAACAAAAAAAAAACCGCACGTAAAATCTAAAAAAACGCAAACGGGCAACGAAAAAGGGGGGTGCAACACGAGGACTTCCCAGGGGGTCACCCATCCTAGTACTACTCTCGCCCAAGCACGCTTAACTGCGGAGTTCTGATGGGATCCGGTGCATTAGTAATGGTATGATCGCACCCGAAATATTATCCATGCTTATTGCTTTTATGTCTTAAAAGACGCAGAACCTCCTTTGTTTTCGTACGCGAGGCGTGGGACCCACAAGACCGATCGGCTCCGTTCCAAAAATACGAAAACCATGAACGATGAAGCGGAGGCCACCCGAGCATAGAAATAGCAAGAAAGAAAAAAAAAACAAAAAAAAACCGCACGTAAAATCTAAAAAAACGCAAACGAGCAACGAAAAAATGGGTGCAACACGAGGACTTCCCAGGGGGTCACCCATCCTAGTACTACTCTCGCCCAAGCACGCTTAACTGCGGAGTTCTGATGGGATCCGGTGCATTAGTGCTGGTATGATCGCACCCGAAATATTATCCATGCTTATTGCTTTTATGTCTTAAAAGACGCAGAACCTCCTTTGTTTTCGTACGCGAGGCGTGGGACCCACGTGACCGATCGGCTCCGTTCCAAAAATACGAAAACCATGAACCATGAAGCGGAGGCCACCCGAGCATAGAAATAGCAAAAAAGAAAAAAAACCAAAAAAAAAACCGCACGTAAAATCTAAAAAAACGCAAACAGGCAACGAAAAAGGGGGGTGCAACACGAGGACTTCCGAGGGGTGACCCATCCTAGTACTACTCTCGCCCAAGCACGCTTAACTAAGGAGTTCTGATGGGATCCGGTGCATTAGTGCTGGTATGATCGCACCCGAAATACTATCCATGCTTATTGCTTTTATGTCTTAAAAGACGCAGAACCTCCTTTGTTTTCGTACGCGAGGCGTGGGACCCACGTGACCGATCGGCTCCGTTCCAAAAATACGAAAACCATGAACCATGAAGCGGAGGCCACCCGAGCATACAAACAGCAAGAAAGAAAAAAAACAAAAAAAAAAATGCACGTAAAATCTAAAAAAACGCAAACGGACAAACGAAAAAGGGGGGTGCAACACGAGGACTTCCCAGGGGGTCACCCATCCTAGTACTACTCTCGCCCAAGCACGCTTAACTGCGGAGTTCTGATGGGATCCGGTGCATTAGTGCTGGTATGATCGCACCCGAAATACTATCCATGCTTATTGCTTTTATGTCTTAAAAGACGCAGAACCTCCTTTGTTTTCGTACGCGAGGCGTGGGACCCACGTGACCGATCGTCTCCGTTCCAAAAATACGAAAACCATGAACCATGAAACGGATGCCACCCGAGCATAGAAATAGCAAGAAAGAAAAAAAAACAAAAAAAAAACGCACGTAAAATCTAAAAAAACGCAAACAGGCAACGAAAAAGGGGGGTGCAACACGAGGACTTCCCAGGGGTCACCCATCCTAGTACTACTCTCGCCCAAGCACGCTTAACTGCGGAGTTATGATGGGATCTGGTGCATTAGTGCTGGTATGATCGCACCCGAAATACTATCCATGCTTATTGCTTTTATGTCTTAAAAGACGCAGAACCTCCTTTGTTTTCGTACGCGAGGCGTGGGACCCACGTGACCGATCGGCGCCGTTCCAAAAATACGAAAACCATCAACCATGAAACGGAGGCCACCCGAGCATAGAAATAGCAAGAAAGAAAAAAAAACAAAAAAAAAACCGCACGTAAAATCTAAAAAAACGCAAACGGGCAAACGAAAAAGGGGGGTGCAACACGAGGACTTCCCAGGGGGTCACCCATCCTAGTACTGCTCTCGCCCAAGCACGCTTAACTGCGGAGTTCTGATGGGATCCGGTGCATTAGTGCCGGTATGATCGCACCCGAAATATTATCCATGCTTATTGCTTTTATGTCTTAAAAAACGCAGAACCTCCTTTGTTTTCGTACGCGAGGCGTGGGACCCACGTGACCGATCGGCTTCGTTGCAAAAATACGAAAACCATGAACCATGAAGCGGAGGCCACCCGAGCATAGAAATAGCAAGAAAGAAAAAAAAACAAAAAAAACCGCACGTAAAATCTAAAAAAACGCAAACGGGCAACGAAAAAGGGGGGTACAACACGAGGACTTCCCAGGGGGTCACCCATCCTAGTACTACTCTCGCCCAAGCACGCTTAACTGCAGAGTTCTGATGGGATCCAATGCATTAGTGCTGGTATGATCGCACCCGAAATACTATCCATGCTTATTGCTTTTATGTCTTAAAAGACGCAGAACCTCCTTTGTTTTCGTACGCGAGGCGTGGGACCCACGTGACCGATCGGCTCCGTTCCAAAAATACGAAAACCATGAACCATGAAGCGGAGGCCACCCGAGCATAGAAATAGCAAGAAAGAAAAAAAAAACAAAAAAAAAACAGCACGTAAAATCTAAAAAAAACGCAAACGGGCAACGAAAAAGGGGGGTGCAACACGAGGACTTCCAAGGGGGTCACCCATCCTAGTACTACTCTCGCCCACGCACGCTTAACTGCGGAGTTCTGATGGGATCCGGTGCATTAGTGCTGGTATGATCGCACCCGAAATACTATTCATGATTATTGCTTTTATGTCATAAAAGACGCAGAACCTCCTTTGTTTTCGTACGCGAGGCGTGGGACCCACGTGACCGATCGGCTCCGTTGCAAAAATACGAAAACCATCAATCATGAAACGGATGCCACCCGAGCATAGAAACAGCAAGAAAGAAAAAAAAACAAAAAAAAAACCGCACGTAAAATCTAAAAAAACGCAAACGGGCAACGAAAAAGGGGGGTGCAACACGAGGACTTCCCAGGGGGTCACCCATCCTAGTACTACTTTCGCCCAAGCACGCTTAACTGCGGAGTTCTGATGGGATCCGGTGCATTAGTGCTGGTATGATCGCACCCGAAATATTATCCATGCTTATTGCTTTTATGTCTTAAAAGACGCAGAACCTCCTTTGTTTTCGTACGCGAGGCGTGGGACCCACGAGACCGATCGGCTCCGTTCCAAAAATACGAAAACCATGAACGATGAAGCGGAGGCCACCCGAGCATAGAAATAGCAAGAAAGAAAAAAAAAACAAAAAAAAAAAACCGCACGTAAAATCTAAAAAAACGCAAACGGGCAACGAAAAAAGGGGTGCAACACGAGGACTTCCTAGGGGGTCACCCATCCTAGTACTACTCTCGCCCAAGCACGCTTAACTGCGGAGTTCTGATGAGATCCGGTGCATTAGTGCTGGTATGATCGCACCCGAAATACTATCCATGCTTATTGCTTTTATGTCTTAAAAGACGCAGAACCTCCTTTGTTTTCGTACGCGAGGCGTGGGACCCACGTGACCGATCGGCTCCGTTCCAAAAATACGAAAACCATGAACCATGAAGCGGAGGCCACCCGAGCATAGAAATAGCAAGAAAGAAAAAAAAACAAAAAAAAAACAGCACGTAAAATCTAAAAAAAACGCAAACGGACAACGAAAAAGGGGGGTGGAACACGAGGACTTCCAAGGGGGTCACCCATCCTAGTACTACTCTCGCCCAAGCACGCTTAACTGCGGAGTTCTAATGGGATCCGGTGCATTAGTGCTGGTATGATCGCACCCGAAATACTATCCATGCTTATTGCTTTTATGTCTTAAAAGACGCAGAACCTCATTTGTTTTCGTACGCGAGGCGTGGGACCCACGTGACCGATCGGCGCCGTTCCAAAAATACGAAAACCATCAACCATGAAACGGAGGCCACCCGAGCATAGAAATAGCAAGAAAGAAAAAAAAAACAAAAAAAAAACCGCACGTAAAATCTAAAAAAACGCAAACAGGCAACGAAAAAGGGGGGTGCAACACGAGGACTTCACAGGGGTCACCCATCCTAGTACTACTCTCGCCCAAGCACGCTTAACTGCGGAGTTATGATGGGATCTGGTGCATTAGTGCTGGTATGATCGCACCCGAAATACTATCCATGCTTATTGCTTTTATGTCTTAAAAGACGCAGAACCTCCTTTGTTTTCGTACGCGAGGCGTGGGACCCACGTGACCGATCGGCGCCGTTCCAAAAATACGAAAACCATCAACCATGAAACGGAGGCCACCCGA
This sequence comes from Lactuca virosa, assembly GCF_052849685.1. NCBI lineage: Eukaryota > Viridiplantae > Streptophyta > Magnoliopsida > Asterales > Asteraceae > Lactuca > Lactuca virosa. Next base: position 264,269,527 of record NC_136426.1, on the reverse strand, counting down.
GCATAGAAATAGCAAGAAAGAAAAAAAAAACAAAAAAAAATCGCACGTAAAATCTAAAAAAACGCAAACGGGCAAACGAAAAAGGGGGGTGCAACACGAGGACTTCCCAGGGGGTCACCCATCCTAGTACTACTCTCGCCCAAGCACGCTTAACTGCGGAGTTCTGATGGGATCCGGTGCATTAGTGCCGGTATGATCGCACCCGAAATATTATCCATGCTTATTGCTTTTATGTCTTAAAAGACGCAGAACCTCCTTTGTTTTCGTACGCGAGGCGTGGGACCCACGTGACCGATCGGCTCCGTTGCAAAAATACGAAAACCATGAACCATGAAGCGGAGGCCACCCGAGCATAGAAATAGCAAGAAAGAAAAAAAAACAAAAAAAAAACCGCACGTAAAATCTAAAAAAACGCAAACGGGCAACGAAAAAGGGGGGTGCAACACGAGGACTTCCCAGGGGGTCACCCATCCTAGTACTACTCTCGCCCAAGCACGCTTAACTGCGGAGTTCTAATGGGATCCGATGCATTAGTGCTGGTATGATCGCACCCGAAATACTATCCATGCTTATTGCTTTTATGTCTTAAAAGACGCAGAACCTCCTTTGTTTTCGTACGCGAGGCGTGGGACCCACGTGACCGATCGGCGCTGTTCCAAAAATACGAAAACCATCAACCATGAAACGGAGGCCACCCGAGCATAGAAATAGCAAGAAAGAAAAAAAAACAAAAAAAAAAACCGCACGTAAAATCTAAAAAAACGCAAACGGGCAAACGAAAAAGGGGGGTGCAACACGAGGACTTCCCAGGGGGTCACCCATCCTAGTACTACTCTCGCCCAAGCACGCTTAACTGCGGAGTTCTGATGGGATCCGGTGCATTAGTGCCGGTATGATCGCACCCGAAATATTATCCATGCTTATTGCTTTTATGTGTTAAAAGACGCAGAACCTCCTTTGTTTTCGTACGCGAGGCGTGGGACCCACGTGACCGATCGGCTCCGTTGCAAAAATACGAAAACCATGAACCATGAAGCGGAGGCCACCCGAGCATAGAAATAGCAAGAAAGAAAAAAAACAAAAAAAAACCGCACGTAAAATCTAAAAAAACGCAAACGGGCAACGAAAAAGGGGGGTGCAACACGAGGACTTCCCAGGGGGTCACCCATCCTAGTACTACTCTCGCCCAAGCACGCTTAACTGCGGAGTTCTAATGGGATCCGGTGCATTAGTGCTGGTATGCTCGCACCCGAAATACTATCCATGCTTATTGCTTTTATGTCTTAAAACACGCAGAACCTCCTTTGTTTTCGTACGCGAGGCGTGGGACCCACGTGACCGATCGGCTCCATTCCAAAAATACGAAAACCATGAACCATGAAACGGATGCCACCCGAGCATAGAAATAGCAAGAAAGAAAAAAAAAAAAACCGCACGTAAAATCTAAAAAAAACGCAAACGGGCAACGAAAAAGGGGGTGCAACACGAGGACTTCCCAGGGGGTCACCCATCCTAGTACTACTCTCGCCCAAGCACGCTTAACTGCGGAGTTCTGATGGGATCCGGTGCATTAGTGCTGGTATGATCGCACCCGAAATACTATCCATGCTTATTGCTTTTCTGTCTTAAAAGACGCAGAACCTCCATTGTTTTCGTACGCGAGGCGTGGGACCCACGTGACCGATCGGCTCCGTTCCAAAAAAACGAAAACCATGAACCATGAAGCGGAGGCCACCCGAGCATAGAAATAGCGAAAAACAAAAAAAAACAAAAAAAAACCGCACGTAAAATCTAAAAAAACGCAAACGGGCAACGAAAAAGGGGGGGTGCAACACGAGGACTTCCCAGGGGGTCACCCATCCTAGTACTACTCTCGCCCAAGCACGCTTAACTAAGGAGTTCTAATGGGATCCGGTGCATTAGTGCTGGTATGATCGCACCCGAAATACTATCCATGTTTATTGCTTTTATGTCTTAAAAGACGCAGAACCTCCTTTGTTTTCGTACGCGAGGCGTGGGACCCACGTGACCGATCGGCTCCGTTCCAAAAATACGAAAACCATCAAACATGAAACGGATGCCACCCGAGCATAGAAACACCAAGAAAGAAAAAAAAACAAAAAAAAACCGCACGTAAAATCTAAAAAAACGCAAACGGGCAACGAAAAAGGGGGGTACAACACGAGGACTTCCCAGGGGGTCACCCATCCTAGTACTACTCTCGCCCAAGCACGCTTCACTGCGGAGTTCTGATGAGATCCGGTGCATTAGTGCTGGTATGATCGCACCCGAAATACTATCCATGCTTATTGCTTTTATGTCTTAAAATACGCAGAACCTCCTTTGTTTTCGTACGCGAGGCGTGGGACCCACGAGACCGATCGGCTCCGTTCCAAAAATACGAAAACCATGAACGATGAAGCGGAGGCCACCCGAGCATAGAAATAGCAAGAAAGAAAAAAAAACAAAAAAAAAACCGCACGTAAAATCTAAAAAAACGCAAACGGGCAACGAAAAAAGGGGTGCAACACGAGGACTTCGCAGGGGGTCACCCATCCTAGTACTACTCTCGCCCAAACACACTTAACTGCGGAGTTCTGATGGGATCCGGTGCATTAGTGCTGGTATGATCGCACCCGAAATACTATCCATGCTTATTGCTTTTTTGTCTTAAAAGACGCAGAACCTCCTTTGTTTTCGTACGCGAGGCGTGGGACCCACGTGACCGATCGGCTCCGTTCCAAAAATACGAAAACCATGAACCATGAAGCGGAGGCCACCCGAGCATAGAAATAGCAAGAAAGAAAAAAAAACAAAAAAAAACAGCATGTAAAATCTAAAAAAAACGCAAACGGGCAACGAAAAAGGGGGGTGGAACACGAGGACTTCCCAGGGGGTCACCCATCCTAGTACTACTCTCGCCCAAGCACGCTTAACTGCGGAGTTCTGATGGGATCCGGTGCATTAGTGCTGGTATGATCGCACCCGAAATATTATCCATGCTTATTGCTTTTATGTCTTAAAAGACGCAGAACCTCCTTTGTTTTCGTACGCGAGGCGTGGGACCCACGTGACCGATCGGCTCCGTTCCAAAAATACGAAAACCATGAACCATGAAGCAGAGGCCACCCGAGCATAGAAATAGCAAAAAAGAAAAAAAAACAAAATAAAACCGCACGTAAAATCTAAAAAAACGCAAACAGGCAACGAAAAAGGGGGGTGCAACACGAGGACTTCCGAGGGGTGACCCATCCTAGTACTACTCTCGCCCAAGCACGCTTAACTAAGGAGTTCTGATGGGATCCGGTGCATTAGTGCTGGTATGATCGCACCCGAAATACTATCCATGCTTATTGCTTTTATGTCTTATAAGACGCAGAACCTCCTTTGTTTTCGTACGCGAGGCGTGGGACCCACGTGACCGATCGGCTCCGTTCCAAAAATACGAAAACCATGAACCATGAAGCGGAGGCCACCCGAGCATACAAACAGCAAGAAAGAAAAAAAACAAAAAAAAAAACGCACGTAAAATCTAAAAAAACGCAAACGGGCAAACGAAAAAGGGGGGTGCAACACGAGGACTTCCCAGGGGGTCACCCATCCTAGTACTACTCTCGCCCAAGCACGCTTAACTGCGGAGTTCTGATGGGATCCGGTGCATTAGTGCTGGTATGATCGCACCTGAAATACTATCCATGCTTATTGCTTTTATGTCTTAAAATACGCAGAACCTCCTTTGTTTTCGTACGCGAGGCGTGGGACCCACGTGACCGATCGGCTCCGTTGCAAAAATACGAAAACCATCAATCATGAAACGGATGCCACCCGAGCATAGAAACAGCAAGAAAGAAAAAAAAACAAAAAAAAAACCGCACGTAAAATCTAAAAAAACGCAAACGGGCAACGAAAAAGGGGGGTACAACACGAGGACTTCGCAGGGGGTCACCCATCCTAGTACTACTCTCGCCCAAGCACGCTTAACTGCGGAGTTCTGATGGGATCCGGTGCATTAGTGCTGGTATGATCGCACCCGAAATACTATCCATGCTTATTGCTTTTATGTCTTAAAAGACGCAGAACCTCCTTTGTTTTCGTACGCGAGGCGTGGGACCCACGCGACCGATCGGCTCCGTTCCAAAAATACGAAAACCATGAACCATGAAGCGGAGGCCACCCGAGCATAGAAATAGCAAGAAAGAAAAAAAAACAAAAAAAAACAGCACGTAAAATCTAAAAAAAACGCAAACGGGCAACGAAAAAGGGGGGTGCAACACGAGGACTTCCCAGGGGTCACCCATCCTAGTACTACTCTCGCCCAAGCACGCTTAACTAAGGAGTTCTGATGGGATCCGGTGCATTAGTGCTGGTATGATCGCACCCGAAATACTATCCATGCTTATTGCTTTTATGTCTTATAAGACGCAGAACCTCCTTTGTTTTCGTACGCGAGGCGTGGGACCCACGTGACCGATCGGCTCCGTTCCAAAAATACGAAAACCATGAACCATGAAGCGGAGGCCACCCGAGCATACAAACAGCAAGAAAGAAAAAAAACAAAAAAAAAAACGCACGTAAAATCTAAAAAAACGCAAACGGGCAAACGAAAAAGGGGGGTGCAACACGAGGACTTCCCAGGGGGTCACCCATCCTAGTACTACTCTCGCCCAAGCACGCTTAACTGCGGAGTTCTGATGGGATCCGGTGCATTAGTGCTGGTATGATCGCACCCGAAATATTATCCATGCTTATTGCTTTTATGTCTTAAAAGACGCAGAACCTCCTTTGTTTTCGTACGCGAGGCGTGGGACCCACGTGACCGATCGGCTCCGTTCCAAAAATACGAAAACCATGAACCATGAAGCGGAGGCCACCCGAGCATAGAAATAGCAAAAAAGAAAAAAAAACAAAATAAAACCGCACGTAAAATCTAAAAAAACGCAAACAGGCAACGAAAAAGGGGGGTGCAACACGAGGACTTCCGAGGGGTGACCCATCCTAGTACTACTCTCGCCCAAGCACGCTTAACTAAGGAGTTCTGATGGGATCCGGTGCATTAGTGCTGGTATGATCGCACCCGAAATACTATCCATGCTTATTGCTTTTATGTCTTATAAGACGCAGAACCTCCTTTGTTTTCGTACGCGAGGCGTGGGACCCACGTGACCGATCGGCTCCGTTCCAAAAATACGAAAACCATGAACCATGAAGCGGAGGCCACCCGAGCATACAAACAGCAAGAAAGAAAAAAAACAAAAAAAAAACGCACGTAAAATCTAAAAAAACGCAAACGGGCAAACGAAAAAGGGGGGTGCAACACGAGGACTTCCCAGGGGGTCACCCATCCTAGTACTACTCTCGCCCAAGCACGCTTAACTGCGGAGTTCTGATGGGATCCGGTGCATTAGTGCTGGTATGATCGCACCTGAAATACTATCCATGCTTATTGCTTTTATGTCTTAAAATACGCAGAACCTCCTTTGTTTTCGTACGCGAGGCGTGGGACCCACGTGACCGATCGGCTCCGTTGCAAAAATACGAAAACCATCAATCATGAAACGGATGCCACCCGAGCATAGAAACAGCAAGAAAGAAAAAAAAACAAAAAAAAAACCGCACGTAAAATCTAAAAAAACGCAAACGGGCAACGAAAAAGGGGGGTACAACACGAGGACTTCGCAGGGGGTCACCCATCCTAGTACTACTCTCGCCCAAGCACGCTTAACTGCGGAGTTCTGATGGGATCCGGTGCATTAGTGCTGGTATGATCGCACCCGAAATACTATCCATGCTTATTGCTTTTATGTCTTAAAAGACGCAGAACCTCCTTTGTTTTCGTACGCGAGGCGTGGGACCCACGCGACCGATCGGCTCCGTTCCAAAAATACGAAAACCATGAACCATGAAGCGGAGGCCACCCGAGCATAGAAATAGCAAGAAAGAAAAAAAAACAAAAAAAAACAGCACGTAAAATCTAAAAAAAACGCAAACGGGCAACGAAAAAGGGGGGTGCAACACGAGGACTTCCCAGGGGGTCACCCATCCTAGTACTACTCTCGCCCAAGCACGCTTAACTGCGGAGTTCTGATGGGATCCGGTGCATTAGTGCTGGTATGATCGCACCCGAAATACTATTCATGATTATTGCTTTTATGTCATAAAAGACGCAGAACCTCCTTTGTTTTCGTACGCGAGGCGTGGGACCCACGTGACCGATCGGCTCCGTTGCAAAAATACGAAAACCATCAATCATGAAACGGATGCCACCCGAGCATAGAAACAGCAAGAAAGAAAAAAAAAACAAAAAAAAAACCGCACGTAAAATCTAAAAAAACGCAAACGGGCAACGAAAAACGGGGGTGCAACACGAGGACTTCCCAGGGGGTCACCCATCCTAGTACTACTCTCGCCCAAGCACGCTTAACTGCGGAGTTCTGATGGGATCCGGTGCATTAGTGCTGGTATGATCGCACCCGAAATACTATCCATGCTTATTGCTTTTATGTCTTAAAAGACGCAGAACCTCGTTTGTTTTCGTACGCGAGGCGTGGGACCCACGTGACCGATCGGCTCCGTTCCAAAAATACGAAAACCATGAACCATGAAGCGGAGGCCACCCGAGCATAGAAATAGCAAGAAAGAAAAAAAAACAAAAAAAACAGCACGTAAAATCTAAAAAAAACGCAAACGGGCAACGAAAAAGGGGGGTGGAACACGACGACTTCCCAGGGGGTCACCCATCCTAGTACTACTCTCGCCCAAGCACGCTTAACTGCGGAGTTTTGATGGGATCCGGTGCATTAGTGCTGGTATGATCGCACCAGAAATATTATCCATGCTTATTCCTTTTATGTCTTAAAAGACGCAGAACCTCCTTTGTTTTCGTACGCGAGGCGTGGGACCCACGTGACCGATCGGCTCCGTTCCAAAAATACGAAAACCATGAACCATGAAGCGGAGGCCACCCGAGCATAGAAATAGCAAAAAAGAAAAAAAAACAAAAAAAAACCGCACGTAAAATCTAAAAAAACGCAAACGGGCAACGAAAAAGGGGGGTGCAACACGAGGACTTCCCAGGGGTCACCCATCCTAGTACTACTCTCGCCCAAGCACGCTTAACTAAGGAGTTCTGATGGGATCCGGTGCATTAGTGCTGGTATGATCGCACCCGAAATACTATCCATGCTTATTGCTTTTATGTCTTAAAACACGCAGAACCTCCTTTGTTTTCGTACGCGAGGCGTGGGACCCACGTGACCGATCGGCTCCGTTCCAAAAATACGAAAACCATGAACAATGAAGCGGAGGCCACCCGAGCATACAAACAGCAAGAAAGAAAAAAAACAAAAAAAAAACCGCACGTAAAATCTAAAAAAACGCAAACGGGCAAACGAAAAAGGGGGGTGCAACACGAGGACTTCCCAGGGGGTCACCCATCCTAGTACTACTCTCGCCCAAGCACGCTTAACTGCGGAGTTCTGATGGGATCCGGTGCATTAGTGCTGGTATGATCGCACCCGCAATACTATCCACGCTTATTGCTTTTATGTCTTAAAAGACGCAGAACCTCCTTTGTTTTCGTACGCGAGGCGTGGGACCCACGTGACCGATCGTCTCCGTTCCAAAAATACGAAAACCATGAACCATGAAACGGATGCCACCCGAGCATAGAAATAGCAAGAAAGAAAAAAAAACAAAAAAAAAACGCACGTAAAATCTAAAAAAACGCAAACAGGCAACGAAAAAGGGGGGTGCAACACGAGGACTTCCCAGGGGTCACCCATCCTAGTACTACTCTCGCCCAAGCACGCTTAACTGCGGAGTTATGATGGGATCTGGTGCATTAGTGCTGGTATGATCGCACCCGAAATACTATCCATGCTTATTGCTTTTATGTCTTAAAAGACGCAGAACCTCCTTTGTTTTCGTACGCGAGGCGTGGAACCCACGTGACCGATCGGCTCCGTTCCAAAAATACGAAAACCATGAACCATGAAGCGGAGGCCACCCGAGCATAGAAATAGCGAAAAAGAAAAAAAAACAAAAAAAAACCGCACGTAAAATCTAAAAAAACGCAAACGGGCAACGAAAAAGGGGGGGTGCAACACGAGGACTTCCCAGGGGGTCACCCATCCTAGTACTACTCTCGCCCAAGCACGCTTAACTAAGGAGTTCTAATGGGATCCGGTGCATTAGTGCTGGTATGATCGCACCCGAAATACTATCCATGTTTATTGCTTTTATGTCTTAAAAGACGCAGAACCTCCTTTGTTTTCGTACGCGAGGCGTGGGACCCACGTGACCGATCGGCTCCGTTCCAAAAATACGAAAACCATCAACCATGAAACGGATGCCACCCGAGCATAGAAACAGCAAGAAAGAAAAAAAAAACAAAAAAAAACCGCACGTAAAATCTAAAAAAACGCAAACGGGCAACGAAAAAGGGGGGTGCAACACGAGGACTTCCCAGGGGGTCACCCATCCTAGTACTACTCTCGCCCAAGCGCGCTTAACTGCGGAGTTCTGATGGGATCCGGTGCATTAGTGCTGGTATGATCGCACCTGAAATACTATCCATGCTTATTGCTTTTATGTCTTAAAATACGCAGAACCTCCTTTGTTTTCGTACGCGAGGCGTGGGACCCACGTGACCGATCGGATCCGTTGCAAAAATACGAAAACCATCAATCATGAAACGGATGCCACCCGAGCATAGAAACAGCAAGAAAGAAAAAAAAACAAAAAAAAAACCGCACGTAAAATCTAAAAAAACGCAAACGGGCAACGAAAAAGGGGGGTACAACACGAGGACTTCGCAGGGGGTCACCCATCCTAGTACTACTCTCGCCCAAGCACGCTTAACTGCGGAGTTCTGATGGGATCCGGTGCATTAGTGCTGGTATGATCGCACCCGAAATACTATCCATGCTTATTGCTTTTATGTCTTAAAAGACGCAGAACCTCCTTTGATTTCGTACGCGAGGCGTGGGACCCACGCGACCGATCGGCTCCGTTCCAAAAATACGAAAACCATGAACCATGAAGCGGAGGCCACCCGAGCATAGAAATAGCAAGAAAGAAAAAAAAACAAAAAAAAACAGCACGTAAAATCTAAAAAAAACGCAAACGGGCAACGAAAAAGGGGGGTGCAACACGAGGACTTCCCAGGGGGTCACCCATCCTAGTACTACTCTCGCCCAAGCACGCTTAACTGCGGAGTTCTGATGGGATCCGGTGCATTAGTGCTGGTATGATCGCACCCGAAATACTATTCATGATTATTGCTTTTATGTCATAAAAGACGCAGAACCTCCTTTGTTTTCGTACGCGAGGCGTGGGACCCACGTGACCGATCGGCTCCGTTGCAAAAATACGAAAACCATCAATCATGAAACGGATGCCACCCGAGCATAGAAACAGCAAGAAAGAAAAAAAAAACAAAAAAAAACCGCACGTAAAATCTAAAAAAACGCAAACGGGCAACGAAAAAGGGGGGTGCAACACGAGGACTTCCCAGGGGGTCACCCATCCTAGTACTACTCTCGCCCAAGCACGCTTAACTGCGGAGTTCTGATGGGATCCGGTGCATTAGTGCTGGTATGATCGCACCTGAAATACTACCCATGCTTATTGCTTTTATGTCTTAAAAGACGCAGAACCTCCTTTGTTTTCGTACGCGAGGCGTGGGACCCACGTGACCGATCGGCTCCGTTGCAAAAATACGAAAACCATGAACCATGAAGCGGAGGCCACCCGAGCATAGAAATAGCAAGAAAGAAAAAAAAACAAAAAAAAACCGCACGTAAAATCTAAAAAAACGCAAACGGGCAACGAAAAAGGGGGGTGCAACACGAGTACTTCCCAGGGGGTCACCCATCGTAGTACTACTCTCGCCCAAGCACGCTTAACTGCGGAGTTCTAATGGGATCCGGTGCATTAGTGCTGGTATGATCGCACCCGAAATACTATCCATGCTTATTGCTTTTATGTCTTAAAAGACGCAGAACCTCCTTTGTTTTCGTACGCGAGGCGTGGGACCCACGTGACCGATCGTCTCCGTTCCAAAAATACGAAAACCATGAACCATGAAACGGATGCCACCCGAGCATAGAAATAGCAAGAAAGAAAAAAAAAAACAAAAAAAAAACCGCACGTAAAATCTAAAAAAACGCAAACGGGCAAACGAAAAAGGGGGGTGCAACACGAGGACTTCCCAGGGGGTCACCCATCCTAGTACTACTCTCGCCCAAGCACGCTTAACTGCGGAGTTCTGATGGGATCCGGTGCATTAGTGCTCGTATGATCGCACCCGAAATACTATCCATGCTTATTCCTTTTATGTCTTAAAAGACGCAGAACCTCCTTTGTTTTCGTACGCGAGGCGTGGGACCCACGTGACCGATCGGCGCCGTTCCAAAAATACGAAAACCATCAACAATGAAACGGAGGCCACCCGAGCATAGAAATAGCAAGAAAGAAAAAAAAAACAAAAAAAAAACCGCACGTAAAATCTAAAAAAACGCAAACGGGCAAACGAAAAAGGAGGGTGCAACACGAGGACTTCCCAGGGGGTCACCCATCCTAGTACTACTCTCGCCCAAGCACGCTTAACTAAGGAGTTCTGATGGGATCCGGTGCATTAGTGCTGGTATGATCGCACCCGAAATACTATCCATGTTTATTGCTTTTATGTCTTAAAAGACGCAGAACCTCCTTTGTTTTCGTACGCGAGGCGTGGGACCCACGTGACCGATCGGCTCCGTTCCAAAAATACGAAAACCATCAACAATGAAACGGATGCCACCCGAGCATAGAAACAGCAAGAAAGAAAAAAAAACAAAAAAAAACCGCACGTAAAATCTAAAAAAACGCAAACGGGCAACGAAAAATGGGGGTGCAACACGAGGACTTCCCAGGGGGTCACCCATCCTAGTACTACTCTCGCCCAAGCACGCTTAACTGCGGAGTTCTGATGGGATCCAGTGCATTAGTGCTGGTATGATCGCACCTGAAATACTATCCATGCTTATTGCTTTTATGTCTTAAAATACGCAGAACCTCCTTTGTTTTCGTACGCGAGGCGTGGGACCCACGTGACCGATCGGCTCCGTTGCAAAAATACGAAAACCATCAATCATGAAACGGATGCCACCCGAGCATAGAAACAGCAAGAAAGAAAAAAAAAACAAAAAAAAAACCGCACGTAAAATCTAAAAAAACGCAAACGGGCAACGAAAAACGGGGGTGCAACACGAGGACTTCCCAGGGGGTCACCCATCCTAGTACTACTCTCGCCCAAGCACGCTTAACTGCGGAGTTCTGATGGGATCCGGTGCATTAGTGCTGGTATGATCGCACCCGAAATACTATCCATGCTTATTGCTTTTATGTCTTAAAAGACGCAGAACCTCGTTTGTTTTCGTACGCGAGGCGTGGGACCCACGTGACCGATCGGCTCCGTTCCAAAAATACGAAAACCATGAACCATGAAGCGGAGGCCACCCGAGCATAGAAATAGCAAGAAAGAAAAAAAAACAAAAAAAACAGCACGTAAAATCTAAAAAAAACGCAAACGGGCAACGAAAAAGGGGGGTGGAACACGACGACTTCCCAGGGGGTCACCCATCCTAGTACTACTCTCGCCCAAGCACGCTTAACTGCGGAGTTTTGATGGGATCCGGTGCATTAGTGCTGGTATGATCGCACCAGAAATATTATCCATGCTTATTCCTTTTATGTCTTAAAAGACGCAGAACCTCCTTTGTTTTCGTACGCGAGGCGTGGGACCCACGTGACCGATCGGCTCCGTTCCAAAAATACGAAAACCATGAACCATGAAGCGGAGGCCACCCGAGCATAGAAATAGCAAAAAAGAAAAAAAAACAAAAAAAAACCGCACGTAAAATCTAAAAAAACGCAAACGGGCAACGAAAAAGGGGGGTGCAACACGAGGACTTCCCAGGGGTCACCCATCCTAGTACTACTCTCGCCCAAGCACGCTTAACTAAGGAGTTCTGATGGGATCCGGTGCATTAGTGCTGGTATGATCGCACCCGAAATACTATCCATGCTTATTGCTTTTATGTCTTAAAACACGCAGAACCTCCTTTGTTTTCGTACGCGAGGCGTGGGACCCACGTGACCGATCGGCTCCGTTCCAAAAATACGAAAACCATGAACAATGAAGCGGAGGCCACCCGAGCATACAAACAGCAAGAAAGAAAAAAAACAAAAAAAAAACCGCACGTAAAATCTAAAAAAACGCAAACGGGCAAACGAAAAAGGGGGGTGCAACACGAGGACTTCCCAGGGGGTCACCCATCCTAGTACTACTCTCGCCCAAGCACGCTTAACTGCGGAGTTCTGATGGGATCCGGTGCATTAGTGCTGGTATGATCGCACCCGCAATACTATCCACGCTTATTGCTTTTATGTCTTAAAAGACGCAGAACCTCCTTTGTTTTCGTACGCGAGGCGTGGGACCCACGTGACCGATCGTCTCCGTTCCAAAAATACGAAAACCATGAACCATGAAACGGATGCCACCCGAGCATAGAAATAGCAAGAAAGAAAAAAAAACAAAAAAAAAACGCACGTAAAATCTAAAAAAACGCAAACAGGCAACGAAAAAGGGGGGTGCAACACGAGGACTTCCCAGGGGTCACCCATCCTAGTACTACTCTCGCCCAAGCACGCTTAACTGCGGAGTTATGATGGGATCTGGTGCATTAGTGCTGGTATGATCGCACCCGAAATACTATCCATGCTTATTGCTTTTATGTCTTAAAAGACGCAGAACCTCCTTTGTTTTCGTACGCGAGGCGTGGAACCCACGTGACCGATCGGCTCCGTTCCAAAAATACGAAAACCATGAACCATGAAGCGGAGGCCACCCGAGCATAGAAATAGCGAAAAAGAAAAAAAAACAAAAAAAAACCGCACGTAAAATCTAAAAAAACGCAAACGGGCAACGAAAAAGGGGGGGTGCAACACGAGGACTTCCCAGGGGGTCACCCATCCTAGTACTACTCTCGCCCAAGCACGCTTAACTAAGGAGTTCTAATGGGATCCGGTGCATTAGTGCTGGTATGATCGCACCCGAAATACTATCCATGTTTATTGCTTTTATGTCTTAAAAGACGCAGAACCTCCTTTGTTTTCGTACGCGAGGCGTGGGACCCACGTGACCGATCGGCTCCGTTCCAAAAATACGAAAACCATCAACCATGAAACGGATGCCACCCGAGCATAGAAACAGCAAGAAAGAAAAAAAAAACAAAAAAAAACCGCACGTAAAATCTAAAAAAACGCAAACGGGCAACGAAAAAGGGGGGTGCAACACGAGGACTTCCCAGGGGGTCACCCATCCTAGTACTACTCTCGCCCAAGCGCGCTTAACTGCGGAGTTCTGATGGGATCCGGTGCATTAGTGCTGGTATGATCGCACCTGAAATACTATCCATGCTTATTGCTTTTATGTCTTAAAATACGCAGAACCTCCTTTGTTTTCGTACGCGAGGCGTGGGACCCACGTGACCGATCGGATCCGTTGCAAAAATACGAAAACCATCAATCATGAAACGGATGCCACCCGAGCATAGAAACAGCAAGAAAGAAAAAAAAACAAAAAAAAAACCGCACGTAAAATCTAAAAAAACGCAAACGGGCAACGAAAAAGGGGGGTACAACACGAGGACTTCGCAGGGGGTCACCCATCCTAGTACTACTCTCGCCCAAGCACGCTTAACTGCGGAGTTCTGATGGGATCCGGTGCATTAGTGCTGGTATGATCGCACCCGAAATACTATCCATGCTTATTGCTTTTATGTCTTAAAAGACGCAGAACCTCCTTTGATTTCGTACGCGAGGCGTGGGACCCACGCGACCGATCGGCTCCGTTCCAAAAATACGAAAACCATGAACCATGAAGCGGAGGCCACCCGAGCATAGAAATAGCAAGAAAGAAAAAAAAACAAAAAAAAACAGCACGTAAAATCTAAAAAAAACGCAAACGGGCAACGAAAAAGGGGGGTGCAACACGAGGACTTCCCAGGGGGTCACCCATCCTAGTACTACTCTCGCCCAAGCACGCTTAACTGCGGAGTTCTGATGGGATCCGGTGCATTAGTGCTGGTATGATCGCACCCGAAATACTATTCATGATTATTGCTTTTATGTCATAAAAGACGCAGAACCTCCTTTGTTTTCGTACGCGAGGCGTGGGACCCACGTGACCGATCGGCTCCGTTGCAAAAATACGAAAACCATCAATCATGAAACGGATGCCACCCGAGCATAGAAACAGCAAGAAAGAAAAAAAAAACAAAAAAAAACCGCACGTAAAATCTAAAAAAACGCAAACGGGCAACGAAAAAGGGGGGTGCAACACGAGGACTTCCCAGGGGGTCACCCATCCTAGTACTACTCTCGCCCAAGCACGCTTAACTGCGGAGTTCTGATGGGATCCGGTGCATTAGTGCTGGTATGATCGCACCTGAAATACTACCCATGCTTATTGCTTTTATGTCTTAAAAGACGCAGAACCTCCTTTGTTTTCGTACGCGAGGCGTGGGACCCACGTGACCGATCGGCTCCGTTGCAAAAATACGAAAACCATGAACCATGAAGCGGAGGCCACCCGAGCATAGAAATAGCAAGAAAGAAAAAAAAACAAAAAAAAACCGCACGTAAAATCTAAAAAAACGCAAACGGGCAACGAAAAAGGGGGGTGCAACACGAGTACTTCCCAGGGGGTCACCCATCGTAGTACTACTCTCGCCCAAGCACGCTTAACTGCGGAGTTCTAATGGGATCCGGTGCATTAGTGCTGGTATGATCGCACCCGAAATACTATCCATGCTTATTGCTTTTATGTCTTAAAAGACGCAGAACCTCCTTTGTTTTCGTACGCGAGGCGTGGGACCCACGTGACCGATCGTCTCCGTTCCAAAAATACGAAAACCATGAACCATGAAACGGATGCCACCCGAGCATAGAAATAGCAAGAAAGAAAAAAAAAAACAAAAAAAAAACCGCACGTAAAATCTAAAAAAACGCAAACGGGCAAACGAAAAAGGGGGGTGCAACACGAGGACTTCCCAGGGGGTCACCCATCCTAGTACTACTCTCGCCCAAGCACGCTTAACTGCGGAGTTCTGATGGGATCCGGTGCATTAGTGCTCGTATGATCGCACCCGAAATACTATCCATGCTTATTCCTTTTATGTCTTAAAAGACGCAGAACCTCCTTTGTTTTCGTACGCGAGGCGTGGGACCCACGTGACCGATCGGCGCCGTTCCAAAAATACGAAAACCATCAACAATGAAACGGAGGCCACCCGAGCATAGAAATAGCAAGAAAGAAAAAAAAAACAAAAAAAAAACCGCACGTAAAATCTAAAAAAACGCAAACGGGCAAACGAAAAAGGAGGGTGCAACACGAGGACTTCCCAGGGGGTCACCCATCCTAGTACTACTCTCGCCCAAGCACGCTTAACTAAGGAGTTCTGATGGGATCCGGTGCATTAGTGCTGGTATGATCGCACCCGAAATACTATCCATGTTTATTGCTTTTATGTCTTAAAAGACGCAGAACCTCCTTTGTTTTCGTACGCGAGGCGTGGGACCCACGTGACCGATCGGCTCCGTTCCAAAAATACGAAAACCATCAACAATGAAACGGATGCCACCCGAGCATAGAAACAGCAAGAAAGAAAAAAAAACAAAAAAAAACCGCACGTAAAATCTAAAAAAACGCAAACGGGCAACGAAAAATGGGGGTGCAACACGAGGACTTCCCAGGGGGTCACCCATCCTAGTACTACTCTCGCCCAAGCACGCTTAACTGCGGAGTTCTGATGGGATCCAGTGCATTAGTGCTGGTATGATCGCACCTGAAATACTATCCATGCTTATTGCTTTTATGTCTTAAAATACGCAGAACCTCCTTTGTTTTCGTACGCGAGGCGTGGGACCCACGTGACCGATCGGCTCCGTTGCAAAAATACGAAAACCATCAATCATGAAACGGATGCCACCCGAGCATAGAAACAGCAAGAAAGAAAAAAAAACAAAAAAAAAACCGCACGTAAAATCTAAAAAAACGCAAACGGGCAACGAAAAAGGGGGGTACAACACGAGGACTTCGCAGGGGGTCACCCATCCTAGTACTACTCTCGCCCAAGCACGCTTAACTGCGGAGTTCTGATGGGATCCGGTGCATTAGTGCTGGTATGATCGCACCCGAAATACTATCCATGCTTATTGCTTTTATGTCTTAAAAGACGCAGAACCTCCTTTGTTTTCGTACGCGAGGCGTGGGACCCACGCGACCGATCGGCTCCGTTCCAAAAATACGAAAACCATGAACCATGAAGCGGAGGCCACCCGAGCATAGAAATAGCAAGAAAGAAAAAAAAACAAAAAAAAACAGCACGTAAAATCTAAAAAAAACGCAAACGGGCAACGAAAAAGGGGGGTGCAACACGAGGACTTCCCAGGGGGTCACCCATCCTAGTACTACTCTCGCCCAAGCACGCTTAACTGCGGAGTTCTGATGGGATCCGGTGCATTAGTGCTGGTATGATCGCACCCGAAATACTATTCATGATTATTGCTTTTATGTCATAAAAGACGCAGAACCTCCTTTGTTTTCGTACGCGAGGCGTGGGACCCACGTGACCGATCGGCTCCGTTGCAAAAATACGAAAACCATCAATCATGAAACGGATGCCACCCGAGCATAGAAACAGCAAGAAAGAAAAAAAAAAACAAAAAAAAAACCGCACGTAAAATCTAAAAAAACGCAAACGGGCAACGAAAAAGGGGGGTGCAACACGAGGACTTCGCAGGGGGTCACCCATCCTAGTACTACTCTCTCCCAAGCACGCTTAACTGCGGAGTTCTGATGGGATCCGGTGCATTAGTGCTGGTATGATCGCACCCGAAATACTATCCATGCTTATTGCTTTTATGTCTTAAAAGACGCAGAACCTCGTTTGTTTTCGTACGCGAGGCGTGGGACCCACGTGACCGATCGGCTCCGTTCCAAAAATACGAAAACCATGAACCATGAAGCGGAGGCCATCCGAGCATAGAAATAGCAAGAAAGAAAAAAAAACAAAAAAAACAGCACGTAAAATCTAAAAAAAACGCAAACGGGCAACGAAAAAGGGGGGTGGAACACGACGACTTCCCAGGGGGTCACCCATCCTAGTACTACTCTCGCCCAAGCACGCTTAACTGCGGAGTTCTGATGGGATCCGGTGCATTAGTGCTGGTATGATCGCACCCGAAATATTATCCATGCTTATTGCTTTTATGTCTTAAAAGACGCAGAACCTCCTTTGTTTTCGTACGCGAGGCGTGGGACCCACGTGACCGATCGGCTCCGTTCCAAAAATACGAAAACCATGAACCATGAAGCGGAGGCCACCCGAGCATAGAAATAGCAAAAAAGAAAAAAAAACAAAAAAAAACCGCACGTAAAATCTAAAAAAACGCAAACGGGCAACGAAAAAGGGGGGTGCAACACGAGGACTTCCCAGGGGTCACCCATCCTAGTACTACTCTCGCCCAAGCACGCTTAACTAAGGAGTTCTGATGGGATCCGGTGCATTAGTGCTGGTATGATCGCACCCGAAATACTATCCATGCTTATTGCTTTTATGTCTTAAAACACGCAGAACCTCCTTTGTTTTCGTACGCGAGGCGTGGGACCCACGTGACCGATCGGCTCCGTTCCAAAAATACGAAAACCATGAACCATGAAGCGGAGGCCACCCGAGCATACAAACAGCAAGAAAGAAAAAAAACAAAAAAAAAACCGCACGTAAAATCTAAAAAAACGCAAACGGGCAAACGAAAAAGGGGGGTGCAACACGAGGACTTCCCAGGGGGTCACCCATCCTAGTACTACTCTCGCCCAAGCACGCTTAACTGCGGAGTTCTGATGGGATCCGGTGCATTAGTGCTGGTATGATCGCACCCGAAATACTATCCACGCTTATTGCTTTTATGTCTTAAAAGACGCAGAACCTCCTTTGTTTTCGTACGCGAGGCGTGGGACCCACGTGACCGATCGTCTCCGTTCCAAAAATACGAAAACCATGAACCATGAAACGGATGCCACCCGAGCATAGAAATAGCAAGAAAGAAAAAAAAACAAAAAAAAAACGCACGTAAAATCTAAAAAAACGCAAACAGGCAACGAAAAAGGGGGGTGCAACACGAGGACTTCCCAGGGGTCACCCATCCTAGTACTACTCTCGCCCAAGCACGCTTAACTGCGGAGTTATGATGGGATCTGGTGCATTAGTGCTGGTATGATCGCACCCGAAATACTATCCATGCTTATTGCTTTTATGTCTTAAAAGACGCAGAACCTCCTTTGTTTTCGTACGCGAGGCGTGGAACCCACGTGACCGATCGGCTCCGTTCCAAAAATACGAAAACCATGAACCATGAAGCGGAGGCCACCCGAGCATAGAAATAGCGAAAAAGAAAAAAAAACAAAAAAAAACCGCACGTAAAATCTAAAAAAACGCAAACGGGCAACGAAAAAGGGGGGGTGCAACACGAGGACTTCCCAGGGGGTCACCCATCCTAGTACTACTCTCGCCCAAGCACGCTTAACTAAGGAGTTCTAATGGGATCCGGTGCATTAGTGCTGGTATGATCGCACCCGAAATACTATCCATGTTTATTGCTTTTATGTCTTAAAAGACGCAGAACCTCCTTTGTTTTCGTACGCGAGGCGTGGGACCCACGTGACCGATCGGCTCCGTTCCAAAAATACGAAAACCATCAACCATGAAACGGATGCCACCCGAGCATAGAAACAGCAAGAAAGAAAAAAAAAACAAAAAAAAACCGCACGTAAAATCTAAAAAAACGCAAACGGGCAACGAAAAAGGGGGGTGCAACACGAGGACTTCCCAGGGGGTCACCCATCCTAGTACTACTCTCGCCCAAGCGCGCTTAACTGCGGAGTTCTGATGGGATCCGGTGCATTAGTGCTGGTATGATCGCACCCGAAATACTATCCATGCTTATTGCTTTTATGTCTTAAAATACGCAGAACCTCCTTTGTTTTCGTACGCGAGGCGTGGGACCCACGTGACCGATCGGCTCCGTTGCAAAAATACGAAAACCATCAATCATGAAACGGATGCCACCCGAGCATAGAAACAGCAAGAAAGAAAAAAAAACAAAAAAAAAACCGCACGTAAAATCTAAAAAAACGCAAACGGGCAAACGAAAAAGGGGGGTGCAACACGAGGACTTCCCAGGGGGTCACCCATCCTAGTACTACTCTCGCCCAAGCACGCTTAACTGCGGAGTTCTGATGGGATCCGGTGCATTAGTGCTCGTATGATCGCACCCGAAATACTATCCATGCTTATTCCTTTTATGTCTTAAAAGACGCAGAACCTCCTTTGTTTTCGTACGCGAGGCGTGGGACCCACGTGACCGATCGGCGCCGTTCCAAAAATACGAAAACCATCAACAATGAAACGGAGGCCACCCGAGCATAGAAATAGCAAGAAAGAAAAAAAAAACAAAAAAAAAACCGCACGTAAAATCTAAAAAAACGCAAACGGGCAAACGAAAAAGGAGGGTGCAACACGAGGACTTCCCAGGGGGTCACCCATCCTAGTACTACTCTCGCCCAAGCACGCTTAACTAAGGAGTTCTGATGGGATCCGGTGCATTAGTGCTGGTATGATCGCACCCGAAATACTATCCATGTTTATTGCTTTTATGTCTTAAAAGACGCAGAACCTCCTTTGTTTTCGTACGCGAGGCGTGGGACCCACGTGACCGATCGGCTCCGTTCCAAAAATACGAAAACCATCAACAATGAAACGGATGCCACCCGAGCATAGAAACAGCAAGAAAGAAAAAAAAACAAAAAAAAACCGCACGTAAAATCTAAAAAAACGCAAACGGGCAAACGAAAAAGGGGGGTGCAACACGAGGACTTCCCAGGGGGTCACCCATCCTAGTACTACTCTCGCCCAAGCACGCTTAACTGCGGAGTTCTGATGGGATCCAGTGCATTAGTGCTGGTATGATCGCACCTGAAATACTATCCATGCTTATTGCTTTTATGTCTTAAAATACGCAGAACCTCCTTTGTTTTCGTACGCGAGGCGTGGGACCCACGTGACCGATCGGCTCCGTTGCAAAAATACGAAAACCATCAATCATGAAACGGATGCCACCCGAGCATAGAAACAGCAAGAAAGAAAAAAAAACAAAAAAAAAACCGCACGTAAAATCTAAAAAAACGCAAACGGGCAACGAAAAAGGGGGGTACAACACGAGGACTTCGCAGGGGGTCACCCATCCTAGTACTACTCTCGCCCAAGCACGCTTAACTGCGGAGTTCTGATGGGATCCGGTGCATTAGTGCTGGTATGATCGCACCCGAAATACTATCCATGCTTATTGCTTTTATGTCTTAAAAGACGCAGAACCTCCTTTGTTTTCGTACGCGAGGCGTGGGACCCACGCGACCGATCGGCTCCGTTCCAAAAATACGAAAACCATGAACCATGAAGCGGAGGCCACCCGAGCATAGAAATAGCAAGAAAGAAAAAAAAACAAAAAAAAACAGCACGTAAAATCTAAAAAAAACGCAAACGGGCAACGAAAAAGGGGGGTGCAACACGAGGACTTCCCAGGGGGTCACCCATCCTAGTACTACTCTCGCCCAAGCACGCTTAACTGCGGAGTTCTGATGGGATCCGGTGCATTAGTGCTGGTATGATCGCACCCGAAATACTATTCATGATTATTGCTTTTATGTCATAAAAGACGCAGAACCTCCTTTGTTTTCGTACGCGAGGCGTGGGACCCACGTGACCGATCGGCTCCGTTGCAAAAATACGAAAACCATCAATCATGAAACGGATGCCACCCGAGCATAGAAACAGCAAGAAAGAAAAAAAAAACAAAAAAAAAACCGCACGTAAAATCTAAAAAAACGCAAACGGGCAACGAAAAAGGGGGGTGCAACACGAGGACTTCGCAGGGGGTCACCCATCCTAGTACTACTCTCTCCCAAGCACGCTTAACTGCGGAGTTCTGATGGGATCCGGTGCATTAGTGCTGGTATGATCGCACCCGAAATACTATCCATGCTTATTGCTTTTATGTCTTAAAAGACGCAGAACCTCGTTTGTTTTCGTACGCGAGGCGTGGGACCCACGTGACCGATCGGCTCCGTTCCAAAAATACGAAAACCATGAACCATGAAGCGGAGGCCATCCGAGCATAGAAATAGCAAGAAAGAAAAAAAAACAAAAAAAACAGCACGTAAAATCTAAAAAAAACGCAAACGGGCAACGAAAAAGGGGGGTGGAACACGACGACTTCCCAGGGGGTCACCCATCCTAGTACTACTCTCGCCCAAGCACGCTTAACTGCGGAGTTCTGATGGGATCCGGTGCATTAGTGCTGGTATGATCGCACCCGAAATATTATCCATGCTTATTGCTTTTATGTCTTAAAAGACGCAGAACCTCCTTTGTTTTCGTACGCGAGGCGTGGGACCCACGTGACCGATCGGCTCCGTTCCAAAAATACGAAAACCATGAACCATGAAGCGGAGGCCACCCGAGCATAGAAATAGCAAAAAAGAAAAAAAAACAAAAAAAAACCGCACGTAAAATCTAAAAAAACGCAAACGGGCAACGAAAAAGGGGGGTGCAACACGAGGACTTCCCAGGGGTCACCCATCCTAGTACTACTCTCGCCCAAGCACGCTTAACTAAGGAGTTCTGATGGGATCCGGTGCATTAGTGCTGGTATGATCGCACCCGAAATACTATCCATGCTTATTGCTTTTATGTCTTAAAACACGCAGAACCTCCTTTGTTTTCGTACGCGAGGCGTGGGACCCACGTGACCGATCGGCTCCGTTCCAAAAATACGAAAACCATGAACCATGAAGCGGAGGCCACCCGAGCATACAAACAGCAAGAAAGAAAAAAAACAAAAAAAAAACCGCACGTAAAATCTAAAAAAACGCAAACGGGCAAACGAAAAAGGGGGGTGCAACACGAGGACTTCCCAGGGGGTCACCCATCCTAGTACTACTCTCGCCCAAGCACGCTTAACTGCGGAGTTCTGATGGGATCCGGTGCATTAGTGCTGGTATGATCGCACCCGAAATACTATCCACGCTTATTGCTTTTATGTCTTAAAAGACGCAGAACCTCCTTTGTTTTCGTACG